>NW_027526319.1:1200000-1519721 GCF_048455015.1 Haemaphysalis longicornis
TGAAAAAAAAGCGTTAAAAAGTACCTGCGATGGTCTAGGTAAACGCGAACAACATCAAAAAACATGTCGGCCCAAGCTGTTGCATGCCCAACAAAACTAAACCTCCTTAAACTGGCGCGGAAGTACTGCGAGCACTGCAGAATTGTATTGAGCAAGTTTTATTTTGCATTGAAGTGCTTCACAGTGTGGACGGTAAAGGGAGCTGGTACGTAAACTGGGCGGCAAAAGACCACTGTTTTCAGCAATGGCAGCGAACCAAACTGAAACTCGGCCAATTTCTTTTTTATTTTCTGTTGCTACGGGCTGTCCGCCCGCTAATACATCCCGCGCTGTCAAGATTTGAGCGGCTACTTTCTTTCCCGCGACGACACAAACCTGGCTTATTTGGCGCAAACGGCATAAAGGTTTCGGGATGATCGCGATAATAGCTGGCGTCTCACCTGTGCCGCCGGCGCGCCGTCGAGCAGGATGTTGCGGGCCTCCAGATGTGCTCGAATCCGCTTGAACTTGCGCATCTTGTTCTCCAGGCGTTTTAGGCGGCGCTTGAGCTGCTTGGCCACACTGAGCGCCGCCACTGGGCCGGGCCGACGCTGCGCCAGGCCGAACAGGAGCCATAGCAGAAGCAGGAAGATGTCGTGGACGGACATAGCCCGACCTTGAAGTTGCAGCAGCAACTATTCGCCCCGAGCGCGAACAGAGTCGGCCCCTGGCGGCGGCGGGACGAACCGCTCCTAGTGTGGATAGACCTGTGCGCCGGTCAGAAATCTCCGGCGGCGGCGCGCCGATGTTCCCACCTCCGGCGGCGGCGTGAAACGGCGCGGGGCTCCCCGGCTCGGCGGCGGCGCGGCGCGGAATAGCGGGTGGTGGTGGTGGTGGAGAGAGAGAGAGAGAGAGAGAGAGAGAGAGAGAGAGAGAGAGAGAGAGAGAGAGAGAGAGAGAGAGAGAGAGAGAGAGAGAGAGAGAGAGAGAGAGAGGGGGGGATTTTGGGGAAAAGAAAATATGCAAAAACCGTGGGGGATCCGGACATGTGTAGGACAATCCGGTGCAGCACGTCTCGGTGCGGACATTTCGGTGCACGGGATGTCCCAGGCATTTCTTTAAACATTTTAGCTTGAATACTTTCGTTTCGTCAGACGATATAATGTTACGTTCGAGAGCATTAGCGCCTAAAACCTAATTTCGAAATTAAATGTTAAAAATTAACGTTGCTAATTTACTTCCCTTCTACCATTTTTATTTCAGCACTCATGTGAACAACTCTAATATTTTAATTCAAGTGTTACTGAAAGGCTTTGATTTCACTTCACCCACCGCTGCAAGACGCTGCTGCTTTTAGTCGCTTCCGATCTCTCCCCCCCCCCCCCCCCTCCCCGTCCGCCAAACCACCGCGAAAAGAAAGAAAGAAAGGAAACGAGCTATCTTAAGCGCGCGTGCATCCATTTTAATAATTCATAATTTTCTCTATCGATTTATTCTTGCAGTCGGTGTTGGTTCTACTCGGAAACTAGCCATTGATCGCACGGTGGAGTAGCAAAACGGGTGGGGGTGGGGAGGGCTAAGTGCTTAGACCAGCCCCCTTGGTAGATAGAGGGGGGTGTCACTTGTGTTTCTTCAAAGTGTAAACTGGGCATCGAAAACGTGAATACGACTGTCGCGGCTCTCGCAAAACCAGCCTATTCAAAATTTTCCCCTCTTACAATGGAAGAAAAGGAGGAATGTCTGGGGTGTCCATGATATGCGCGACTTGAAGAGTTAATTGCAGGTGGGGCGACTGAAAGGAAAGAGCGATTCCTGGAGATGGGCGCCTTCCGTGTGGCCGTGACGCACGGAAGAATGCAGCCAACGAGCTTGTTCCTCGATGGGGGCGACAGGCGCCAACGACCCTGGTCATTGTGTCCTCAGGGGCTTTTCGGGTGGCTTTTTGTTGTGCACTACAGAGGTCGTGTGAGCTCACGCCGAATGTATCGCTTTTTCTTGCATCGATGCGGTGACTCTTTGGAGAAGGTGATGGCCGCTTTGCCTGTAAGATTTCCACGGGAAATTGAACATAATAACCATAATATTACTGAAAAAGAAATCTGGGAAGGCTAAAACTTACAAACAGACGGAGGGGGAGGGGGGGGGGGGGGGGCTGGGAGAATTAAAAGGAAATGAAAGTAAGCATGTAATGCTAAAACTGAGGTTGGTTTGACCGAACAGAATTGGTGGTATTTGTACGCACAACCTGTACGCGCTTGATCAGCATTGATGAGATATAGAACCTGCAGCTGTTTTCAAAAGGCCCGTTCTTCTTCCGCGACAATATCCTAAACTTGTCTGTAAAAAAAAAAAGCTGGCGAGAACAGTGTCTCCAAATTCATTTAAACATGACAGCGCAGCCTATATAAACTTTTCATAAGATTGTCTGCATTTTTAGGGGCAACCGAATGTTTGTAAAGTTGAGGATTGTGAGTGTGCATTTTATTTAGAAAAAAATACATAAAGAATGCGTTAGCCATCGAAAACATCCGCTAAATTGTCTTTGCTGATTAGCATGCCCCAAAAAAGAGCGAATATAAATAACGTCGTAAATAAAAAAAAAACATGTGCAGGAGAATTTAATCAGCTGGCTGCAAAACAGGTGTTCCCTGAACTAGGTATTAAAGAAAAATACAAAAATGTTCAGTTTCTAAAAATACCTGGCAAAAAATCGCGAACACGACATCAATATTAAAAGGCAATCGCTGCCCTAGATTGTTGTCCAAAACCCATGTTAAGCGAAAATAAAATATAACGGCTGTTTCAAGCAACAAGCACCCGATAATACGGTCGCCGAAATATTCGCGCAAGGAAATGCCGTGCACCGAAACGTCCGTACACCGAAATGGCCTAGACCTGGGACGACGCTGTGCGCTTCTATGGTGGAGCTCCCACGGCTTCTAGTTCAATTTTCACCGATACTGATGAAACCTCGCAGCGTAGAGCTTCTATGACATTTCAGACACTGAGAGGCTAGCTGTGCCCGACTAAGCTACTAAACCGACGGTTCCAGGCGTCCTGGCTTCGCAATTGTTGTTTGTGTGGTTTTAATCCAACTACTTGCATTAAATTTTTTATCGATGCTCAGCCCTACCATCCATCCATCCATCCATCCGTCCATTCATCCATGAAACCGTCCGTCTGTCGACCCAGTTTGGTTTGTTAGGTTTTAGCCTCCAGTGGCGTTAATTTCTGCCCCTATAGGAATATTAAAGCATTCCATCTCTTCCTCAACCCTTTGGCTAAAACGCAAAGGGATAAAATCAAAAGCGCAAAAAAGTTCAAATCTAACTTGAAGGGAAACACGTCGACTGGAGTATGGGACCATTTTTTCCGTTTCCGGGGTTCACGCATCACAGCCACGGTGGCTGCTTTTCAGATTGAGTGGAAAAGCGAAAATCCAATTGTGTTGAGATGTTGGCGCACGGTAAAAATCCACAGGGGATCAAAATTAATCCGGAGCACCCCACTACAGCGCGCCTCTATATCCCATGAGGTTTTTTTTTTTTTATCACAGGTGTCAAAAAACACATGGGCTATGAGGCGCTTCGGATTAATTTTGATCCAGTGCGGACGACCAGCTTCGGTTGGTGGAAATGGCCGTCGCAGCTGGCACCACGAATGGGGTCCTGAAATGAGGACACTACTTCGCAATTTTTGTGCTGACGAAATTTATTCTCTCTCTGTCTCGCTCTCTCTCTCTCATAGCTCATGTGTAGCTTCGGTGCGCTAAACCCCACAATCAATCACGTTCACATCACGCAGCATGCGTTATTAATATACAACTTTTACGTTTCAAAATTATAGCTTTCTTGCGGAGCGTGGACATTGCTCGTCGAAGCTCTGTTTGGGATAGCCTAATTCGGCTGTAAACAACTCGCAATGAAGGCAAGAGGAGTAAGAATGCATTCGTAGACAACCCTCTGAATTTCTGTAGATTTTCTTATGGTACCTTTCACCATTATTTCTAAATTCTTTTCTGCAAATCGTCTAGTTAACTGGCCTCCAGCGAGAAAGAGCAGCATGACGTACGCTCCTCTGCCCTCTGGGACGCTATTTTATCACAGTGCTCAAACACGACATTGGTTGTCTGAAGTTGTGCGGGTATTAGAATTTCCTTCCAATTTTGTGTTTCACATTCGTTTAAGTAATGCATTGCTGACGTTAATGAGTTGTGAATGCTTGTGCCAGGCTCACAGTGCCGGAGATCCTAGCTGCGCTTTCATTGACCCTTCCTGCGTACCTGGACAGTTCATTTATTGACCCACTTCCCGTGCACTCTTCCCGTAATGACGCTGCCCATTCAAGCTTGCGCGCTACTGCGGCAGTTTCTTGTGCACTGTTCACGTGCTGATTATGGGGTTTCATATATTCTTCGATGTTAGCGGCTTGTCCCCTTGAGAGAATCGACGAGTGGTGGGAGGAGCTGGCGCACTGATTTTGGAGACTTGTGTACTTCGGTCGTTTTCTTTTATCAGCATTTATTCTTGTCAGTCGCTCTGAGACCGCATCTTTTGTGTTAGTGTTTTATTTTCCTTGCAGTGTATACTTTTATCCCCGTTGGATGACGATCGTTGTTATTAATACGCCAAGGGACCGGCCTTTATTAAGAAGGAAGGTGGTCAAACACTTTTGGTGATGTTTGTACAGTAGAAATAATATGGCTTGAGGGGCTGAAGTTTGCGTTCGCTCCTGTCCTCCATCCTACTTCCCTTTGGAGAAGAAAGAAAGAGGGATATTGACACAGACAGAGTCGGGTGGGCCTATTTAACCATGGGTGCCTGGAGTAACATGGGTGCCTGGTCATTTTAGAGTTTCTGAGAAAGCGGATAAAACAAGAAAGATGTGCTTGCGTGGCAGAGGGAAAAGCTGGGGTGCTTCAAGAGGATTCCGAGTCAAGCGCGTCGAGACAGTAGGCAATCACGCATTTATCCTTTGTTAGCAAGGTCGCGGGACGCATGCAAGATGCTTGGTATGGGGCGGACGGGCCGGGAAGAAAAGGTATTCGGAGAAGGAGGAGAAGGAAGGGGACTAGAAGTCTCCCCACAAGAGCAGCAGAATGACTGATTCCAGGCTGAAAGTACAAATCATCCGTGTATGCATGGTGGATCGCGATTATTTCCCGACGAACAGCACAGCTGAGAGAGGCATTTCTTGCAGAGGGAGAAACGACAACTTCCAGCGAAGCGACGTAGTTTCCTTTCATACTCCTTCGTTCTTCAGAAAAGTCGCATAATAGGCGGGGCGCGGGGCCGGCGGCGCGCCGAAAATTTTGCCCGGAGGCGGCGGCGGCGTGCTCATTCCCGCGACTTCGGCGGCGGCGCAGACGGCGCGACCAAAACAGGCGGCGGCGGCGGCGTGGCGCGGCGGCGCACAGGTCTAAGTGTGGATGGCGCTCTCGCGTCGTCTGCTTTTTCACGTTGCGTGCGGCGCAAGACGCGTGCTGCACACGACGAAACAACCAATATGTGGGCTCGTTTGGCAGTAAGCAATGACATAGTTACCTCTGCTTGCGCATTTCCTCTAGAAACGCAATAATCAGCGGCCGTTGCGGATTAATGCGCTGGTTTAATTCCACGAAACATCTTCGCCCTGGTCACCGCTTGAGTGTGCACCGTGTTATAAACATTGTTTCCATACATTGCACTTTTATTATTGTTGAGTGCAGTCGTCTGCCGTTTCGGGAACGTCGAAGGGTGCTTTTTGAAGGCGGCGTGGTGATTATTTAAAGGATAAAAGTTTAGTACGCGAAACGGGTAAGAAGCGAAAAGAACTGTGCATACGCGTGCAAATTCCACACCCTTGTGAAATTGCGCTGTGTCCTTATAGAAAGAAGAAACAAACAAAAACATTTACACTGCACACGACCCGTGCGCTATCACCCATACATTACCGGACACGTATTTTACACCCGCAGCGCCTCTGTGATCGTGTCCTTCCCGTACCTTTTCTAAAATAAATACCATTTTTGGACAGTCGTTATTTATACTGAGGAGGAAGAATAAACATTTTTCAACTGTATCAAGTTGCTAATTTTACGTATTATTTAAAATACGTTTCTATGGATGCGCAAGAGTATTTAGGGGGGATTTTTCGGTAAAATTAAGCAGTTGTGAGTTTGCGTCAGTCAAGTGGCATTTCGTGTGTCATTTTCATTTATATCATTTTCAAATCCGACATGAATCACCTTGTCCAGAAACGTGTCTCACTCAGCATAACCAAATGCCTAATATGGTCACGTCTTAACCCCTTAAGGTGGACCTAAGTTTAAAGAAAGAGGAGAAAACGCGTAATATAATGCGCGTTGTTGCCCACATGTGTGAGGGGTGTGTGCCATGACTCGCTGTTTTTTTTTTAATTTTTTCCCACAATGCTTGCTTTCAATAAATTTTGAAAAAGGCGTCCCACAATTCCTGGACAATCTCGGACCAAAGGGGGGTTAATCAGTTTTGAAAATACGTGTACATACTGCTTTTTCCCCGCTACAGAACACGACGCCTAGTGTAGTTTCGATTGTAAATAATACTGATAACTATAGTTTGGCTTTTCACGTTACATGCGTTCTCTTCTCGCTGCTCTTGCAACGTTGACCCCCCCCCCTCCCCTTCCTGAAAAAAAAAAAAAAACTAAATGCACAGAATTTCATTGTTTCCTCAAGAATTAAATGCCAAGACAAATGCGATATTCAGTTTACAAAACAAAGTAGTTACCGGGAACCCGTTGCACTGATTCGCAACGAGAAATAAAAAGGAAATGTTTTAATACATCTGCAACAGCGCAACTTCATTTATTGCCATCTTTAGGGTTCGTAAGCGACCTTATACGCAAGAATGCAAACACATCTCGCTGTTGCAGGCACCTGTTAGATTTTAAAAGGAACGCAAATGGTCAACAGAGCAGCCGTAACAGAAAAATTCTGCTCACTGTGAGGTCCCAGAAGTTTCGTTTGCACACTGTAAACCTGCCTGGCACTTTGCGGAAACCTAGCTAAACATGAGATGTTGATTGTACTGCGTGCATTGACAATTCAATTCGCAAGTTCCCTTGCGACGAAAGCCGTAAGTAAGTGATCCGAAACCGTTATTCATCAAACTTTCCTTCAGAGTCACTAAAATTTCATTTAAAAGACTCGTTAGAGCGGTTACATTTATATCTCTCCGCTGATCAAAATTCAGTAATTTTATGTTGTCTTTTGAACACACAAAAAATATCGTAAGCTCTTGAAAGAATTTCGGGGCAATTAAGCAGTGTGGGCATCCCACAAATGCAAGAATGCGTCATGCTACCAGTGAAAGTGATTGAGATTGCCGTTGTAAACTAAATTTCAGAGATCGAGGCTTCCTGATTTGTTTCTATTTATGCTTTTATTGAAGGCTCAAAGCCATAGTCTGGAAAGATCGAGCTTGCTACGAGCTACAGCGTACAAGTTCATTGTCACAATTACGGCCATTCTGAGATTCCCGATGAGTCGTCGCTTTTTTTGGCGTAGTAATGAAAACTGACTGCCGCTTCCATGCTATACATTGAACGTTGAGGAACCGAACTACAGCATACCACTCTTGTTTGCACCTTTCGTGCGCACATACGGCGGAAAAAAGGCACGAAGCGCGCCCACAGTGTGCATTCTTACGGGCCGCTCAGCGGAGCATCCATACTAGCAGCGCGACGCTGTCGCCACCTACATGTCGAGCTCGCGGCGAATAGCACTAGCACGCAATGCACCGGTTGCACCTCGCGGTGTGTCGCTTCATGTATCGTCGCTCTCCGCTGGGGAGACGATCTACACGGTTGGCGCAGCGGAGAGTCGCAGGGAATGAGAGGGGAGGCCTATCGGGAATGCGTGCTTCGAAGTTGAGTGGTATGGCGCCTCGTCAAGCGGGCGAGATTGCGTTACTCGCTGGCGTTCAAGCTTTCGGTGAGATTCGGAACAGCAGCACGAGCTTTGCGTGGTCGGTACGAATAAGGTGATGATGATAATGGCGCCGCCGTCGTAAGTGACACCTACCAAGTTGGGAGGTTGCTTCCAGGACGCGGTCAGAAAAATGTTATCTGGTCGAAATTCAGCTGATAAACACAAACAACGAAGATGCGGTAAATACGAAAAAAGAGTACTTTCAGAATGTAAGCAAGGATTCAAAATCATCATCATAATCAGCCGATCTGCGCCCACTGCAGTGCAAAGGCCTCTACCATACATATCCAATTATCCCGGTCCTGTGCTATCTGCGACATATTAATTCCAGCAAACTTCTTGATGTCATCTGCTCACCTAACTTTCTGCCGCCCTCCCCTGCCACGCTTGCCTTCTCCAGGGATCCACTTTTTTACCCTCAATGACCAACTGTTATCTTGCCTTCGCATGACATGCCCTGCCCACGTCCATTTCTTCTTCTTAGTATCTACTAATGCGTCCTTAACACGCGTTCGTTCCCTGATCGCCACCGCTCTCTCATTGTCCCTTAATGTTACACCTATCATCTTCCGTTCCATTTGCTCGCTGAGTCGTCACAATTTCGGATGAACCCTTTTAGTGAGCCTCCAAGTTTCTTCCCCGTAGGTGAGTACCGGTAAAATGCAGCCGTCATACACTTTCTTCTTCAGGGACAATGGTGGGCTGCCGTTCGTTACCTGGGAATGCCTTCCGAAAGCACTCCGCCCAATTCTTATCTTTCTAATTATCTCTGCCTCATGGTTGGGATCCGGGGACACCAGTTGGCCTAAGTAGATATATTGGGCGGAGTGCTTTCGGAAGGCATTCCCAGGTAACGAACGGCAGCCCACCATTGTCCCTGAAGAAGAAAGTGTATGACGGCTGCATTTTACCGGTACTCACCTACGGGGAAGAAACTTGGAGGCTCACTAAAAGGGTTCATCCGAAATTGTGACGACTCAGCGAGCAAATGGAACGGAAGATGATAGGTGTAACATTAAGGGACAATGAGAGAGCGGTGGCGATCAGGGAACGAACGCGTGTTAAGGACACATTAGTAGATATTAAGAAGAAGAAATGGACGTGGGCAGGGCATGTAATGCGAAGGCAAGATAACAGTTGGTCATTGAGGGTAAAAAAGTGGATCCTTGGAGAAGGCAAGCGTGGCAGGGGAGGGCGGCAGAAAGTTAGGTGAGCAGATGACATCAAAAAGTTTGCGGGAATTAATATGTCGCAGATAGCACAGGACCGGGATAATTGGATATGTATGGTAGAGGCCTTTGCACGGCAGTGGGCGTAAATAGGCTGATTATGATGATGATGATGATGATTATGAATTCTTGCTTACATTTGAAAGCACCTTCTTTCGTATTTTCCGCAGCTTTGCTGTTTGTGTTTATCAGCTGCATTTAGACCAGATAAGACTTTTCTGACCGCGCCCTGGAAGCAGCCTCCCAACTTGGTACGTGTCACGTACGACGCCGGCGCCATTATCATCATCCCCTTCTTCGTACCGACCACGCGGAGCTCGTGCTGCTGTTCGGTATCTCACCGAAAGCTTGAACGCCAGCGGTTAACGCAGTCTGGCCCGCTAAACGAAGCGCCGTATCACTCAACTTCGAAGCGCGCATTCCCGAAAGGCCTCCCCTCTCATTCCCTTTCACTCTTCTCTGCGCCAACCGTGGAGATCGTTTCCCCAACGGAGACCATCGCTTCATGAAGCGTCGTACCGCGAGGCGCCAGTGTTGCCGTGCGTTCAAGTGCTGTACTTGCTGCTGCAGCTTCCAGATCGGGCTGCAGGGATGTCCACCTACGATATCTTCCTGCTTCTGCTATGGCTCCTGACCAGCCTGGCGCAGCGGCGGCCCGGCCCTCTGGCAGGGCTCAGCGTAGCCAAGCGGCTCAAGCGCCGCCTGAAACGCCTGGAGAAGAGGATGCGCAAGCTCAAGAGGATGCCAGCACAACTGGAGGCCCGCAACATCCTGCGCCACGGCGCGCCGGCGGCGCAGGTGAGATGCGCGATATCATCGCGATCATCCCGAAACCCTCAGCTCTGTCACCTTTATGCCGTTTGCGCCAAATATGCCAGGTTTGTGTCTTCGCGAGAAAGCAACGAACCGCTCAAATCTTGACAGCACGGGATTAGCGGGCGGACAGCCCGTAGCAACAGAAAATAAAAAAAGGAAATTGGCCGAGCTTCAGTTTGTTTCGCTGCCGTTGCGAAAACAGTGGCCTTTTCTTTTCCCGCCGCAGTGACGTAGCACCTTTCCTTAGCGCCCACGCTCTGAAGCACCTCTCGCTCAGACCGTCTTGAATGCAAAAGAAAGCCCGCTCAATACAATTCAGCAGTGCTCGCAGTACTCCCGCGCCATTTGTAGAGACGTTTGGTTTTGTTGGGGTGGGCACAGCTTTGGCCGACATGTTTTGTGTTACTGTTCGCGTTTACCTCGACCACCTTGGGTACTTTTTGACCTTGGGTACTTTTGGGTAATTGAGTACTTTTATTGGCGATTGCCAAGAACAACCAACCTGTATTCCTAGTGAAAACAATTAACTCCGCTAGCATCCATGATTTATTCTTATTTGGCCTCATATGTACCAGAGGTTTCGTTTGCTTTGAATAATGCGCCACGTAGGAGCCATGACAACCGTTTTCGTAATTTGAAACTGTGTTGCCTCTGCATACTTTGTGTTCGCATTCATTCACACGTTTTTCACAGTGCTGTTGAAACAAGTGGAATACAGACAAACCAAAATTTTGGCGCGTAGGCAGCCCAGCAAATACTAATCTGTGTCAACGCTGGTTGATAAGAAACAGCGGGTGCCTTTTTTTAAAATTTTTCATTCGTCATCTTGTGCTGCTGTTTTGAACGCGCTGACGAACCTGGAATGCCGCGTGCTACTAAAAGGACAAATGCTGCAGGAATGCGACAAAAGATTGAGAATAGAGGCGTTAAGCCATTTATGCTTTTTCGGAGGTCAAACTTCGCGCAGCAGACCTGCTTGCTTCTTGGCAAAGTCGTCCAAAGACGGTAGTTTTCCACCGCCTTTCCCCGTATGTGCCTCTCTCTGTCTGCTTCTCCTACGCCTCACGTACTTTTCCTCAAAGACATCTGACGGGATAGTTTATCTACATGATGGGAATGAAACTGCGCTAAAAGAACAGGGCGAACTGAAGTATCCCTTAGAGAAACCGAAAGGGGCCTCTCGGTGAGTTGGGAGCACTTGAACAAGTTCGCGTGGGCTGACAATTTAGTGCGCCCGAAATGACACCCTGTGATGAGCTGGAGGGAGAAGAACGGTGCGCAGAAAAGAAAACAGCGAAAGGAGAGGCCAAACACCCGCATATCGGTATACGCCTCAAGAAGACAACAGCTTGGAAGAGGGGAAGAGGAGGAATAACGAGACGGGGTTCTTCGTCGGACGAACGCTCGGGGTGAGCCTGCAGAGAGCAGTGAATCCACTCACCGACGAACCCGTGTTACCGCGCCGCGAAGTCATCGGCTACCTCCTGGTCACCAGCCTCATCCGCCACTGCACCGGACAAGCGCGCCGGTATGCCTATTCACAAACCATATCCCGTAGGGGACAGCACCGACAACGCCTATTTCCTACGGGATATGGTTTGGGAACAAGCCGCCTTGCGGCGCCTGGTTGCTTAACCTTGCGGCGCCTGGTTGCTTAACCTACCGCTTGCATCGACGTGGGGCCTGGCCCAACAGGATCAACGCGGCTGCGACGACCTACCACCATTTGGGACGGAATACACCTGTCAGCCAGTTCCGTCGTACAAGCGTTTGCAGTTGTCGCCCTAATTGCCGCTGAATTGGAACTCCCGTGGGACTGTGCGCAGATGTAAGAATCATTCCCGCTGTTTTCTTTTTTCTCGTTTTTCTTCGCGTCTCCTGTTTCTGTCAACGTTCCTTTTCCTTTTCACCATTTCACCTGTTTTTTGTCATAATAAAAAGCCCCCATGTTTCACATTCGTTCATAGATCTGTCTTCATTGACCTCGAGTGCGAGTCTCGTGGTTCACACCACCGAACCGTATGATAACATAGCTTTACAGCGGATGCGAGGCTTGCAGAGATGCTTGTCGAAACAGAAGGATCTTTTTGTGCACACAGGTTCAGCGCCAGTGCGTGCTTGTTCTCGGCTCTGCTCATCCGTGCTGCAGCGAGCAGCGGAAGAGTACCCCACTGTGCCGGCATCCTCAAGGAACGCAGGCACCACAGCGAGTACTGCAGCACCATCGTCACCCAGCAACGAAAAGTGACGGGCGTCAGCATCGCCCTCCAGGGTTGGCAGGAGAGTGCCTGAATCGTGGAAAAGATGGTCTGATACCAGGTATATAAACTCTTCTTTAGGTGGTAACATGCATTCAAAGTATGCTCGTGAAGCTCTGGGCACCAACCTTTCGGAAAATCCTTCGTCTAGACGTTTTTATCAGTGTCGTTTGAATGACGTCTAGAGCTGCGTGGATCCAAATTGTCCCGCGACTGATGTGACCGCTCTTGAACGATCGGTAATTAACTAGTGCTCATTACCAGAAACAAGAAGTCGGAAATAACGCTGGCAAGGCGGAGGGCCAGTTTAACGTAAAAGAACTACTGTTTGCATGTTCGCGAATTTTGGCTAAAATTGGCAAAAGCTATGTTGACCTTTTTTTTAGTTTTGGAACTCAGTTTGTCACCCCTCAGTATTTTTGCAATTTTTTGTGATAGGAAGTAATTTGTAGTGCAGTCAAGTAAGAACAGGTTGGTATTACAAACATTCGATTGTGTTAATCAGTAAAGCAAAACCGGGCCCTCAATGAACCTATGTGAAGTGATTGCGTGTTTCAAATAATAGGCAAGAACGCTAGTTTATCTAACAGTGGCGCTGAAATAGGGAACCTCCTAAAAAGTATCTTGGATTATATAGTGATATTCAAGAATAAAACGCTTGTCCAACCGCTGAAAAAGCAGTAGAAATGAAATGGCAACTTTCTAAGGTACTTTCTAAGAATACGGGAACCTTCCAACTCCGCAATATTAAATATTAAAGACAGGTTATTGTAGTATTCCTTGACTTCTAGGTATATTGAAATTTTGAAATTACTATGGCTGCGTATTTTGAAATTATTTTGAAATTATTTTGAAGTTGAATCTACTATGGCTTGTATTTTGCAATTACTATAGCTGCGTAATGAGATGTTCTAAAGAAAACAAAACGATCATCCTGAACGTAAGTCGAATAACAGTTTTGAATTAAATGCTCGCATTCCAGTTCTGGCGAAATCATCACTAGATTGAAACTATTTATATAGCAGACCTTTTGTCAAATACATCGAGGGAAGCAGAGACATTAGCTTTTGTGCCACGAGATCCTTGGCCTATGTAAGCAACACAAAGATTTTGTTATTTATGTGCTACAGGAGCACCGGCTAACTTTGTTACACTCCTTGTGAGTGAGCATAGGCCACCCTCTAGACCACCCCCTTCGAAGCTAACCTTTAAGGACTGCTCACGAACTTAGACACGCTCATTCTACCAACCCAGTGAATAACGCTATAGTCATTTTCTGCGAAAGAATGGATCCACTGCAACAAAGTATGTGAACAACTTGGTCTTCTTCTGCACACACGGCTGGAGACTGCTTCACGTAAAGCAAACAGCATGCATACTCGGCAGAAACCCGAGAAATCCGAAACTGTTCTTCCACTGTGCATAGCCACTTACGGAGAAGGCAGGGCGTGCTTACTAGTTTTGTGTTCAAGCCGTCTTCTTGCAGCCACCACATCGACGCTGGAGGTTACTGGCCCAAATGAGTCTCTTGCGGAGCTGCTGACAACGTTTGGAGCTAAACCTAACGTTGCAACCAACAGTGAACTCGGTACAGGACGCGATGTCACCAAGGACACCAACGCAAATTTTGGCAGACAACTTACAGTTATGGCTATCCCTCATCATAACCGTACCGTTCTTATTGATGCAAATTGTGATATAATATGCAGCTTTCCTCTTACAATAGCAACCACCACTGATTGGTCTGGGACGGACAGATCATCGTTACGGGCATTGTCATGCCGACGGCAATGCAGAATTCAAAGTGTCAGGCTGAAGACGGTAACATTCTCATCGATGTGGTTTAGGGTTTTCTTTAGCGGAAAACTGGACGTCACCATTTGAAGTGACATCACGTATATAACCGGAACAGATGTGACTCTTTTATAGCGTTTTTTTTATATTTAGGGTGACGTAGTCAGAACACCAGTGCAAGGTGCGCAGTGTTTTTTGTGTTCTGCAATATTCAGAAGCAGCAGCAACACCGCATTTATGGAAAAGAAAGATCGGATTCAAAGGTTGTTGTCAGAGAGAATTGGAAAGCCATTTTTTATTGTCTCGTCGCATACGTGTACAAGCTTTAAAAACGTGCTGTATGCAGCAAGCCTTTTCTCGTGCTAGCAGCAAGCGGGAGTTTACTTTGCTTATCACCGCTGGCCAGCTTAGTAAACAGTGGGGCTCTCCGATTAATGGTCCGGGATTTCCCGTGGCGAGGTCCCAGACTCCATCTAATATTAATTTTAGAGCACAGCCTTTTGGTGCCGTATATTTAGGTTTCGCGGCGACCTAGGCGTCCATAGGCGTCCGCGTGTCAGATTCAACGAACGAACCACCGAAGGCAGAAAAAAATTAGCCCCATCTTCCCGAAGGGAACGCTGAGTAGATGCGGAGCATCTCGGGGTTCCGTTGTGTTTCCGTTGTGTTCGTAGAACTTCATCGGAAGAATGGAGTGAAGTGGAGTTAACCGCAGCAAGCGCTGAACTGAACGCGCCAGCGCGCCACCCGATTTACATTCAAGGTTGAAGGAGAGGAGACGAGAGGAGGAGAGATGCGCAAGCGCCGAGCATTCGCGCCGACGAAGCTCAGGGTCCGCCGCTCGCTTCAAGCGTTTGCGCTCAGCGTCGCGTGCCCTTCGCTGCGCAGCTTTGTCTTCAGGGGACGTAGCGTTGCTGTTAGTTTGTGGGGTGGTGCTGACGCTTGCTTGCGCCAACCCACTAACTGACGGGACTGTTGCTTCCATCACACTTCATCGGAAGAACGGGGTATAGTGGAGTCAACCGCAGCAAGCGCTGAACTGAACGCGCGCAGCGCGCTACTCGATTTACATTCAAGGTTGAAGAAGAGGAGACCAGAGGAGGAGA
Organism: Haemaphysalis longicornis; assembly: GCF_048455015.1. NCBI lineage: Eukaryota > Metazoa > Arthropoda > Arachnida > Ixodida > Ixodidae > Haemaphysalis > Haemaphysalis longicornis. Next base: position 1,215,134 of record NW_027526319.1, read on the forward strand.
GATGCGCAAGCGCCGAGCTTGCGCCGACAAAGCAGAAGCGAGAACGCGGGAGAAGCGAAAGCGAAGTGCACGCAGCTGGTACGAGAGAAGAAGTGGTGGGAGTATTGCGCAGGTGTGGAAGAGAGCGAAAGAGGAGAGTTGCGCATGCGCAGTGTGAGTGCGGACGCCGACGCGGGATATGCCCAGAGTATAAGATGCTCCGCATCTAAAAAACGGAGAGGAGCGTCTGGCGAAAGTGTCAAGAGGAAGTGCGGCAAGACGGCGATGGCGTCATCTCTTTCACTGCGTCCCCCTCCCAGTTTCGCCATGCGTCGCCGCCAAGGAGCAACGCCACTTACAAGGAGCACCCTCCCCCAGTACTGTCTGTCCTCCTTGGTCTGTCCCCAGACGCTTCTCCATACGCCACTCAACGGGAACACGTGACATTTGCGCGGGAGGTTCAAACACGATTTCCAACAACGTGCTTTCCGGCGTTCGCGACGCGCTAAGAGGTAGCACAGTAGCGCGCGCCGCCGTGCGTTCAATGATGACGTGATTACTGCCTGAAGCGCAGCAGATAAGCACCGTGACCGATAAGAATGCAATTGGGGCTGCACACATATTTCGCTTCAGGGGGTAAAGAAATCGTCAGTGCATTTTTTCCCGTGTGCGTCTATAGCACGGTGTAAGAATATATAGCGACGAGGAACCTCGAGTACCTATGGACTGCCCGCGATGATTCTGGACAGTGGAACCTTGTTAATTGCATTGTTGTGTCTTTCGATTTGTCCAGCAATCTTTCGTCAGGCGCAAGGCATGGTGGCATCCGGTGTTTAGTGAGGATACAATGTATGCGAATTTCGCGGCGTGACTTCATGCTAAGAAATGAGCTATTGATTGCTCTAGTAAGGAATCCTCGTGGAGTCTTACACAATTCTTTTTATCCGACAGGTGAACTTGACAAAGGTAGCCTCTACAGTGACATAGTCTTCAATAGACGATGTCACCCCCATGATCCGTGGCAGAAGCTACGTGCCTTTCCGCGCCCGGAGAACCTGACTGTATAGACTGAACTTAGTATCGTGTCACAAGAATGCGTGTGATGTGTATTCTATTCTATATCTTATATTTTATTGTAACTTTTTTTATCCGATATTCTATATCTATTATAAAATAATGTTCTTGCAGCCCAGGTTCGCATGATGTCCATTTGTTTCTAGTGTTAGTAAACAACAAACGCTGCTGGGCGGCACAGACTCCGTATTTGAGGCAATGCTCGGGCGTGATTCCGAGTGGCAACTTTATTCCCACTAAATTTCTGCACATATGCCTGAATGTCTTTTTTTTTATTACAGCTGCCTTCAGCAACGATTTGTGTTTCCAACTGGTAGAACTACATAAGCTAGAGCGTTTGGTCCACGCGGGAAATTGGCAAACGCAAATCACATACAATTCGTATATCACGCATAATGTCAACACAAAACTACTCCATGTCGTCGGGTGTAACTAATAAAACTTCTCCACACTAACACGTGGGATGTATCTATCGCGCGGAAAGAATTCTCCGATAGAAAATACGGGCTGCTCACACAATGAGACAGTGGCTTGCTTGTGTGCTTTCTTGCTCGTATAGATGTTATTTCATTCACTGTATTGCTACTGCAAGAAAACACCCAGTGTCCTTTTTGTGCCACTCAGCATACATTGATCTCTATTTCATTGAATAGAATATTGCTACGAAGGAGGCCTTCCAACTTCTTTGTTTCCAGCCGCTGGGCGCGTCCGGATATCCTACCTTGTGCTTAAATTAAAAAGCGTTCTTACTCCTTCTGGAGGCTGCACCTGCAGTTTTGTTTTGAAAGTTCTGCCTTGATACGCGGTCATTGTCTTAAAATGATGTTGCTTAATAAAATGTTCTTGAGCTGAAACGATGTTCCCAGTAACGCCAGAACTGTAGATAAAATCATGCAGAACAATGTGGCGACATTCGTTGTGGTTACGCTCGACTGTGCACATCACTTCACTCGTTGCTTTTCGACGTTTGTGCACTGTTTAGGCTGTTTGTGGAATGCAAATTCGTTCCAATAAACTTGGCTACCCCAAGAATTCTGCGTGTCTTTGACAACGTTACAATATGGATACTATGGTAAGTAGTAATAGAAACTTTTATTGTGCCCGTGATGGGATCCAAAAGGAAAGGGACGAAGGAGAAAGCCGTGTCTTCTACTCGTCTTCCTCCCCTCTTCCTTAGTCGTCAGCCAGAAGCCCCTGGGTTTCGGCGGCGGCCTCGGCCTTCCGGACGACCCGAAGTTGCACTTCCGGATCGGGGCTGAGCAAAGCGGTCTCCCATTGCTCCATGTTCGTTACAGTAAGCGAGTCGCTTCTAGCCTTTGCTGCAGCATTTTGATTCTGTCTCGCGGGGCACGACCATAACATGTGGGAAGGTCCGCCCGACCCGCGAATAACTTAGTCTCCTGAGTATATTTCGGGATAGCAGCGACTGAGCGCAACCGGGTTTCGAAACGTGTTTGTAACTGCCTTCACCATACCGAGTCCCGTTTAGTGAGGCTGTTGTGCGCGGCGGGATACTTTCGTCTTGCCGATCTGTAATGATCTATGATTTCTCTGTATGACACCATGCGATCTCTTTCCGATCTGACGAGGTGGGGTGAGGTGGGATTGACGTCTGCCTGGTCGACTAAACCTCGGGCGGCGTCGTGGGCCCTCTCATTTCCTGTCAGACACGAGTGTGTTGGTGTCCACGTTGTTTGAATTAGTGCGTAATTGCATATTAATAAAATAAATCACGCTATTTTTAAGTGTAAAGAAATTAAAAGTAAAGCGTTGTCTTTTTACTGAAAGTCTACCAGAATGGTTATGGCTACTAGTCTGCAGGCCAATCTGGTAGTTAATAATACAATGCAATATTTCATAAGAAACTCTTTATAGATTCTTATTTTGCAACATTTCAAATTATGAACTGTGTGAAAAGCTCAGACAGATTTTATGCGCGTCGCTATGAAAACGAGCACATCGACTTTGCGGTGTTTTCGTTCGTGTTTTCGTAACAAACCGCCATGCTATAACTTTCGCAGGGGCAAATTACCTGCTCAGTAAGGTATCTGGCCGCTATTAACATGCATTGCTACTGCAAGAAATAACTGGGAAGCGCACTACCCTTTCCACGAACTAACATGCCTACATTGTGGGCTTGCACTTATGTAATAATGTGTGAATGCACGCTCGCCGGCAATATTCCGTCCCACCTGCTTATCATGAAGAAAAGCTGTCTTAGCATGAACTAATGGAGCGAATTTAGAGTTTCCAAGCGAAGCGAGCTTCAGCCATTTTGGCCGGAGGGGCTACCTCGTAGACATAACACTTCGTAGAGAAGAAAGCAAACCAAAGAAGATGCTTAAGAATTCGACGGTCCCGGCCGTGGCAGCCGCTTTTCTGATGGAGGAGAAAAGCAAAAACGCCCGTGTGTACGAGATTTCGGCGCACGTTAAAGATTCCCTGGTGGTCGAAACTATTCCGGAGCCCTCCACTACGGCGCGCCTCATCGCCTGCGTTGCGTCGGTGCGTTAAACCCTTCAATCAATCAGGAACTCGGCGGACATGCCAAGCCATCAGCTGTAGTCTTCCCATAAGGCCATATCACCTTACGCCGTCATGGATTCCCGGGCGCAGTTTCCTCTAGTTACTGACTCTATGGTCATAGCAATACACGCTCCCGCCAGGGACTGTAATATGGCTGCCCCTTACCAGGCTAGCGCTACTGAAAACTCAGTTTTTACTGCAAAAACTGTATACTTGCACCCTCCAATGGTTTCATCTCCATGGGCGAAAATGCCAAGGCGCCAAGGCCTAAGACGTCGAGCGCATGCGTCAGGCTAATTAGGCATACAGCATATCTGCTCAGGATTTGTTAACGGAAGCCACGAAACGAGCATCAAAACCACATTATTGATGATTAGGAGCCTGTAAACAATGGGACCCTCCCCCACAATGTCTTCCTGTAACGGTTATATTTGCCGATTATCTTTGAAGACTAGGTAGGCATGGCTAATGTCACCAAATGGAGCAGATTTTGCCCAACACGCCGAGCGCGTGCATCAGTCTAGGCAGAACCCAGCATTTGCCGCATCTTTGGGCACACTTCCGCTGCTGAAATGCTATTAAACGCATTATCTTTTGACCCTCATTCGGAAATAAGTCAATCGCGCGCAACCGCAGAGCAGAGAGGACAAGCTAGGCCTGTAAGTGTTGACCGATTAAATCACAAAAACAACGAAACGGGGGCGCCCATCTACAGTCGCAGTATTCGAGTGTTACGTAATCTAAATTCCCCAATTATCATTGCGGTAGCACGGAGTACTAGGAGGAAAGAGTGCAGATACTTGGTACATTTATGTAGTGACACTAGACGAGCGCAAGGGACATGCCCGCCGAGACAATGAGAAACGTTTCATACCCTCATCCATCCCCACTTCCAGTGGTTTACAGCAGCTTTGGTGGACATCCACTTTCGCAGGGCGGGAAGGCGACCAATTTTTTTTAACGATGACGGTGTTTCTTAGGCTGCCTGAACGCAGATATTTTGGTCTTAATGTCGGTTTGCCTTTCTGTCTGCCTTTGTTTCTGTCTCTCCCTCAATTTAGCCACCAGACCAAAATTAGGGCACATGTTGAACGAGACGTTTATATACAGAAAGTCATTTCTAAACATCTAAACTTGATTTCAGTGTTCAAACTCGTCACGATGCTTCAGCAAAAAAAAAACCATTACGCATATCGCAGGCAGAATGGCTGTACATAAGTGATATTTTCAGTGTTTGTTTAATAAAAAGCGCATCGATGCTTCATTTTTGCAATATGAAATAAAATACTGGCAACTGTACAATTTTAAGCGCGCCTCGCTTCGCCGAGGATATGGTGGTGCACCTGCAGTGACCTGGGTGCGCGAGTCTGTGTTTTTCCCACGGCCGCTCAGGAAGAGTAACTGGGAGTACACACAATTACGGACAAGCGGCGAATACTTCACTCATTTGAGGGTTGCAGACGAAACAGTTTTGCTAAGTGAGTCTCGAAAACACCTGCAAAAATGGTTGAGAATCTGCAATCAGAAAGCGCCGCCGTGGGGCTAAAAAGTAATCACGAATAAATTTAACGGACTGCTTAATATATGTGCCGAAACCGCGATGTGCAGCATATGTAAGGAAATGCTGTTACAAGTAGAAGAATATAACTACCTTGGGCAGGTTGTCTGTGCAGATCGCGACCACTAGAAAGAAATTAAGCGCAGACTAGGTATTGGTTGGGGTTCTCTTGGCAAGCACTCCGAAGTACCAATATCAATGAAAAGAAGAATATACAACCAATGTATCATGACGGTAACGACATATTGAGCGAAAACGTGGCGCCTTAGTAAACAACTTGAAAGCAACCTCAAGTCATCTAAACGGGGGATGGAACGAATGACGATAGGAGTAACGTTAAGGGATAAGAAAGGAGCTCCCAAATTGGAGTACAGGATATCATCATTCAAGTAACGAAAAAGCAATGGACTTGTGCTGGCCGTGTAGTTAGACGAATCGACAACCTGTGGACTACTAGGATAACAGAGTGGATGCCGAGAGACTCCTCTATAAGAAGGTGAAGGACAAGAAGCTGATGGGGGGACCAAATTAGGAAATGGGAGAGGGGGGGGGGGGGCAAAGAATGGACTCCTATTGACCACAAATTTAGTTTGAGTAGTTGGTTGTATATATCGATGAAAACAGCGCACGAACGACGACGAATGAAAGGAGACAGACAGAACAGGACCTGTACTGTCTTTTCCCGCTCTTCCCTCCTCATCTCTGTGCGGTTCTCCCCGATATCTCATCGACCTCCTATTGACCTCCAACCGCTCCAGCAGAGGAGCGGTCGGAGGTCAATGGGAAAGGACTTCGCCCTGCAGTGTACCAGAGTACGTTTGGCACAAATTAAAAACTGACACCGACTACGAGTGTTTACAAAACTAAAAAAAAAAAGAATGACAGCTGTTAGCTCAGTTAACCCTGGATATGCAAGCGAAAGATTTGCTGAGCTTGGTTAAGTCTTGGTTTCACTTGTTTAACCTTTTTACGTAGCTGCAATTATTATACTCTTCGTCCCAAGCCTGCCTTCATCTACGGTTGTGGTCCCGCTTCCAGCGTTTGGCGAGTCGAACGGCTCGCTCTTACTAAGTCTCCGGCGCCAGCTTCGCGCCCTTGGTATTCCTCCAGTGAAGCAGCTGGCGCGCGATGCTCTGAGAAGAGAAGACGGCCAGGCACAGCTCTCATCCATGGCTAAGCCCTCATGCACGCGGCACGTCACGTAGCCAGGCGGCGAACCTGCCGCGGAGAGCGCATGCGCCAAGCCTGAACTGGCGGCGTACCTCGGCCGGGCGAGTGTCACGTGCTGCTCAGCTGCGGTGATATGAAGCTCCAAGCCTCCGCGACGGCGAAACTGTTGGACGATATTAGTAAAGCTTCGCTTTAAAAATATGTTTCGGCTCCCGTACTGGAGCCTTGCTGTAGCCCCGACCAGACGGGCTTCCGTCGAACACTTGATTTCATCCACTTACGCCGGGCGTACGGCGTAATTATTGTAGTTGATTGTTTCATTGTTAACAAGCCTTCCGTGCGGGTGCCTAAAAGTATTTTTTTCGTTTTTTTAAAGACTCGTGGTCGGTATCAGTTTTTAATTTGGGTCATGCATTTCCCCGGCCAGACGGGCTTCCGTCCAACACTCGATTCCAGAGTAAGCTGTTCATGATGATAATGACACGTCCTTCAAAACACGAGGGCTAAAAATAGTTGGTAAAATAAGTCGGAAAAGCGTTTAAAGTAACAGACAAAATAGAGCGACAGTGCTAAGGCCTGATTTCGCACATGTGTCCATAATTCATAGAATTAATACGTCAGATCGTTATATTTGCATAAATGGAGATAATTTGTTGAACGAAATTTCGAGGAGAAAACATACCAGACATAAATACAAAGATCTTACAATAATAAAATACCAAAATTAAAATATGCATCTTAAACATCTTGGGCCGAAACAACGGCTAAAAGAACTTTGCAAACGCGATTAGAAAAATAGCGAAAAGGGGCACAGGTTTGGGCGAGCTGGTAATTGATGCTGAACGTCTTTCTTCTGCGCGGTGGATGTTCGGCGAAAATGGGCCAACCGCGCACCTCCGTCCATTTGCACAAATGTGCATAATTTGCGGTAGTAAAACACCAGGTCATTATAATAGTTTAAATGCAAATTTAGTCGAATGGAAAAGCAAGAAATAAGGAACAAATTCGCAATAGCAAATCGACAATATCAAATATATGCATCTTATACAACTTCGCAAAACAACTGCATAAAATAAAAACGGCCAAGAGAGAATGGTGGAAACCTCGTCGAAAAATAGCGTGAAGAGGCCAACCATGTAACACCCTGAAATCGCACCAAAATGCATAATTGGCGAAAATAACCAACCTCGTCCTAATAATAGCATAAATGGAGAAATTGGTCAAACAGGGTTTCACAAACCAAGAAATTCAAAAATACAAGAAGGTATTAAAGATTAAAATAACTGTGTTAACAATACGGGTATTGCCCATCTCACCCAAAAGAAACTAAGAATGAAATAAAATCTCCGGAAAACAACGAGCGGAACACCATAAAAAACGGGGAAGACGGACCAACCGGGAACTATGCCTTCAATCTGCACGAAAAGTACTACCTACGAGGTTACGGCAGTTAATGGACGTAGTGGCGCGAATATGCACCGATGGCAAAAGGAAACAAATGAAAACTTTAACAATAAAAAAAGCCATGGTATATGGGTACTCGTAACGAGATCTGGCTATAAAAATCACGCTGAATAAAATTCATGTAATAAGGCCGGTCACTGGTAGACAATTCTCTGTATTTCTGCTCATTTTATTTCCCGAGGCACCTTGCGCTTTTACCGTCCTTCTGTGCGTCTGACAACGATGTTTAAGTGAAAGCCATTAGTCGGTATGCTTCCAAATTGCGTCATTGTGTGAAGAAAAACGCAAAAAATTAAGGGAGGTCAGACTAACGTGTAAGACTTGAAGGTTACGAAGCCGTATGCAACCTTCACGGCCTTCACGAATGTTTGAGTGCAAGTTTGCAGCCGACTTGCTCCTTCTTCGCTGCCGCAGCGTTGCTATATGTATGAGCTCCTTTCATTTTTGGAAGTGATAATCATTGGACATCACCTTGGAGGGCGTACGCTATGAGGCGTCTTTTTTGTTCGAGCAAGTGTTGCTACGATTACGACGAACGCTGCAGTCTTTCTCATTCTGACCAACTGTAGCCACGATTACGGCGAACGCTGGGGTTCTTAAGTTATTTTACCAACCTTGGCCAATCTCCCTGAGTGGGTAAGCTTGGCTCGACAAACGTGCTCTGGGGACGCTGGGCGGTCGTTGTGAGGCACTCACGCACGAGCACTTGTCATTTTGTTGGTTTTATTAATTCCCGGAGGTCCTAGCGAGGCCCGCATGTACGCGTCCTCACGTGCGCCCGTTTGGGCATTTTCTTGCTATTTTTAACTGCGGACACTAAAAATTATAATTTGCTGAACAGCTTCGCTGTTAAAAATTGGCGGCGCATCTTCTCACTTCGGTGCAGTTGACGTTTCAAGGCGACAGTCGGGCGGCGCTCCTGCCACGTAAATCAATTCAAGTTTACCGCGCTCCCCTGCTCCATTAAGAGGCCCTTCTCCACGAGCGGTCCACGCGCCATCTACTCGAATCTTTCACTACTGTTGAACAACTTGAAAGGCCACCAGGAGCTATAGTGGCGTGGGCGACAACGGCTGACGGCGTGATTTTTGCCTACAATGGGTTCGTTATTTCATCGGAAAGAATAAAAGGGGCGCTAAGCATACGAAGCCGAAGTAGAAACACACCACATACAGGCGCCGACTTCCAACGGTTTATTCACGAAAACCAGGCTTACTTCTACACAGGCCAACAGTACAGGTTCACGATTACTGCCAGGATTTAACATTTGCTGGTGGCTCACAGATAAAATAGTAACAGCATTGGACATGTCGGCCCACACGCGCACTATACTACATACACGTACCAATCACGCCAAACACATATTTTACACTGGGTCATTATAAGCTATCTTTGATAAAAAACAGCTCTTTATCGCTAAGTGAGAGTGATCTTGTGTTGCTGCAAGCAGACAAAGAAGGAGGGTTTGTCGTCTTGCCGTCAGGGACCTACGGCGAAAAGGCCCGTCAGGCTGTCCAAAAGAACTTTTCACGCAAGAAGGTGGTGTCTTCAAAGGTAAAAGCAAGTGCTTCTGTCTTGTTTAAAGTACTGTCCCTGAAAACTGGCAAAGTCAATTAGTGAGTCCAAACTCAGCAGCCTTGAAATTTTTTTCACGGTGAAGACTCATAAGGACGACTTCCCGTTTAGAGGAATTTTTGGCAACACCAGGTTAGCCGTTTTCCGCAGAAGTACCTGAGCACACTAAAATTGCTGGATTCCTATGCAACGAAAAATTCTGACGAGGTGGTTTTCTTTTTAGAAGAGGCCATGACCATTGGTTACGCGTTTTCAGTTGATGTCACTGATTTGTATTATTCCATTTCGCACAAAGATCTGTTTGTGGCTGTTCGAGATCACATTGAAGACCGCGGTGTTGTTGCCTTTCAGAATTCCTGTGGCATGACGGTGGATAATTTTATGACATTGCTTGAATTTTGTCTGCACTCTACCTTTGTTGCTTTTAAGGATGAGTAGCTTGTGCAACGCAAGGGTGTGTGCATCAGTTCATGCTTGGCACCGGTTCTTTGTGAAATCTTTTTAGCCAGCATTGATCTGAATGTACAGCATGACCTGGATGACAGGCCGGCAGTTAAAGTTTTTAGATATGTTGATGATTTCTTAATTTTTAAAAGTTTTACGTATTTTAACTTCCCCTGACGCTGTTAACCTAATTTTAGACACGTTCCGACGATTGGGGAAAGCGTGTCTTTCCCCCATGAGTTGCCTAACAATGACTGCTTGCAGTTTTTTGACGTTAACATCACGCTTTTATAAGACCACGTGTCTTGGGTTTACAAACCGAAGGTGCGAAAAGGGTTGTTGCGTTACCAGCATTACCAGTCTGCAGACTTGAAGACAGTAAAAAAGGGCAGTTGCTTCTTCTTGCTTTCAAGGAGCACTAACAAAGTCATGCCATCACAAGATTCAGGAAGGTTTCGATGCTCAGGTTGCCAAATTGCTTCCAGCTGGATTTCCCTAATGGTTGTGACTGGTGGCCGAGTCCTTGCTACAGAACTTGAAAGGAAACACACCCCAAAAGACAGACGGCCTTAAGCGCAAGAAACCGGTGGTTGTTCCGTACATCCATCGAGTGACACACAACCTCAAAAATGTGGCTAACAGGCACAAACTGCTGGTCGTTTTTTCTGCACCTTACAAGTTGGCTAGCCTGTGCCCCAATACCCTGAAAGGAATGGAACAGACACCAGGTTGGTTAAAACGACATACGACACCATACTTGAAGTGCGCAACCGGGTTGGTGTACATGATCCGGCTCACGTGCGGGCGGGTGTACATCGGTCTAATGGTGAACAATGTGTGAGTGAACCATTTATAAGTTAACTTCAGTGGCGCAATCTTCCTAAAGGTCGAAGCCCTTAGGACCACCCGAGGTTGAAGCGACGGGAGGACGCCTGGGCCCCGTCGGTAATCCGGCGCCGAGCGCTCGTTGAACGGCGGCGTTTCGGAAACGCCACAAAAGGGTTCCCATGATGCGAGGCTTTCCGTCGAAAAAGACAGGACCACTTGGCCTGCCGCCGAAAGGGCGATGCCGTGTGACGCCTTTGTCACTCCATCCGTGTAACCTTCTCGGCCATTGTAACTTGCCTCGCCGGCGGCCGCTTGGACACCGTCAAACCGCCGGAAGCAGCTTGTGTCCAGCAGCAGCGCCAATCGCCGTCGCGTCATTGCGTACAAAGCCGGGTCGCTCCCCGTCGATGAGGGTGGGGATGGGACCACGACAGAAGGCTTGGGTGATTGAACACGATAATATTGCAGGCGGTCTTCGCAGTAGCATATGCCAATCGTAACAGTGGACCGGAGGGGGTGATTTTTTAACTTCCTGCCTGATGTTCCGAAATAAGTAGGGTTGACTAGAGTAGTGAACTGGGCAAGTTGGTATGGCGTCATTCTGGGCAACAGCGCGAAAACAGACGTGGACGAAAGAAACGGACAGGGCGAGCGCTCGTCCTGTCCGTTTCTTTCGTCCACGTCTGTTTTCGCGCTGTTGCTCAGAAAGAGGGTTGATTAGAGATGTCTGTATTGGTGTTAAGCGTTCCGCAGATGAGTTTTTACTGAGCGCATACTAATCTTTGCTGCCGCATTTTTTACGAAGTATCCAAAAACTGACAATTTCAAAACAGAACGTGAGGGCAGCGCTGATGCATCCGGTAGCAAATACCAACATAAAAGGTGAAAACGGGCGCGGTATAAGAATTTTACCTTCTTTATATTGTATGAAACCAACTTTCCTCTTGTTATGAAAGTCCATCCCGGACTCGGCAATAGCCAAAAGAAGACGGCGATGCTGCCGCCGTTGTGGAAAATTAGAAAGCATTGTAGCGACCCGGTGATACAATTGTAAACTTCCTCGGCCTTTTACAAGACCTTGCTGAAAGGCAATGTACTCGTCATAGGTGCAGCACGGACGGACATAAACATCCTTTCCTAGGTGAACCAGCCGATGACACTCATTACGAATGCAGTCCTTTGGGCGCGTTTCGATAATAGACGCCACTTTCTGTAGAAGGGGGGTTTCAAAATGCTCGAGAGAATTAATCAAAAAGCTATACTCCACGCATGGAAGCACCCGGTTTGCGTCGAGGAGCTTTTCAAATTCTCTGATGTCTTCCACTTCACGACTAAAGCTTGGCGCAGAAATATCAGCTGTGATGTTTGACTGTAGATAGATGCCAACAATGAGAGTCCCAAGCATCCATAAACCAAGCAATGCCTTCAAAGTAGAGCCTGGACTACGAAGCGCTCGGGGAGACCTTCCCAGGAAAGTTGACACCAAGAAGGTGACGATAGCTGGGAATCTGGTGGGATGGATGCGGCTGGGATTACAACGACTAACAAGAACGATTGCGAGTTCGAGCACGAAGATAGCAGTAACGATGACAAGATTGGCGCTTTCTTGCGGGGGCGAAGAACCCTTTCCGGTTACGAAGCGTGTAAAAAAGCATACATGACAGGGCGGGTACATTGCGTAAAAATAAAAATCGTACGCTCGTCTCGTGGAGAATGGCCTTGGTAGCACATCAATATCAGCATATCTTCCCAGAATCGCGTAGTCACCCACGGGTAGGATACCGTATTCTCTCAGGATTATGGATGTGTTCAGAGCTGCGTACGCCTCCATAAGCGCTGCCACCTCCGGAAAAATGTCGTGTCGGTTCGAGCGTACAATCGTAAGCTTTATGTTTCTGGTGTACTTTTTGCCGCTTCCATCGCGAAGCCGAAATACTTGCGAGGCAATGGAAGTGTTTCTTCGGGCGAGGCTACAATCGGCAAATCCGTTTACCGACTCTTCTATGCGCGTTGAAGAAACAAAAACAACCTGGCATGCCCCCCTTGGCGATTTCGCAATCCAGTCGAACGACTTATTTGCGTCTTTCGAGATTACCCAGTGTGTTTCAACGGCCTTAGTAGCAATATTCTCTACAACGTGGGGAAACTCTTTGGGAAGGTTTAAAAGCCAAGGAAGGAAAATGATAACTTTAGAAAGCCGCCTTTTTTGCTCCAAGACTACGTCCGGCAGGATGAAAGATCCCTGGTGAAAACGAGTCCACAACCACATGGGCCTGGGGAGCTCAGAAATGTGGAGTGCAAGATTTGAAGCGTTCCTGAAAGCTACTATTACAACAAGCTCCTGGTCATTGAGGTTGGCCATGACATCGACCGCAAGTGGATGAAGCTGTGCGTTCGAAACGTTGAACTTGACGCACAAAACAAAGACAATGAATATCATTTTGCTCACTTTGACCTCCATTCTTAGACACCATCCATCCACATGTTATGCAGCCATAAACTACCTCCTGCCGTCAACAAAAACACAACTTCAGGCGGTCTCTCACCGGCCTCGTCTCGTGTGCTTAATATTGAAGTTTGAGAGACGCTTAGTACTGACGGATGGTCGACAACAATGTGTCAGAAAAGGCTCTCCTATGATGGTACCGGGCTAACACTTTGTACATTAAAACAAACTAAGTGAATCGATTCCCAGCTTCCTGTGTTTGAACGCTTTCAAGGCAACGAGAACAACAATCTCAGGGAATGGTGCGACTTCCACGCAATGGTCACCCTACTACGTCCTTCAAGGCAGAAAAGTTCTCGTCACCTAAGTGTTCCAGGCGGAAACGTTTGCCACTTCGATCGTTAATCATTCAATATGTAGTTCCATGCCCCACCACCCTGTAGGAGTCTTTAAACGTTTATAACATCAAAACTTCTTGCTGGTGCCTTGTGTTCTGATTCGCAGTTTGAAGTGAAATATTTTATCAGGGCTCTGGAGTGCGTTAGTTGGTTTATGTCTTTGAAAAAATGGCAACATCGCGAACAAAGAGGACGAGGGACTAGAAGACACTTATGACATAGACGGGTACTAGCTGCCATAAGTTTATATTTTGAGCATAAAAACGAATTAATGCCAAAAACAACACCACAAATTTTCGAGATATGAAGATACTGACGGCAAAAGTAGCGGTTTTAGAGTTTTCGGATTAAAACAAACCGTCTAAGAATTCTCTATCAAAGAGTGACCGTGATGCTGCACTGATGCATTTTTTACTCGCGTTCTATATGCGATAGGCTTCTGAATGATCTCTCTCAGTTTTATGTGACACACTTTTTAGAAACTTGCTTTTTTTCGAGTTGAAAATGGCTGCCCATGCGACCGCATAATTACTCTGTACTCCAAGACGACGCCGACTTGCCCCCTCATTGAAGCTTAACAGTTATTCCGACTGAAAAATGGCCGCTAGTGAGTGGTATCCCGATATCCACGTTACGTGTGGAATTGATAAACAGGGTTGCATGCTTATTTGGGAAATCTATCCCTTTTTTAGTTTTTTCACAACTGAATAAACCACGCAACTTTTTTGTATACCAGTGTAAGTAACCTTTCTGCCAGGTGCTGCGTAACGAGGTTTTACCATAGTCATTATGCATTTAAACCAAGGTGCCCATCATAGACTGGTCAACTTGTGCACTTTTTAAGTAGCTAAGGCGTTGTGCTGCTGAGCACGAGGACGGGGGTTCGATCCCCGGCCGTGGCGGCCGCTTTTATGACGGAGGCGAAAAGCGAAAACGCTCGTGTGTACCAGATTTGGTCGACGTTAAAGCTGGTAAAAAACGATTACGAGTCAACACATCCAACCAGCCAGTACATCTAACGTGCCGTTACATCCAACGTTAGATGTGTTGGCTCGTTGGATGTAACGGCACGATGAATGTATTAACATGCTTGTGGATGTACCCGCTCGTTGGATGTAGTTGCTCGCTGTATGTGGTGGCGCGTTTGATGTAGTGGCACGTTGGATGTAATGGCACGTCGGATGTAGTTGCTCACCCTTCTGAAGAGGGAAGGTGTAATGATGGCAGCATCGATAGACGCTATCGGGACGATGACCCCCTTCCCTTCTCGTGGCTTCGTTGTGTCCCCCTCCGTCGGCGGGAGCGACGTGTGGCCTCTGCCGTCGCCAGCGAGTCACAACCCTGTGAATGGGCCTAGCCGGCGGCTTTCTACACGGCGTCGGGGAAGGCATTCCTGTTGTCCTCCTGACCTTCGGGGACGGACAGGGGGGCAGCGGAGGGCAAAACCCGAATTGGTGCGCTCGCGCATCCTTCAACGAGTTCGTCCGGAACTGTGACTAAGAGCGGCAGCATCAAGACTTGCTCCCGCGGCGGTTTCTGGGCGCCTGAGAATTTCTGAGGATCCTTCTTAGGATTTTTTTAATCCACACTCTCACGTTTCCCATCCCGGGTTCGCCCACGTGATCTTTTTCGCTTCCACGCGTTCTGCGAAAAAAAAGTGCCTGGCACCCTGAATGGGTTGCCTTGGCTAGCCCAAGATTCAGCGCATAATTAGCGACACAAAGGGCAGCGGTGGCCCAATCCAAGGCCGAGAGTTTTAGGCGAGCTCCCGTGAAAGCAGGCGCCATGCACACTCGCTTCGAGAGGAATTCAGAGAATACAGGTGGCTGACCCCCATGGCGAACGTCCATCGGGATTCCGCAGCCCCTTCGGGCCAAAATCTCGGTACAGAATAAAAAAAATTACAAGTTTTAAGGAGCTTTCAGTGCATTAACATGTAAATTTGTTTTTATCCTATTTTAACTTTTATTAGTTTTTGAACAGGATCTCCGGGATCTTTTTTTTAAAGACGGCATCTGTGCTGTTCTGATTATTTAACGCCTACTTATGAATCCTCTTACTTTTCAAGCGATTTCTGCAGTAAATAGTTGTTGAGGATAGTTTCTCGATCCTCTTTCAGTCGCTTGCTTTTCTCGTAAATGTTATTTGAATGAAATATTCAATTATTTAAAGATACTATTATTTTTTTCTCAGTAGCGAAGTTCTTTTTTACACAAGTACCGAATGTGAGCCTCAAAGATACCAATGACCCGTGATCCAGCGTCGCTCATATTCGGGGACGCTGTTTTGACGTGCGTGATTTTCTGCGGAAAATATTTGTTATGCACTAAGCGGTCTTCCGCGCTGTTGAACAAAGTAAACACTTAAATTAAAAATGGGAATGAGGTGGCTCAACACTGCAGTTAGAAAAAATATCAGTCCGAATAGTAGCAATAAAGTGTTACAAACTCAGTGTTTTGTAACTCGATCTAATAAACAAAGCTCAATGTTTTGCTTATTAAAAAACCCAGGGTCTCTCAAAAACCCGTATGCACCACCTGCCATTTTCACGGCGGCACTAAATTAGGACTGATTAACTTAGTGAGTGCAATTATTCCTCCCATCAAACAACACTTATACGTGGAAGAGAAGGTGTAGCGCATCGCACGGAGCCCGCTGCGCTAAAACATTAAATTCGCGGAGTTCAGCCAGACTGTGTTGAATTAAGCCTAGAAATGTAGTTATGTTAGGCAGCAGGGCATCACGCGCTGGAAGTATGAAACGTTGGATGTGGTGGTGCAGTGGATGTACTGGCCGAAATTGGATGTAATGACACAGCTTTGGACGAAGTTGCTCGATAGGTGTAATGGCGCGTTGGATGTAATGGCACGTTGGATGTAATGGCCAAAATAGGATGTTTCTGCTCGTTTGATGTAATGGCATGATGGATGTGCTGACACGTAGGATGTAACGGCACGAAATTGGATGTTTCTGCTTGTTGGATGTGAGGACACGATGTGTGTATTGGCCAGAAGCGTTGAGCGCCTCTCGGTTCATAATACTGCCCAGGAGCTGGTCGAGGCGCACTATATCCTTCAGCTCCGTCACCTCTCACCTACGTCCACTGGACAGCATATACAAGCTCCAGCTGAGGAAAAAAAAGTTTGCAAAAAGCAATTGACGATAGGTTTGACCGGGCGGCATTGTACAAAATTTTTTTTCGCGTGCTTATGGTAAAATATAGGAATTTCCGATGTTCTAGTTTTTTAATCTGTTTAAATACCAAGTTCCTAGCCCAAATTCTTAGCGTCACTACTCAATGTGCACGCACATTCGCACATTTTGCAATTCAGAACTGCCTGTCTTATTTATTAAATTTGAATTTAGGAGTGTAAAGTACTACAAATTTCCGAGTTTATAATGTTTCGCGTTGTCCTACCATTTAAGATTTCAAGGCTACAAATCGTGTCAGAAATTATTTCACCTATTGAGCTCTCAAAACCTCGTGTACATACATCGTTACTGAGTGTTGTTTTTTCAAGTTGCAGTTCCGGAAATACAGACCAAATGCAAAGAAGTCAGTGTTATAAAGGATGGAATCTTATACTCCGTTTCTGCGAATGATGGCGTATATTGAAGTGGTTGCTTATTCGGTATTTTAAATGCGATTTCAAACAGTGCCAGTTTCCTTCAACCGAAACATTGACTTTTTCAAAGAATATGACAGGTGAATGTCCTATTTTTGCAGATGCAGCTGTGATTCGGCTAGTCCAAAATAAGCCCATATAACCAAGGTACTCGGTTATGTCACGTAACTTCGACACAGCTGCTCGTCACTGCGAGGTAACAAAGTAAATCAATGAATAAATATATGCATAAATTTTTCGAAACTAAGGTTTTTGAAGTTTCGAAACCAAATTTTTCGAAACATTGTGTTCCGCGCGAGCAAGCAGCCCAACACTGATAAAATGACAAAATGATCACTAAAGGAGTACGCAAAGAAACACAAAAGTAGGAATATTTTCGTGTCCTCTACGATTGTTCAAACGAAGAATTCCTTCAATTATATAGGCAAAATTTTCAAGGATGCCACAGACAAGCTGCCCTTTTAAAAGAGTATAAAAGCCTTGCCTATCTATTTTTCTCCAGACAAAATCATAGTGTCCATGCAACATGTTGAGTGCGGAGGTTTTCAGAATATTTTCTTTAATGGTCATGTGCTCGCTGTTTCTTTTACTGAACAGCCAATCAGTCGCTTCTATGAGAGCTGAGGATGGGCTAACGCAACCTGATTCTGGATACTGGGGTCGCCATTCCGGTGGATTCTATACCCGTCGTACGTAACCATGGTTTGCTATAAATACGTTGTCATACAAGGAAAGACGAAGCATTGCAGAAATTTTGGATGCGCAGTAATGTTTTCAGCATCTCTAAAGGCGACAGGGGACTGGGAAGTGTTAACCTTTACTTTCATTTCGATATAGAATGAGCCAGAGAGTAGACAGCTGTAATTCGACACAGGGTAAGCATTATTCCAGTTAAAGCTTTCATGTTCTCTAACCCAAACATTTCGTAGCAGCCAATCAGACATCGCACAAATTGCAATCCAAATGAATCTTTCTATTCTTTTCACTAATCGTAATCGCTGCAGCGTTCGTACAGCAGTCTACGAATATTGTGTTAACCATTTCAGCCCCGATGTTTCTCATTTTAAGAAAAACAGTGTTTTATGAGCGTTTCCTTAAGTCAAGGCTGAAAATTTGGCTACTTGGTGTTGACATAGAACCATTGTCCCGTCTACATCTTTCTAGGTCTCTGTCCTTTATTCGCTGGTAAAATGGTTCTACGTTTTCTTAAGTGTTAGGGCCCCATAAATCCACCAAGAAAAGTGTAGCTGGTATAGCAAGAGCTAAGTGACTTAGTAATGAGGCAAATAATTTGTACATCTGGCATTAACACTCCAATGTTGAGCAGAAACATCTTTTTTGCATGTTTTTTCTAAATTATATGACCGTATGAACCTACAAAAAAAGACATCAGCTTCGCAGTGCACGTATTTATATATTTACGCCCGTGTGTTCCAGATTTCGGAGCACTTTAAAGAAACCCAGGTGCTCAAAATTAATCCAAAGCCCTAGACTACGGCGCACCTCATCGCCTCTGTATAGCCGGCTCGGTAAACTTCGTATTCATAGTTAAGGTGTTTTTATATTAAGCTTTCCAATAAAATTAGTTTATCCGTTGTTTGTACCCTCAATGTCGTATTTTTGCCTTCAACGGATTTTCTTCTTCCTTGTAGCGCCCATCTCACGCTAAAACGCAACAACGGGGATGTCTACCGCAATAGGCATCGTTGAAGAACAATTTCCCCAAAATTACCAGTTTTGGTCTATTATGCGGTGGCGTCAATTGACACCTCCAGGGCCGAAAGGGCCTCTGGGCCTCCACATATATGGGCCTCTGGGCCTCTGGGCCTCCACATATATGGGCCTCTGGGCCTCTGGGCCTCCACAGGGCCTCCACATACATTTGCCAGAAGTCCTAAGCCACTCGCGAGTTCGCTGTTTTATACCTATACCGAAACATGGTATATACCACCATGATGCAACTTAAAAGTATCCCAACCCATGGCCTTTGAATTATGTCTTATGTTTATTTCATCATTCGACTGTGCACAAACGTCGCTTGGCCGTAAATCAATGGCCATCCTCTATGTACACACCAGCGCACAGTGAATTTGCGTCAGCGGCCTTACTGAGACGGCTCAAACGAGAGGGGCGTGATAGATGACCAAATAGACAATATGTTCCAGCGTGGCATCATGCGACCCTAACAGCGATTGGCCGTCGCAGGTTCTACTCGTCGGGGAAAAAGACAGGTCCACCCAGTTATTAAAGATCTTGGGCTGCTTAAGCACAGAAATTTCGGTCTGTCTGTCTGTCTACCTGCCTGTGACTCAATACAGCCACCTGGCCAAAGTGAAAGAGAAACTGCGCAATAGTCTTATATACCTACAGCCAAATCTAAACGTCTAAGTCCGGTGTTAATGTTCATACTTGTCAACATTGTTGATCAAGAACAAGACATTACGCAAATATAAGGCGAAAACTCAATATTTGAGTGATATTTGCAGTGTACTTTTATTAAAAAGTTCAGGGATGCTTGGTTTTTGCGATAGCCAATAAAATACGTCATCTGCAGAAAACCGTCGCCTGCTGGGGCCCGCGCTACCTGGCGGCGTTTGAAAAAATCAAACGGCAACAGCAACGAAAGCTTCCACTATATCGTTTCCACGTTGTGCTTGGAACGCTCGTGGAGTAGCACAACGCGGTGATATTAACGTCGTAGTAGGGTGCCTCGATTCACGCGCGTCTCCGCCGTACGGCTGCGCTGGCATCGAGGCACCCGACTTGGAGCAGTAGAACGCAGTAAATTTAATTGATTTGAGAAAAGCTCTAGCGTGTTATTTTGGGAGGAACAAGACGGGAGAGGAACACCATGAGAGGTGAGCAGGAAATAGAAGGGGGCATTTACTTGCCAGGGGCGACAGTCGACCATTGTCCTTTTGCATTTTCTTTTGTCGGCATTTGCAACGAAACTTACAAATACGCGGCTAATTTTTTAGGTGTTTTCACCGAACGAGTGTAAAGGGGATACGTAGAGAATGCATATCGCAACCGTGCATCGATGACTCCCTGGATTGCGTAAAGGGAGCAGAACTTTCGTTCCTGGACGTGATCTCAGGATTCTGGCAAGGGTCGATTGCCGAAGCCGATCGCCCAAAGGGAGGTTTCGCTACTCCGGACGACTTATACGAATTCAACGTATTGGAGCTTGGCCTGTGTTGAAACGTTCAAACGAATAATGGACAACGATCTTCATGGTCTCAAAGGAATATGTTTCTGTTATAATAAGACACCCCAGTGCTTTCTCACGACTTTCTATTGCACCTCCATCGGCATCTGATAGCTTTGGCTTGTCTTCAAGTCGCTAGAATGCGGATTAATGCAAAAAAGGGTCGACTTGCTGTTCTCCAACTGAAAATCTTCGGCCACGCCCTATGAAAGACCACTGCTCTTCATGACCCGGCCAAGCTTCAGGCTGTATACGCGGAGTTCTCGAAGCCAGCCACAGTTAAAGCATTGCGTTGTTTCTTTGGTCAATGTTACTTTCGGTGATTCATTCATTATTTTGCTCTGTCGTCTCCCCAGAATTCATTCATTATCCTAGTCGCTAACTCCACTCGTTAACCCAGATTCTTGGCAACAAAGCTGAAATTTCAACAAATCTATAATCATATTATAATAAACTTTGTTAATACGCCGACGACATTGCACTTTGGATCAACAATGGCATCGACGCTGAAATTGAGAGCACTCTAGAAAGAGGAGTAGAAACAGTGATGGAAGCCTCTGGTCGAGCAGGGCTTCTCTTGTTCGCCAGCAAAATCCCAGCTGCTCGTACTCCCACCAAAAACATAGAACTTCACCCCCACCCCCGAATATCCGCATACACACGCGAGTAGACCCTATCCTGAAGTAAGATGGCAAGTTGGGCTAGCTGGTGCAGATTAAGAGAGAGAGAGAGAGAGAGAAAGAGACACTAAACATGTTTATTGTTTCTTAGTACAGAGTCTTTAGGGTGGCCTCCTCATTCCAGGAGATTAAGATTCATGGTGAAAAACATCGCAAGGAACACCGGGACAAAAAGAAGAGTGGGCGACGCACAGCGCTGTGCGTCGTCCACTGTTCTTTTTGTCCCTGTGTTCCTTGCGCTGTTTTTCACCATGAAGACCCTATCCCGAAGGTCAACATAATCAACATCTTGGGGTTAACCATCCAACATAAGAGATCTAATACCCACTTCATACGCCAACTCGAACAACACGCCACAAAACAATAGCTCTAATTTGACAAGTTACGAATACACACACAGGCCTGAAAGAAGCTGAACGCCTGCGGCTCTTTCAAGCCTTTGTCCTTAGCAGGCTGACCTACCCCTCCTATATGTAAACCTATCTAAAACAGAGCTATGTAGAGTCAACCTCATACTCATAAAAGCCTATGAAGTAGCCTGCTACTGCCCTTCAGTAATCCCACTGCCAAATTCGAAGCCCTAGGCGTGCATAACACCGCGGAAGAACTCACTGATTGGATTGGATTGGAGTAAACTTTATTTGTGCCTGCAGATCGGCGTTGGCTCCCTGCGCCAATGAAATAACCAGGCCCCCAAAAACTAACAGCCGCGCTGATATTCTCCACAGTTTACGCATCTCCCTCTAAACACCCAGGAGACGAAACCACACTCCCTTACGACATCTACTCTAACCTAATTATCAAGCCTATATCGAAAAACATGCACCCCCAATTTCGCACCAAAAGGCGTTCGCAACGCGCACAAGCATTACATAAACAATCCCGCGACAAACCTGGCGTCCACTATATAGACGTAGCGGAATATCAGCGTCATGGCGCCTCCTAAATCGTATCAATTGTCCTTCCCCTCAAGTACAGGGCAACTTCAGGACCATCCTCACCACCAACCCAGCCACTGCGGAAGAGGCGGCAGTAGCATTAGCGCTAAAGCAAAAGCCGTCCCCCTCCACAGTCATCACCAGTTCTTAAACGGCAGTTCAAAATTTCGCCTCCGGCTTTATATCACATCAGACACTCAAAATTCCCCAACAAGCACCCCCAACGTCCCCCGTAGAAATCATCTGGGGTCCACAGCACCGTGGCGTGGAGGGGAATGAAGTTGCGCAGAGTATGGCTCGAGAACCCATCATCGGATACGGGGCCAGCTTGTTCGCCTACCATTGCGTCAGATCTGCTAGATACCGCATAATCCCTTGCAACGAAATTACCACCCATTACAGCCTCTCTCGCCGTGTCTACCTCCCAGCACACACACATAACTCACCATCCTTTAAGAACAGACATGGAATCTTTTACAAACACATATCCCAGTACCGCTAAATTAACCCTGATTCTCCAAGCCGTATACTCTTCACCTAACTGTACTGCCTGCCAGTACCTCGGCACCCTCCAGCACATTATGTCGGATGTCCGAGAGATCCCTATCCAAAAAATGTCAACATCTCCACTCCGTGGATGATGGCGAGGGTGCGGAGTACGGGGACTCGAAATGACATCCAAGTTGCGCCCCGAGTGACATCCGGTTTGCGCCCCGACCGTCATTCGATTTGAGCGGTGAGTTGCACCTTGATCATTCCCTAAATTAAACTGCAACTCACGGCTCAGATCAAATTTCGCTTGATTTTTGCTTGATGGTGGTGTGCACACGGATTGACTCGGACGGACATTGGGAGGTCCTAAGGTACTGCGCACCGCTACAGGAGAGGGAGTAGGACGTTTGACAGTCGGGTACTAACTCCCGGTCGTAGCCCAATGGGTAAGACGACTGACACTAACTCTGTCCGGTCTGCCAGACGCAGGCTCGAATCCTGCCGTTGCCTGTGCCTGTGTGATTTTTTTGCTATTGTAAATGCTATGAGCACGGACGCGTACGGACATTGGGAGGTCCTGAGGTACTTCGCACATAAAATAACCACATGTGACCAGTGGGAGGAGGCGTTGCACAGCGCCGACCAGGAGACTCAAGCTTCACTGTTCGCCCTGGCGGCCACGGTCGCCGCCAGAACGGTGGCCACCATCGCAGCTAAATGTGCTCACAAATAAATGTGTTTCTTCTTCGGCACTTTGACCCGCCTCCTCCCAACACAATTCTACCGATAGAGTAACACCAGAGTGGTCGGCTATACGTGAATATAAAAGAAGACGCCGGCTTCACTGTTACTACTGGATTCGGTAGTACACTCCCATTTGCCGCTATTACTATGCTTGTCGTAAATGCTAACGCGCCACTCGCCTTGACACACGGCGTCAGGCCCTCTACAGACACTGCGGCACCTATACGGCAGTTTGGCCGCCTCTATGAGCTCCTTCGTGGCACAGCTAGTGGCAACTGCTCGGTCATTCATTGCAGACGTCGTCCACATAACTCGGCACGCCGAAATCGGTGAGCTCTCTCCCGCGTAGGCCTGCGAAATTTCGTCTACATTATTCCATTTCTCGTCACGCAACGCCTGGCGAGCTGCTCAGCGACAGACGAGACGTGTTTCTTTCCCATGTGCGCTCCTCAAGAAATGTCGTATTGTTCCCAACACCTTTAATTGCGCACCCGCAGACAGTGTGTATTTGTGTATGTGTGCGAGCGTGCTTCGTGCTTGTGCGTGCGTATGTGTGTGTGTATGTCTGTAAAAAAAATTCATACATTTGTGTCGAAGGTATCGAAATCAGAGGATTGAAAATATTGTACAGGGCTGTACCCTGAACGCTTTAAAGTAAGTGTAAGCTTTAAATTCCGACGTAAATTGTGTTCGAAAGTCAACACATAAAGAGGACAGTAGGAGAAACAACTCCCGAGGGCAAATTATTTCAAAAACAACCATCGTTGCTGTGTCGTATAAAGGCATCTATGCCTGAGATTTGTATTAGGCATACTTATTTTTTTCCAACGCAAATACAAAATGCCAAGCGCTTGTGTTGTTTACTTCTTGTGAAGGTCTGTTCGCGCTTTGATTATAAGATCCAACTAGCTCAACTTTCCGTTCCACTGACGCAAAGTCGTATGTTTACCCTACCTTCCACCGTCACCAGTATAACGCACATTAACATGAAAGAACTCTATGGACACGGCAGATACGTGGTGGTCCGACCGCACTTTGAGGCATTATTTCAACGTTAGGAAATTTTGCAGAACTGATGTTATGCATAAATGGGGCTAAATATCGTTGCCAGGGTTTTTTTTGTTACATGCTGTATGCAAGTTTTTTATTATGTCAGAGTATCAACGCTGCCCTCGCCAACGGGTAGTATGGAATGCATGGTTTAAATAGCCACATACATACGGCGTACAGCATGCCTGAAGGGCGTGCTTGCGCAGTTTGACTGCGAGAAGTTAGAGATAGAAGTAAATGAAGGATATTTGATCTACCTAAGATCCACTGGTAACATCATGTTGTGGTGCGGGAGAAGACCGGTAAATTGATTCGGGAAGTGTACTTGGAAAGTCTGCTCGCAAGTATGAACACAAACATTAAACAAAAGTGCAGTAGAATCCCGTTAAGATGAACTTAAGGGGACTGCGAAAATTTGTTCGTATTATCAGAAATTTCTCTTATGGGGAAGCATTTTGCATTGTGTCCGTTACAAGAGACACAAATTGTTGTTCGTCTTAACCGTAGAGTTGGTCTTAACCGAGTTCGTCCTAAGCGGAGTCTACAGTAATGCCAATAGACATACAGACATGCACAAAGCAACCCTTTAAATTCAGTCTGTGCATTCGTGAGTTCGGTTAAGATCAGTATCTTCCTGCACTTGTAAGTGTCGATCCAAACCACGAGAAAAACTCCACAGGTAGGTGATTACCAGGTAGTGAGCACTCAGCAAAAAGCTTCACAAGGCTAGTAAAAAGGAAAATACGGCGTCCTGCGTACACAGAAAACTCCTGCGGCGCCACGGGATAAGCACGCACGAAAAACACCAGGTCGGAGAAGAGCTAGAAGGGGGAAAGTATGGCCGGGTTCCTCCATCTAGAGCACGCGTGCAGCAGCCCGTCATGCCCGAAGCCAGTGATAAAATGGCAAAAAGTTTACCTCTCTTTTTTCTTTTTTTTTCACAGCAGCCTTAGATTGGCATGAAAATGTGAAATAAACGTGTTCAACACCAACAACAACAGCGAGAGATAGAGAAAACAAACTTTCATTTTCCGCAGGACCTAAGTCCAGGTCCTAATTTGAGTGTTCAAATCACCGGGTTCGCGTATAGTGCGGCCGAATGCCCGTAGCGATCCGTTGCACATGTTCATAGAGAGCTTCCTGGGCAGCCTGGTTTTTTACTGGCGACGGGAGAGACAGCCAGAGCTCACTAGACGTGATGGAGGCGAGGGATGGGGCAAGACATGGCGGTGTGCAGTGCCAATAAGAATGGGAGATGGATGGGTATGAAGAACAGGTGGGACAGGAAGGATGGCCAGGGCGCCGATAGATGCGGTGAAGAATGTGATGGGAGGGGAGCGAGGAGGTTGGAGCCTGCCGAATGGGGCACGAGTTAGACGGGAACTGGGGGGTGAGTACAGGGTGCGTGAGCTACTGCGTGAAGCTCAGATTAAGTGACAATGGAGGACAGGGGTTGTGGCGGTGCGGGAGGAGCAGTGTTGACGTGCCAGTTCCAAACACTGGCCGCACGCTACTTTCGAAATTAGTAGCCCTGCGCCATACGTACTTTCGAGGGTCAGGCAGCTTAATATCAGCCACGTCATGAGCAGTAACAGGAAGGCAAGAAAGTATTGCGAACACGCACCTTATAATAAGAAAGGCTTTAACGTGCCATAAGGAGTAACTCACAGGTAAAACCCGGACGCACGTTACAGCTTAGGCGGTCAACCATCTGTTCGGAGTGCATGCATGGGCGCATTTGTCTCTCGATCTTACCTAACTGCCTCAAATTTTCTTATTTCAATTGCCTGCAGGCTGCAGAAGGCGTGAACAGTTCGTGAGGTGCGCGAGCAGCACTTGCTCCGAGAGAAGATGTGGAAGTCCCTGGGCGGTACTTTGCACCGACGACTGCGGTAGGAAGTGCGTCTGTCAGCCTCAGTTCTGTAGGAATGAGTGGGGATTCTGCACTAGGGACTGGTTCTCCCCACCAGGAAACGTCAAATGTAGGTTTACTGGCTACTATAATTCTGAGAAATAAACCGCTCAGCTAGGGCTCATGTTGGCTCGAGTAGTCGAAACGAACCTACTGATATATGTTTACTAAAAAATAAAACGATAGAACTTTTCTTCGCATGATTCGTTTTTATTTTTCTCACGTTTAGCCCCCGCCTCAGAAGTGGTAGGATATGCCGTGTAGTGACAGACCTCATCTATCATTGTTCCATTTTCAATCTTGCTACCTGACTCCAATATCCTGGGCACTCCCAGGCAGTGATTCACACATCGAGGAAGTCTTACAGGTCGGTCTCACTACCACCCATTAAAGGGGTACTGACACGAAGTTTTCGTGCTACGTTTTTGTCGCTGCTGTGCGTGCCTACCAGCCCATTAATCATAGAATGACACATTAAACGGTCGAGGGCAGTGTAAACATTCATTTACGACGTCCTTTATTTGTGTCAGTTTCGGTTTTGACAGAACGAATGCTGAGCGGACGCCATAACATGAGGTATCACGTGACGTCACCATTCTTGCCATTCCGCTGCCGCTATGGACGTGCGCGCCCAGACTGGCCGATGTCTTCACCGTCCCCACGCGCTCGGGCAGCGTGACATCAGTCCCAAAACCATGACGTGTACACACGCCGGAGCAGCGCGCGCCAACTACAGCCAGTGCGTCGGCTTCGGCACGGGAGCCCAGACGTCGGCAGTTTGGGGCAAGTAGCAGATGATGTCATGTCGACCCGCTCTGGGCTTTCTCGTGCCGGCGAAGATTAAAAATGATTTATAATATGTTACGTCGCACGGTTGCTGTTGACATTGCTGGGAGATAGCTCCTGATAAAAGGGAAGCATTTTACATAGTTATCTAAGCTTTGAAATTTCGTGTCAATACTCCTTTAACACATGCAACTTCTTACACCTGAATCCAACCGTTACGACCCCTTACACCACATACGCTGCCCAACTTATCCTCCCGCCGCCCAAAAAAAACGGCCCCTCTATCAAAAATCTACCCAAGTTCCCAAACCAACCGTCTTGGTGTACTAGACCTTCCATTCACCTCCACTCGCTGCACTCGCATAACGCTTTATCTTATCAAACATTACGTAGCGTAAACATTCACCTTAGCGCCGGGTAGTCAACGGGTGACCTTTATTTCCCAACACCTCGCTGCACCGCTCCTAAAAATCGTTCCAAATAACTCTTGCTTCTGTCACGTGACCATAGTCGTCGTGACCTCAGAATTAAAAGTCACATGACAATGACGCATTTTTTGTAGTTGTTTCTCCTGAAACAATCCGAACGCGTTGTTTTGTGTTATCGTGTTTGTGCATCGTGGTGCTGCCGCAGATGCACTTCGCTATCAGCCGTGACCCCGGTCTGCTATTCCACGTGACGTCAAAGCCTTGTTGTGATAGTGGCTCGAGCCTGTATGTAAGCAGCCACCCTTTTCCTTCCTTTTGTCAAACTGTTCGTTGTGTGACCGAATAAACACGTGTCGCACTTAGCCAGCGTTTGCTGCCTGCCGGTCCCGTCCCGGCTTCGGCGAAGATGCAATACGTTGCCCATTTGGGCTACGGTCACTTCGCCATTTGTTTAGCGCCTGAGTTTCTTCCTCTCAGCATCGATGCTATACACGTGGTGCGTTGGAGGGGCCGGTTCTTAAAACAAGTAAGTGCAGCGTCGAGCTGCTAACGCTCGGATTCGCGTTGCGTGCGGTGCTTAGCTAGCTCAAGGCTGAAGGCGGCGTGCTGAGCCCTTGTCGGCGAAACGGGGACAACACGACGATACCGATCCATCTCCCGAGGAATCGATGACGACGTTTGCCACCACCCCTTCTGCGCTCCCTATGCTACAAGTTGCGCTGCCATCTGCAATAACATGTAACAATGGGCCACAGTTCACCACACTAACCAGTGCCCTCCAGTGATGTGGCGAATACAGTAACGCGAAGATGATTTTGTCCATCGGGGCGTAGTGTTCGACGTACAACCCCATTCGGCTTGGGATCGCATCGACAGTTGAGTACATCGTAAATGTGAAAATGAACTGTGGTCGAGCTCAGGATGTGCTATGGCATATCTACCGATTCCTCAGAACTATCTCCCCTTACGTCAGCTCGCCCTGCCGCTAAGTGAGACGTTTGAAGGGGCACCGATAATTGCGGGCAGCCATGTGTTGCCGACATCGAGATACAAGTGCCCCACGTTTACATAGTCAAATAAATAAAAAAACGGCATCGTTGAAACAAATCAGCGGGAAGGTAAAAGAATGTAAATCTTGATAATAATCTGGAGTTTCCACGGCGTATCGCATCAGCAAGTGGTGAGCCAATCAGATGTGCATTTCGTTCAGCCGGGACTGCAGGGTGTGCATGACGTAATTACTCTTCTTCGCCTTGTTACACATGTGCACACTTGAAGTAAAAAATCAGGGTGCTAATGGAAAAGCCATGTGAACTGTCGCGGTCCGTTTTTCTGCCTCTATTTCCTTAGTGCAGGAACACACCCAGCTCTGCATCATCGTGAACTTTGCAAATCAGAGCAAAAAAAGTGAAGTTTCTCCCGTTGCGAGTGGTCGGGTGGCTCTATGCTCATTTTCCCGGCGAGTCCCAACTGGTCGTAACACGGTCTCGTGAGGTGTTATACAATCATTGCTATGTTGCACACACAAGCGATTATTCCACTGAGAAAAGGGTAAGTCCCCTCCGCACTTAGGCCTGACCCATCCGGATGTCAATCTCACCTGTACTCACACACTAAGCCGTAAGCTGTGCTGTCAAAGCTGTAAGCACTCTACAACACAGGATCACACAAGTACGCTAGTTCAATGAGCATAGTGAAACACCTAAGCTAACAGGAAGATGCTTTGAGTATGCCAGCATATATTCATGGCTCACGGTTGAAGATCCCTCTAGAGTAGCTGCAAGGGCACGGGCTGAATGTTCGTAACCGCTTTGCCGACCACATTTTGCCTTCGCCTAACCTGAAACCTTGCCAAGTCGCTGCCTTCGGGTCCTGTCACATTCTTTAGCTCGAAAAGCTCAGCCCTATAATTTCCTTGTGCATATGCTCCCTTACTTTAGCTGTTTCTGAGAGCATAGAGTTTCTCTCGATTTTCAATCTTTACTGGCCGACCTATATAGCTGAGTAGGGTGCGGTTCATTCACTGTGGGATCAAGACCATTCTTGACAGTGTGTGCGCTGAAGACATGGAGTTTCACACTAGTATATACTAGAGGTAAATCTGGCGCTGCAACCGCAACCCGCCCTGGGTGGCGCCATTGCAGCTACCGATGTTCCTCGCCTACTTGGCTTAGCTAGCCGTATGGCTTCTTTTTCGTCTTGAAGCCAGAAAGGTAACTTTTTTTCTTCTGCATCGTTCATAAAGCTTTCAAATATTACTGAGTAGCAAATTTTTCCGGAAGTTCAATTTTGTAATAACGAAACAAATTTCAATAA
The DNA here is from genome assembly GCF_048455015.1 of Haemaphysalis longicornis. Taxonomy (NCBI): domain Eukaryota; kingdom Metazoa; phylum Arthropoda; class Arachnida; order Ixodida; family Ixodidae; genus Haemaphysalis; species Haemaphysalis longicornis. Next base: position 1,244,776 of record NW_027526319.1, read on the forward strand.
ACTTTTAGAGTGATATTGTCGCTTTTTGTAGCCAGAGGCAACTTTTTAGCCTGTTCAGGAGCCATGCCAAGGACAAGTGGAACGTTCCTGGCCGGTACACGATGGAACGCTCGCTGAAGCGCGGCTCCCCTAGACAGTGGCGCCAGATTTCCCTCTAGTGTATATTAGTATGAAACTCTATGGCTGAAGGTAGTCTATTGACTGATGACTTGTGTAAGTGACGGCTGAATGCACTGCATATACTGCACCCGTTCCTGCTCTTATTACTCCTCACTGTTCTTTTCTTTGCCTCCACTCCCACCCTATCACTCACTTTCTTCCAAATCCTAGTCTCCTTTTTGTTACGCTAACAGGCAGCCTGCGAAAGGCGAAAAAATGGAGAGAACGAACCAGAGAAAAACTTGGAAGCCAAATAATGCTCAAATGAAGTCATTATGCGACGAAATTGGGGTTTTTCGATTATCAGTTCTAGGCTATCCACAAACTCCCCAAGAAGCAATCCCAAAATTCTTTCCCACATATATTCCTTGAGCGTGGAAAGTGCATTGAGAAGATTGTCCGCTACCCTTGGACAAGATGGGGTGACATGTCACTGTCGAGAGCCAGTATTGTTGAGGAATTAAGTCAACTTGATGCATATGGATGAAACTAGCATTCGTCACTTGAAGAACCTTGCATAATCTTCACATCTGACACCATGCTAGCTTCGTCTTCACGGGCAGGTTAAGTGAAAGTATTTACAAACTGGCTGCATCTGGCAGGCTCCAGTGTACCTTTTTTGGCCGAGCAGCTTGTTGAAAGATGCCGAACACTTTCCCAATATCATGTACGCATTAGTTGTGCGGGAGAAGCTTTTCCTGCACGCAGAATCCAGAACGTTCGTCATGGCTAAAGCTATTGCTACGTGATAAATGGAACATGTTTAAAATGTCGGATGACAACATGCGTAACTTGAGTTGTAAGACTGGCGGCCGTCCTTTTGTTCTTTCCTTTCTTTTTTGTTTCGCTCGCCCAGATGGCGTCCAAAGAACACCGCCACAGTATGCACACCATCACGTATAAGCAAAGCCATAAGCTATAGCTGAGGCTGTAGCTTATCCGGACTTAAAATGCAGTCATCCGGACTTAAAATCGTCCACAAAAACAGGAAGAGACAGAAAAGAGAAAAGCGAATAGAAAGGCCGATATGTTATCCAGGCTTAGAGCCAGGATAGCTACTTGGCACCGTGGGAGAGGTGTTCACGGGATCAGAAAAGGAGGGGATAGGAGCAAGCACACAGACACACTTCAGTCTTTTTGTGGACACCGTAGTCTTTCATCTAACCCTATGTAATTCATGAAGCCGTTGCTTGCTCCTATCCCCTTGAAGCTATGAAGAGAAAACACCAGTGTAATTCCTTGAAAAGATTGCCTCGTTAGGATCATACTGACACCACTTTTAACGTAAACTTCGCTCAAATAAGCTACATAATTAGGGAAAAAGGGAATGGTCATGCGACCCACTAGCTCATTTCCCGCAAAAAAACATATGATGTCATACCAGACAGCTCTGCGATTGGCGGAGGGTGGCGAAAGCAAACGCAAATCTTGCAGGGCTTATAAGCTTGCTGAATGAGCTATTTGCGCCTAAATGTAGCGCACATTCTTTTTAGAGCCCTAAGAATGGTGAGACAAACATTGGAAGTTATGACAGCACACGTACACATACAAGTACCGATGCGTACTGCTGTCTGTACTGCGCGCACTATGCTTGGTTTAGCTGCACAGGACTGCGAGGCTTTGGGGTTGTTTCAGACGACACTGGCCGATTGACGCAAGCGATGATGTTTTACGTGACCGTATTTGTCGAGCGAGCACCATGTTTCACGTAACAATTGTCTTCATGAACAAAACAAGCCAGGTACAAATACGTTCACAAACCAAAGGCAGAAAACGGCTTGCCGCGGTATGGCGGCGCCATCTAGGTTCACTAACGGTAAACGATGCCCTGTGATGTCATTGCATACCACTAAACGCACTATTTAGCGGGAAAATCAAAATTCTAACCTAAATTAATTAATTTTCCGGTGAACAAAGCATCGTTTGCATTCGGACAAGCACTGGGGGCACTATACAACACCAAATATTTCGAATAACACAAACTTGTGTGTTGTCTTCATGGCTCCTTTAACAAAAATAAACCAAGCTTGATTCATGTAATTCCATTTCCCCAGCAGCACAGAAATGCCACTTCCTGCACTGTACAAAGCTTCAATTTATTTCGATAGTAGTATGCACCCTGCTCCTTAAAGCACCCTGAAAGAAATCGAACCACCGTTATTTACTAAAAAATTGTGAACAGTCAATCTGAACATTTTTAACTAAGTATAACGCGAGTTAGAAGAGATATAAGATCGATTAGGTTCGAACCCAGGCTGGTACTATTCTAACCAAAGACTCTCTCAAACCAACGGAAGTCGAACGGCGAGTTCTTTAAGCCGTTGGTCAAAGGATGTAGCTAGTGTTGAAAGGGAAGTAGCAGACATGCTAGGTGCTTGCGCAAAGGCTAGGCTAGAAAAATTTCAACCTCGTGTTGAAAAGGCATATAACCGGCACAAGAATCATCATCCCCATCAATTGGCTGTTTTGTGCCGGTTAGGAAGAGTAACGTTGTTGGTTGCTCAGAGGAACTGGAGCATGGCTGGGGAACTCGGGTTCTTGAGTGGAAGTGTGTCAGTGGTCATTCTTTCTGCGCTCCTCAGCGCTATGCTCCCCTTATTTTTGTTCGTGCCTCACAAGAAAGAAGACGATGCCAAGTATAAACGGTCAGAGACAGGCAAAGAAGAAGAAAAAGAGTCCGAAATTTATTTTTCTTTATTTAATTATTTATTTACTTATTTCCTTTTTTGTTTCAATATTAACCAAATTCCAAACTCAATTCCTCCAACACAAGAAAAAGAAAAGCTTCCAAATTTTTATAATTTTCTTTGAATCATTCTAATTTTCTAATTTTCTTTGAATCACATTCGAATTAACCACTGATGTTTGGCCGATCCCCTGATTGGGTATGCGCCAATATACAAAGGACCAACAACAACAACAACAACAAGACAGGCAGGAAGAACGCGACATGAAGCGACAGCACCCGTCCTCACAGAAGACCGCCACCCGGCAAGGAGAGGGGGCCAATGCTCGTGACGTGGACGTTCATTGCAACAGAAAGTACCCACTGGCTGCGGGTGATGGTCTATTTCTGCTGTATGTTTCCAGCACCGAGGATGACTTGCAGAAGCCTCCGACTGACGCCATCTGCTCGGCTACACGGCGCAGTGCGGACCAACTCGCAGACACCTCGCCCTTCCGGCGTCGCACCCATGACCTCTACGACCAGCTACTCCACTACGTGCTCTACCCTCAAGAACTGGATCGCTGTGGCTACCCCCGGCTATGCCCTGAAAAGCTCTACCGCGTCTTATTTATGGAGAGGGGCGAAAAGGCGTACTCAAGCCGCAAGACGTGCAGCACCTGGCGTGCGTCCTTCGGGACCACGCACACCGTCGCGTACTATGCCAAAAGCGCCTGCTCCTTCCACACCGGATGGTGCAGCCCAATCGGGTTCAGCTGCTGTGAGGCATCGGCCGACCATCCCGGATGCAACAGTTCCTACTACCACGCCTGTCCACTCGGGGCTCGAGACAAGTGGGACGCAGTGGCGTTGGCCTTCGTTTGCCCAAGCCGGCGACACGGCGGCGCCCGAGAAGTGTTCGCATTGCACTGCGAAATGTCCTTCACCATCCACGGCTTCGAGGTTGCAAGGGTGAGCGTCGTGGACTGCATTGACACAACTGTGTACGACTCGTACATGAGGCCCGGAAGCCCAGTTCTCGACAACAACACGGCTTTTAGCGGCGTTTCCACAGCGCCCCTACGCAACGTGCACACTACGCTTCAAGGCGTACAGGCGGCACTCCTTCGACTCTTTACCCGACTCACGGTGTTAGTTGGCCATGGGCTGGAGGACGACCTGCGCGTGCTCATGCGGGTCCACGACAGCGTGGACATGGCCGTGGTGTTCCCTCACCACCGGGGGCTGCCCTATCTACTGTCGCTGCGGTTGCTCGTCGGCGGTTACCTGAACCGCGCGGTTCCGAATGAACCTCTGGGCCACGACCGCGCCGAGGATGCTAAGGCCTGCATGGAGCTGATGCTCTGGAAAGCGGCGCATGGTCAGGAGCTGCGTGACATACTCAGCCGGTGGGCCGGGGACGGCAGAGGCAGCCGTCCGAGTGAGGTGGCGACGGGGACGCTCTTTCTGTTGCGGCTGGGCGAGTGGTGGTACGAGGGCTAAGAGTCGCCGGGTGGACTGAAGGAACCAGGCGAATTTGCATGCTCCCACCGCCAAATGTGACTGTAGTGGACACGGACGGGTACGTGGCTCCTCGCACACCTGCTGGCATCGCCATTGGTTCTACCGAGGATGTCGCTGCAAGTCGCCGGTTAGGATTGCCGGTTAGGATAACTGGACCATGAATTTCTTCCTATTTTATTATAACTGGACCGTGTTTTGCTTCTGTGGCAACTAGGGGTGGTCCAAGAATGCCTCCTACGTGTAACCAAACCGGTCCTATTAAACAGCGTGTCATTCACTCCTTGCGGAGTTTTGAGTGCGATCACGTGCCCGTCGTCAGTCGGTCTGTCATGACTTATTATGCTGAGAGATGTCTACTAAATGCTGTCTCTCGTTTAGTGCGCAAGCACGGGAGTCCCAAACCCACTGGATTTGTTGTCATGGGCGGAGCCGGGGAACGCGGCTGCGCACTGGGAGCACCGTGACGCCATCGGTACGCAGCACGTTCAAGCGGGCATAGATTTTCATACTATCATATACTAGAGGAAAATCTGGCGCCACTGTCTAGGGGAGTCGTGCTTCGGCGAGCGTTCCGTCATATACCCGGCAGGCAAGTTCCACTTGTCCTTGGCATGGCTCATTCATGTACAGGCTGAAAAGTCTGCTCTGGCTGCAAAAAAGCAACAATACTACAGTAGAAGGTTCATCAACATTTTTTTTAAGATTGAACCTCCAAAAAGATTAATTTGACAGTGATTATGTAGAAGCTTCTTACACCATGAACTAAAAAAATGTTACTCTATTTTGCTGATTTTGGCTTCAAGACAAAAAAGAAGCCGTATGGCTAGCTAAGCCAAGTATGCGAGGAACGTCGCTAGCGGCAATCGCGCCGCCCACGGCGGCCCACGACTGCAGCGACAGATTTCCCTCTAGTATATATTAGTACGAAACTCTATGCAAGCGGCCGCAGAGGCCAAACGCGCCTTGGACAAAAACGGGTTGACGTCACCTTGCGGGAAATGCCTTTCGCAGCGGCTCAAACAAATACTAACCAAACTCGCTTGTTGTGATCCTGATGGTTGTTAGAGCGCTTACGCCAAAGCCGGTCGTTCTTATCCAATGCATAGGAAAAGTTGTGGGGTCGTTATTGGATATGTAAAAGGGAATAAGCGCGTTCACCGCGTCAGCACTTTATTTTTCTAATCGCTCCAAACAACTTTGGATTTATTTAAACTCAAATAGGAGGACAAGAAAATACGCCACAGTGGGCTCATTGCTAGTTCGGGGGCCCTATTCTCACATTCCTGAAGTCCCAGTGAACTCGTGAATTCGCCAGAAGCTTGGTATCATTGGCTCCCAGTTTTGGTCACGTGTTTCAGGTTGGCAAAATGGCTGCGTGCGCTATCGTTATTCTGACGCTTCGGGGCGTTTACTGACACCAGTTTTAGAGTTTTCCTCATTTCTTTCTACTGAAAGAGCATAAATCTTGGCCGGCATTGAAAAACCAGACGAAATGCAGCAGACATGACAACGTAGGCCCGTGTTCGCTATTCAACAGATATCTGGCTTGTACGTCATGCCCTCTCTGCGATTTGCTGGGGAGACGTTACGTAATATAAACCGTTGGCGGTCACCTATACGTCGCACGTTGCTAACTTACGCTTGCGTAAAAGTGACGTAATGTTACGTAACAGCTTGCGAATAGCGGCTGTTTCCGCGAAATAGGGTGAAAAATTCCGCCGAACTTCGGCGCCATGAAGCCCCCTTGAATTTGTAACTTGCGCAGTTTCGCACAACGCACAGTTTTAAAAATATTTTCTAGCGGAATAAATAATACTTGACTATTAGCAAATCAGCAATAACGAGAATAAAAATAACGTCCCGCATTTTGTTTTAACTCCCAGCAAAAACATAGTAATTAGTGTTTTGGCCCAGCAACAACACAAGAAGGCAGTTCATTCTAAAGAACCCAACGCATTGCATATGTCCACACTCCTCCTAATAAGTTGGTCGGTCACATGATGTAATTCAAGATACCCCCGCACGGGGCACCTTGAGTATTCATGGTGAAGGTGAGCAGCGACACCGCGGACCCCGAGCTCCCACACATAAGCCGTGTCCAACCGTGGCGAGGTGTTTAAAGGTGAAGGGTAGAAGCCGTAAACGGTGGCCGTCGGAGCCTTGGTCAAGCTCCGGCCGATGGGCTCCCTGCCTGTCTACCAGGCAGGGAGCTCCGGGACCTCTTTGACTACCAGGGTAAGGTCAAAGAAAAAAGTACCCCCGTCTCCCTGCTTTTATACTATGCTATATGGCATTTTCAACCCCCCCCCCCAGACGTGATCGGCCCCCGAAAAGGGGCCGCACCGAAGTTTCGTTTCCACCTCCTTCAACAACTGTCTTTCCGAGAACTGTAAACAACTATTCCCGTTTTCTTGTAGTTGAGTCAACTGACACAGAAACATCTGTCGCTTCATTGTCTGTCTTCTTGGTATCGAAGTTCCTGACGAGTATAATTGGTGAGGCGTACAACGCCAAGAAACAAAGAACTGGGCAATTGCTGGTTCGAAGTCACCAAGCAGCAGCAGGCAGAAAAACTCTTGAGCCAGACCCGAATCGGTGATCTTGACATCAGGGTCACGCCCCACCGCAGCTTAAACAGCTCCCATGGCGTGATCTCCGATCCCGATCTATTGAACGAAACTGAACCCGACCTGCTGGAGGGCCTTCGAGTTCAGGGCGTAACAGGGGTCAGGCGCATAAACATACGTAGAGAGGACAAACAAATACCTACAAAGCATCTTATCTTAACTTTTGACAGGTCGAGCCTTCCAGAATACATCAATGCAGGTTTTGTTCGATGTCCGGTCCAGCCTTACATCCCTAACCCGCGGCGCTGTTTTAAGTGCCAACGGTCTGGGCATGGCACCAACTCCTGCCGCGGCCGCCTTACCTGTGCAAAATGCGGCCAACATGACCACCCGTCCGGAAACTGCAACACCCAGAGTTTCACCTGTGCCAACTGCCAGGGGCCCCACGCAGCGTGGTCCCGCACTTGTGAGAAATTTAAGCAAGAAAGCCAATCATAAATGTAAAGGTCACTGAGAACATCACCTTTCCAGAGGCGAGAAAGAGGTTCGCCTCTTTCCCTCTGGGGAGGTACGCCGACGCAGCTCGCCGGGGGGCGGAGCGGTGTCTGGTGTCCACAGGGACCCAGTTCAGCGAGTCTGACCTGGTCCCTCCCCCCCCCCCCCTGGGGTGCCTCAGGCAGCCCAATCCGTTGCCGCGCCGCTTGCTGAGGCAGCAGCGGTTGTGGTGACAACCTCTTCTGTAGGGACCGGTGCCGCTCCCGCCCCTGCCTCCCCGTCCTCCAGTCCTTTGGAGGGTGCCGACCGGATGGACACCGGGGGCTCCGCATCGGCTCCCACCGCCACCGCACCTCCCGTGCCACCTCTGGTGCCCCGGACGCCCTCGGCGGTGGCGACTCAAACGAAGGGCTCCCGAAAGGGGGCAAGTCCGGGGGGCCTGGTCCGCCGGGCACCCTTCTGGCATCCGACGAGGAGATGGATGTCACGCCGTTCCTGCCTGCAACGCAGCGCAAGGAGCGGCCTCCGATTTCCAAGCCGACAGAAAAGCCTAAAAATACTAGAATAACAGCCCCGAAAGACGACACATGAACAAACACACACACACTCCAGTTATTCTTAAATTTAAATAATGGGAACAGAAAACATCATCCAATGGAACTGCAGAGGCCTCCTTAAAAATCTTGACGATGTGTACGAGATTCTGCATGCCATTCAGCCAAGTATCATGTGTCTCCAGGAAACCCACCTCAATTCTAAACAAATTTCTTAAATAGTTACATGGTATTCAGAAAGGACAGGGTTGGCTCCACACACTCTTCAGGAGGTGTGGCAATTGTCGCCCGGAAATCCTTAGCCTGCCACCCTGTCACTCTGAACACTGTCCTCGAGGCTGTAGCAATCCGTACGATAATATTTAACAGGTTGATAACGGTATGCTCCATTTACATCTCTCCTGATTTTGCACTTCTGAGCTCTGATTTCGAGGCGCTGGTTGACCAGCTGCCCGAACCATAACAGGCGACCATAATGCGCACAACTCTCTTTGGGGCTCCTCCAGAACGGATGCCCGAGGTCGCCTGATAGAGAAGTTTCTTACATCCTCCGGAGCATGCCTTTTCAACAAAAAACAGCCTACATACCATAACTTAGGACACAATACATACTCGCATCTTGACTTGGCTATTGGTTCCGCAGTTCTCTTTCCATGTCTTGAGTGGGGTGTGGGCACGGACCCATATGGTAGTGACCATTTCCCCACTTCGTTAACGTATATAGGTATAGGCCCGAGCAGTCCATCTTTCCATAAAAGGTTTAATGAATCAAAAGCAAACTGGAGCACATTCACACAAACATCTCAACTACACCACACATCCATAAAACACCTACACGTGGAGGAAGCCGCCCAACTCGTCACGGCGCACATCCTCGACGCCGCCGAAAAGTCCATTCCCCAGGCCTCCAGTGGGTCCCGCACCCCAAGGAGGCCCTGGTGGAACGAGGACTGCAGGCGGGCGCGAGAGGCCCAGAACAAGGCGTGGGGTGTCCTTCGCCGGTACCCCACGTCAGATAACCTCATTTCTTTTAAACGGGCAAAGGCTTTTGGGAAGCGAGTGCGTTGTGAGGCGAAAAGGGAGAGTTGGCGCACCTTCCTCACTTCCATCTACTCATACACTGACACACACAAAGTCTGGACACGAATACGAAAACTAAAAGGACAACAGACACACAGCCTGCCCCTGGTTAGTACAACACACTGGAAGACCAGGCTAACACACTTGCACAACACTTCGAACACGTGTCCAGTTCAGCACACTACACAAACGCTTTCATGAAACACAAAACATCTGTAGAAAAGAAGTCCCTGCGTGATAACAAGTCGCACACTTCTTACAATTCTCCTTTCTCAATTCATGAGCTGAAGGTTGCTCTGAGCCCATGTAAGCCTTCAGCTCCAGGTGCAGACAAAATCACATACACCATGATACAACGCCTACACCCAGACACTCTTGAAACACTCCTACACCTATACAACAACATATGGCTTTCGGGGCACATTCCTCGCTCTTGGAGGGAGGCCATACTAGTGGCTTTCCTGAAGGAAGGAAAGGACCCTTCCTCTCCCGCTAGCTATAGGCCCATCGCCCTCACAAGCTGCCTGTGCAAGCTCCTCGAGAAGATGATAAACAGGAGACTCGTGTACTTTCTTGAGTACAATGGTCTTCTCGAGAGCTGCCAGGCAGGCTTCAGGGCGGGGCGGTCCACCAACGACCAACTCGTCGCGCTCGAGTCCTATATAAAGGACGCTTTCATTCACAAATAGTTTTGCACAACGGTGTTTTTTGACCTTGAGAAGGCCTATGACACCGCTTGGCGTTACGGGATCCTCAGTGACCTAAAGTCTTTCGGTGTTTCGGGCCATATGCTCAACACCCTTGCTAGTTATTTGTCCGAAAGAACGTTTCGCGTGAGAGTAGGTAGCGTAATCTCAAGAGTTCATGTGCAAGAAAACGGCGTTCCGCAAGGTGGAGTGCTACGCTGCACTCTGTTCATAGTTAAGATGAACTCCCTTGGGAAGGTATTGCCACCTACAATTTCTTATTCAATGTATGTAGACGACATTCAGGTATCTTTTAAATCATGTAATATGTCCATCTGTGAGCGTCAAGTCCAGCTCGGTGTCAAAAAACTTGCCACCTGGGCAGACAAGAACGGTTTTAAACTTAACCCAGAAAAAAGCACCTGTGTTGTCTTCTCCAGGAGGCGTGGGATCCATCCGGACCCAGACATTATCCTTAATGGCGTATCAATTCCTGTGAGGAAGGAACACAAGTTTTTAGGTGTGGTGTTGGATGAGAGGCTTACGTTCATCCCTCAGATTAAACAATTGAAACATAAATGTCTAAAGGCTCTCAACATTCTTAAAATCTTGTCCCACCAGTCGTATGGAACGGATAAGCAACTCCTGTTACGTATTTTCACATGCCTAGTGGGGTCTAGATTGGACTATGGGAGTGTTGTGTATGGGTCAGCCACTAAAACAGCACTTAAAATGCTCGACCCAGTGCTTCAATTGAGGCTTCGCCTCTCTTGTGGCGCATTCCGTACGAGCCCTGTACAGAGTCTTTACGCAGAGTGTGACAAATGGTGCTTATCACACCAGCGAACCTATGTTGACTTGTTATATGCCTCTAAAATTTCATCAATGGACAACCATCCTTTTAAACCGGTTTTTAATGATACATCCACATCAAAGCTCTTTTTAAATCGCCCATCCATTCCTGTTTCCTTCTCGCTCAGAGTAAGGGACGAGGTCACTATTCATGAGGTCTCATTTATAGACACATTCAAGTCATCTATCACCGATCTTGTAGCACCATGGCATCTTCTTCCTGTTGCATGTGACTTGTCTTTCTTAAAATACAATAAGAACAGGACACCAAAAAGTGGGATTTTGCAGCATTTCATGTATGTGCAGGATAAATACAAGGCTGCAGAGTTTTTCAGCGATGCATCGAAAGCGTTCACAGCAGTGCCTTGTGCGGCGCATGGGCCGAATTTTGAAGCATTAGGAACAATGAATGTAAAGACAAGTATTTTTACGGCAGAAGCATATGGCATTTTTATTGTTGTAAGTCACATAGTTGAACATCATATTTCTAAATCCATCATCTATACAGATTCGCTGAGTGTCGTCCGTACATTGTCATCCGGAGAGTCCTCGAAAAACCATGTAGTTAACATTGTCTTGAAATCAATTGTGCTGGCATATTCTTGAAACCTTGAGGTGACTGTGTGTTGGGTGCCAGGCCACTCTAGCATCGGCGGAAAGGAACTGGCGGATGAAATGGCCGCCAATGCTGCACTCCGAAACACAGTAGGCATAACAACACTACCTTACACAGACCTCAAGCCACAAATAAGACAACACTTGCGCAGAACATGGCAAACACACTGGAATGAACAGACAGACAACAAACTACATGTAATAAAGCCACATTTGGGACGGTACATATCTGACTCACATAACAGACACATGGAAGTCGCCTTGGGTAGGCTACGGATAGGGCACACCCATGCAACGCACTCGTATCTGCTGACGGGATCTTCTAGACCCCATTGCAGCAGGTGCGGAGAGGCCCTATCTGTAGTGCACATGCTAATCACATGCAAGGCACTTCACACAACACGTCACAAACACTTCAGAGAACTCTACAGACAACATATTCCCCTACATCCATCAATGTTTCTTGGTGACGATGCAATGGTTTCCGTGAAACGTGTGTTTGAGTATCTGTCAGACGTCAAGTTTTTAAACCTCATTTCCTATCACGCATAATCAAATCTGGCCCTATACACCAGCCATCACCATTATCTTTAATTGATTTTACTATGTTCGGCTTACACGTTGTTATACCTACCCTTGTGTGGTAATCACTTCTCTTTATTAAATAACCTCTTCTTTGGCGCTCTTTGCCCTCGTTGGCCTTGCGTCATTAAACACTAATCATCATCATCATCATCAATTCAAGATACAAATAACCAGAATACTGACTGTGGTATTTATTAATGTGCTAATTGATTTCGACCTTGACTAATGAGTAGAGACCGGAACTTTAGGCAAAATGCCTATTTTTCCCTTGAATCCGTGTCAACCCCATTTAACATACAGGGCGTTGCGACGATAATTTGAACGCTTTAAAAAAATTTCCTGAGCGAACCGTCGCTCTGTTCGCGCTCAAACTTGCCACGAAGGTCCCAATTTGTGGTCTATTCTGTTTGATACCGGAAACAACGATGGTACTTACCTGTGTATTCTGAAAGTAAATAAAAACGATTTTCGCCTATGGGAGAAATGGCGGCTGATTTGGACGTGCGAGCTAGCGCAAGTTGATGTTCGAACGACGGAACCACCTGGGGTATGCAGAGCGAAACGCACGTTTGGGATTCACGGTAGGAAGGAGCCAAATGGTGCAGCAGACGATCAGAAAATGCACCTAGGAATGAGCTAGCAGACGATTAGAAAACCCGGTTTTCGGGCTCGCACGTCCAAATCAGCCGCCATTTTACCATAGGCGAAAATAGTTTTTACTTATGTTCTGGGTAAACAGGTAAGTACCGCCGTTGTTCCCGGTGTCAAGCAAAATATTCCACAAAATGCGACCTTCGTGTGAAGTTTGAGCGCGAACAGAGCGGCGGTTCACTTATCCAATTATCGTCGCAACACACTGTATAGTCATGAACCAAGGGAAGGGGAGCTGTTGTGGAGAGCCAGTGCAGTGTGGTGACCAATCCAGCGAACCGATGGTGTAACGCTTGCCCAAGGAAAGACGCCAAATCAAAGAGGAAGAGACAAGGAAGAAGCACTTCGGAAGCGGTTCGGAGTATCATTAATTTCCAATTCTAAAGAGCACTTTTTTTAATTATTAGGCAAACCTCAACCATTTCCAATCCCCCTCAGCGGGTACGTGTTACTGAGAAGAAAAAGAGGAAGAAGAAGGCGGTAGCATAGAGAAATAAAAAATTAGAAGAGTGGACACACGGGCTTATCGCGGCCGAGTGGCCTGACTCGCGCACCATCCGGCAGTCGGCGCAAGTGGTAAAAACTATATATTTAAAATTAAGCTAACACAATATTATACTTTTAAAATTTTGTTACACATTAGACTACACATTTTTATTTGTGTAATAAGTTGAATGGCTGTGAATGTAGATTTTTGTGGCTTCTTTGCGCCAAGCCTGGCCAAGCCGCAAGCGCAAGTCGCCATTTGGCTCTTTCGGCAGCGTTTGCACGTGCGTTTCTGCAGCCTCGTGCTAACCTCTGTTGTTGAGAAGGAAACACCTAGCGCTTTTAAGTGCAATGCACTTCTTAAGCAACCCTGAACCTGCGTCCACCGGCGATGTCCGCGCACGTGAAGATGGGCGCGCGCAGCCTGGCCGCTGACATAGCACATACCCACGTGGGGGATTGGCCAGGAATCTCCTCGTCTTCCTTGGCGACGGGGGGAGATGGGCGCGCGCTGCCTGGCCGCTGACATGGCACATACCCACGTGGGGGATTGGCCAAGAATCGGGCGTGAGAAGGGCTAATGCACCTGCTTAAAGGAGTACTGACACGAAATTTCAAAGCTGAGATCCGCCGCTCTAGCAATCAAGTACAACGACAACACAAATAGGTGTCTGTGAATAAATGCATCTTTCTTTCTTTGTAGTGTGTGTGTGTGTGTGTGTGATCTCTCTTTCGCGAACATTACCGAACCGCGCAAATTCAACTCGTGCATTCGCACTTTCACATTCTTCCCCTCGGGGAAAAGCGGGGAATTTTTTCTTTGCGGCATCGATTTTGCATCCTGAACGAAAGGTGAGACTTTCTTTTTTAAAGTGCTGGTGTGGCGTATCATATTTACGTTTCCTTGTACTGCAAACGCTGCGAGCACTGCGTAAACTCAGGGAATCAGGCATAGCTAGTGCTGCGTCTTTAGGATAAGCGCTTTGGAAACGCCCCGGAAAGGCGTAAGACACCATTTTTTTGCCGGACGTAATGGTATTTTAGGCTGGTTATGTCGTTTTATCTAGCGCTGAGGGATGCCAGCGGTACGCGCCCGTCGTCGCACGTAGCGTTTACGTGCCGCAAACGACGGCGGTGAGTTGCGGAAGTGGCCGGCCGGCCGGCGGTCCGTAGGCGAAGCAGGCGTTGTGCGCTGTCGCCGCACTGAATTACGTGAGCCGTAGGCTGCGTTGTATTATACTAGTTAGCCATTGCTAGCTTGGCCAACTGTTACTGCTATTATGTATTATGGCCGTGATGCACTGCAAAGCCGTCCGGGCTAACGTACACGGCGAAGTAGCCGTATCCGCATTAATTTGGCTTATCTGGACATAACCTGCAGCCGTACACTCATCGTAAGTTTTACACATGGGTGCATACCAAGCTGCCTGCGTACAAAGCGAACCCGCTCGCCGACGCCGATAACGCGCGCTCGTCGCTTCGCTTTGGCACGTCAGGTACGGTAAAAACGCGTCTTACGTCGGCAGATAACAGCTTTGCGCGAGGCGGGGTGAGTGCGCAGTGCATTGAAACCTTCAAATTTGGTCTTCGTTCTACATCGTATATCAATTCCGGTATCGCAGGCATTGCATAGAACTGTTCCACACTTGCCGTTTTTTCAAGCGTTTGCTCTCTTTTCTCTAGTAACATTATTGCGCAGATTGCACCTATTCAGTCGGAGCTGTGTGTGTTCTTGTCATATTTTTCAGGGCATGGCCTTTCGCGGTCTGTAGTACTCAGTACGACGCTCACTGCTGCTTGCCATGGTGCCCACACAGCGCCCAAATATACTTTCGCCAGGTGCCCGTTCTCGGGATGCGTTTCTTTCGCGAGCCCGTGGGGCAACAGGTTTGTTTAAGCTTTGTATTACGTTCAGCTCGCTCTCGCTCATCGTCCTGATTTTACAAAAAAAAAAGACAAAGGGATTCAGGCTATGTGAGCAGCGTTATCATCTTTGTTAACCCAAACAATAGCTGAATTGCATTAAGAATGTGCCTAACCAGTGTTGCGAAATTACAAAGACCCATATTTTTAGTGTTGCTAATAGCTTGGCCGCATGATTTCTGAATAGAATAAGAGAACTTGTGTTTTAAATAGGTGGCATGCACTGGAGGCAATACTTGAGTACTAGTTGCAGTGAAATTTACAGACTACTCGCAGGTCATCTGTCATTGCAAGCAGTTTGTGTACTATATCACCTATCACCTGTGCAGGTCTACAGGTGCCCTCGAGACAGAGCCAACCAGCCAGCTGCATTCGTCATACCAAACATGGTGTAAGCACTTCATGGATCCTGCCCTCACAGGACTCACAAAAGTGGCCGTGCCAACTGTTCTCCCAGAGTTATTCAGTTGTATTGATGACTGCCTGCAATGCTTCTTGCTGCCTTATTGATGCTTCTGATGGATACCGCAACTGTATTCCATTTGTTGAACCTTGCCATTAGCACCTAAAATCTAACGCAAGTCTCGGCACTCAATAAGGCGTGACCACTGAAAAGACTATCATTGACTCAAGGAACAAACTGTTTTTTATCACTGACATGCCTCATCTCATTATAACCACTAACAACAGCGTATACAGTCTCCAAACTCTACTCGAAAATTATTGTTGCTGCTAGTTGTAATATTGTGAAAACAGTACATCCACAAAAACCCTTTTACATTATGAAGACTGCCAGGGTAAGAGGTCATGCTAAATATCGTTTGTCACCGTACGTGCTGCGTGTTGTCGGACTGGCCTAAATGAAGAGAACCATGTTGGGACCTACGTTGTCAAATTATGTGCCACCATTGTCTCATACACGAGAATCATATACTGCTTCCCTGTTTCTTATATTAGACTGTTCGTATTGACAGCGGAAGGCATGAATTTGTGTCCTTAGTCGAGCCTGGAACCTGTCGGTTGACTATGTGCACGTATCTAAAATATCCCCGCCTGGCCCTTTGCCTTTACTGGGAAGGCGACGCTTTCGGAAGGTAACCCGGCTTCTTGTAAAAATGCACTCTTGCAAGGAACCAATAGGAAGTTGATTTTTTTCCTCTTAACCTTTTGCGTGTGCATCTCCACACAAATGTGATTTCTGTTCAATTACTGCTACTGATTTGAAGTTGCCTCGAGGCAATAGACCTCATTAGAGTTCATCAAAGCCTAAGTTTTTCCCTTCTTTCACATCCTAACTGGAGAAATTGCCAGAATAAAAAAATTATCGGCGGAGACAGTGGTTGTAAACAGTTGCAAGTATCCCAGTGTCTAGATTATGTTATGGTTGATATTTTTGTATGACTGCAACAGCGCACAGAGTCTGAGGGTGTCGTAGATACATGTAAACCTGTGGATGGCTGAGTCTTCTGGGTTTTCTGGATTTTCAATTACCGTGTAGAAAAAATCCTTTGTGTGGTTGTGATACCTTTACTAGTTTTACTAGTGCATTTTTTTTTCATTCCTGGAAACGCATTTTCCTCTCACTACTGTGTATTGTCTTTGTTGTGTATTATTCACTGTTAATTATTATGTGTGTGTTGCAAAGAATGATAACAATTTGAACTTGTTGTTCCGTTTAGTGCCATGCAATAAATATTTCTTCATTTATGATGTGTCTCTTTTATGTGGCTTTGCAACATGTGAACACGCGACAGAATTCTTAACCAAGTGTGAATGGTACTGTAAATTGCAACTTCACATTTTCAGAAAAAGGTTTTTTTTTTTGTAAAAGCATGCGAGCAATAAGCCTGAGAATGATATATTCAAATAAACACTAATTATTGTATGAAAGCGTCCGAATTCCGTACCGATGTCCGTCGCCGTGAGCAGCGCTTTCCAGTCCTTCAAACTACCCGCCAAAATCGGCCGTGAAACCGAAACCGAAAGTACGAAAGTGAAGTTTGGCGGTCGCTCGGTGCGCTACAGTACAGTCATTCGGCCGCAGGGCTCTATGGGAGTGTCCACTCTTACCAGTATTTCCTTCTCATGGCGGTAGTGAGACGGTGCACTCGCGCTGTAGGCCCGAGGGCCGTCGCCGGCGCTGCCGTCCAAGTCACCATCCCTCGCGGAGTAGGCCCGACGACAGCCCTGGACGCCGCCGGAAGAAGCCGGTGCCCAGCCCACGAGTGAGCGGTGCGCCGGTGACGCGGAACACGGGCAGTGAGGCCTCGTTTCGGCCCTAACCTCCCTCCTCCCACCGCTGGCCATCCGTACCGCCATGTTCTTCGCCGTGGGACCATGACGCCGGTTTGGAGATTCTCGGCGGACACAGCTCATCAGCTCTGCGGTCAGACTATCACCAGCCATCGGTTCACCGAAGCCACCAAGCCGTCCCCGCTCGATCCACTGTACCAGCCCCAGCGGACTGAAGGGGACAAGTTCCTCGTTAGTCCTCGCCCAGTCTTGTAAATATTGTTTTCCCGGTTTCCGTTCCTGGCCGTTGGATTGTTTTGAATAGAATGCGTGTGTTGGTGTGGGAGCAGTGGCACGGCTCATGATTCCCGGTGCGATCCTGCCATTCCTTCATAACAGGAGCCCTTTAAAAAAAGCGCCATGAAGAGAAAACACAAGTTTGGTTCATTCAAAAGATTGCCTCATTAGAATCACACTGTAACCATTTTTAACGTAAACATCAGTCGAATAAGCCACATAGTTAGGAAAAAGGGGAATGGCCATGCGACCCACTAGCTCATTTCCTGCAACAGAACCTATGATATCACACGAGACAGCTCTGCGATTGGCGGAGGGCGGCAAAAGCAAACGAAAATTAGGCAGAGTATAAGCCTGCCGAACGAGCTATTTGCCTTAAACTTAGGGCACATTCTTTTTAAAGCCGTAAGAATGGTGGTAAGTGTAAGATACGAAAGCACATGTAAACATAGAAGTACTGCTACGTACTGCTGCTGATGGTACTGCGCGCTCTATTCTTGTTTAGCTGCACAGGACTGCGGGGCTTTGGGGTTGTCTCAGACGACACTGGCCGATTGATTCACGCGACGGTGTCTTACGTGAACATATTTGTCGAGCGAGCAGTATGTCTCACGAAACTATTTTCTCCCAGAACGAAAAAAAAGGCAGAAAACGACACGCCATGGTATGGTGGCGCCATATAAGTTCAGTAACGTAAACAAATGCGCGAATACCTCGATACCGACTCTGCCGTACAGGGTGGAGACACAATTTGAACGGTCCCGTGCCGCTGCGGTTGGGTCAACGTGCTCAGCGCGTTGTTCGTTTCGTTTCCCACGCGACCCAGCAACGCGCAACAGATAAGTTGATTCAAACTTTACCAGTTAACCACGTTGCGGCAATACTTTTAGCGCGATTTTGATACAATGACTTGCTTCGGCGACGAGCGAGCGATCCAAAATGGCGGCCCCAGCGTGTACGTGTCTCTACCCTGTACGGCGGACGCGCGAATCAAGGGATCCTGGGCTGCAGAGCGGTCTGTGATGTCATTGCAGCTACGAAAACACACGATTTAGCGGGAAAATCAAAATTTTAACATACATTGATCAATTTCTCAGTGAATGAAGCAGCGTTTGCATTCGAACAAGCGCTGGGGCACTACAAAACACGTAATCTTTCGAATAACACAAACTTGTATTTTGTCTTCATGGCTCCTTTAAAGGAGCCATGAAGAGAAAACACAAGTTTGGTTCATTCGAAAGATTGCCTCGTTAGAACCATAACGACACCACTTATAACGCAAACTTCGCTCAAATAAGCTACATAATTAGGAAAAAAGGAAATGACCATGCGACCCACGAGCTCATTTTCCGCAACAGAACCTGTGATGTCACTTGGGAATGCTCTGCGATTGGCGGAGGCCGGCAAAAGCAAACCCATGTTAGGCAGGGCTTACAGCTTGCATAGCGAGCTAAATGCCCGTGAAACATACTGCACATTATTTTTATGACAAAGAACGGTGGAGTAAACGGTTGAAGGTCCGAACGAACTCGCAAGCGTGTGCGCCAATGCGTACAAAACTAGCGCCGGCCGAGCTCGACATCTCGCCGTCGCGCAGACGAATTTTCGGGTTCGAGGCTCTTCGGGGCCAACGAACCGTTCCAGCACGCACAGCCGCGACCTTGCTTCGTATCGTAATCCCTTCACAGGAGGTTGGCCGTCATATCGCCAACCAGCAAAGGTAAAAATAGAAACGAGGGGAGTAAGGAACAGCAAGAAGCGACGAGATAGTGCCAGTCGTCGCGTAAGTTTCGAATGGTGTTGGCTTGCTGCTGTCGTTACGAGCTCGTTTCCAGTTTACAACCACTGAAAACTTCAGTTTGTTCAGTTACGGCAGGGACCCTTACGTTAGCTCACTCCTGGGACATGCTGGCGCTCGTCGCCGACTTCGTCAAATCGCTCTGACCTTGGGGGAAAAAATGCCGTAAACACCGCGCATTGACGCTCGTATCTTTCTGGTCGAAGCAGAGAGCTCGCGCGAACGGCTTTCCATACACGACATTGGCCAACTGGCATAAGTGATACTGCTACTGAAATTGAACTATTATTAACCGTAATCAAAATACGGCACATACGTACCAGTCTATATTCGTCTGTCGCGACGGGGCTGACGAGGCAGCGGTGCCGACGGCTGGGCGTTCGTCTGTTGTGGCTATCGCGGAATGGTCGCTTTCCCGTCCACCGCGTATCCCACAACTCTTGCCGCTCGTGCACTTGGAAGCATTGAGCGTTTTAGTGGTGTGAGGTTGTTAAATGCAAGCCCGAGCTCCTCGGCGAGAGTTTTGTTCTCCGGATCAGGCGATTCCATGACTAGGGAGATTTTAGCGGGAGATTTAAAATTTTGGCTTAAATTGCCTTATTTCTCAGTGAATAAAGCGTCATTTGCTTCCGGGAAAGCGCTTGGGGTACTATGAAACACCTAATCTTTCGAATAAAACAAACTTTTGTTTTCTCTTCATGGCTCCTTTAAGCAATAGTTTATTGTGCCTATAAGTGCCCATGTCGACTATATGGACATACCTCGGCTTTTTAGCGACTAAAAATACCTTCTTTGTGTTATACATAACGTTTTTGGTTTTCCGAGTTGGTGGTCTGCAAGGAATGTTCTTGCTTTAGAATCCCGCCCCGGGGTGTGGTTGTCGCGCCCCGTTTGCATGAAAACTCCGCGAGTATGATTTATGCTGGAGGATCTGAAGCGTGGGTTTTAATAGAGCAGTATTTTCGCTCCTTTTGCTTTTACAGCGGATAGGTTTACCTACAGCCTCGGTAAGCATCTTCCGCATGCGCTCCAAGAGGGGTACTCAGGGCGGGAAATGACCGCGAACAGATTTCTGGTCAGAAAGAGATGGAGTGGTGCGGCAGCCGCCGAAGTATTTCGTCTAGAACAGACCACCATGGTCCCCCGGCGATGCTCCCCCGCAGATACTACCTAAGGGGCCAGAAGACGCTAAGGTTCCGCCACGTGCATTTGCAGATTTAGAAACGTGGGCCCACTGCTGCGTTATCCGGTCCGTCTCAAAGCTTCATTCGCAGAAAATAAAATACCGACGTAACGGCCCACCAAAAATTCGTGACTAAAATAGCGCCCCAAGACTGATGAAACGTTTAACAGTGGCTACAAGGTCCATTCTGATCACTTTTATCCTGTTTTGTGTTGAGCCGCTCGAGAAGTGAATCTTAAAAATTGGAAGGTGTGCTTGGGACTTTCCATGAATGCGAACCCGAAAGTCTAGATGGATGTTCTGCTGATGTGCTTTTTAACTTTCTGTCGAACTTTGCACCCGAGCAAGTCGTCACTTCATCAGGCCCTGGACAGCCCCCTCAAAAGCTTGTTTCGCTCTCCCGCCATCGCCAGGGGCCCCACCGTTCGCCCCCGTCGGTGCCTTCGCCTCCTAAAGTGGCTCGTATTGTACATGCAGCAGCGGCCAACACTCCTTTACTGCTGTGGCTTCTCTTTCCAGGGCCGCGCGGCATCGCCCTTTCTCAGAGCCCTCGTCCAACACTCCTCCATCGTGCTGTTTTGCTTTCTTTGAGCGCGATTCCCGCTCTCTCTCGCTGCGACCGAAACGGCTACTGTTTAGTGCGCACCACTACTGTTTAGTGCGCCGCTACTGTGGTTTGGCGACGGCAACCGCGACGGCGTTATAACCAGGCGAGCGAAGACAAAGAAAACGGCGGAGGAAAATGTGGCGAAAGTTTGAGGGGGAGGGCGGCACGCGCTCCTATGGTGTCACCTATTTCACGGCCGCACCGTCATACTTTCGCCATGCGTCTCCACCGAGGAGCGCCCACCCCCCTCAAACTTTCGCCTGACGCTCCTCCACCGTTCGTGGCGCATCCCAACCCCGTGACGTTTACGCAGGAAATTGAAACACGATTTGCAACAACGTGCTTGCCGGCGGCGGCGCGCTGCGAGATAGCGGCTGAGTAGCGCGTTCTGCCGTGTGTTCGCTAACACGCGATTCCTTCCTGAGACGCAGCAGATAAGCACCGTGACCGAGAAGAATGCAGTTCCCGCGGCACACAAATCTCGCATTAGGAAGTATAGTAATCCTCAGTGCTTTTTTAGATGCGGCGCATCTCTTGCTCTGAGGCATGTCCCTCCTGCGTCGTCGTCGGCGGCGGCGGCGTCCGTCCGCAGCCCTCCTCCGTTCGCCTCTCCCACAGCTGTGTGCAACACTCTCGCTCCGGCGCATTAGCATAACGACAGCTGGCGCGCTTGGTTGGCGCGCGCTTCGCTGCGTTAACGCTGCGTTAACAGCTGCTCCGGTGCGCATGTGCGCGCATGCGCGACTCTCCTCCGCGGTCTCCTCTCCTTCAATCGCTGTGAATATAAAGCGGGTATCGCGCTGGGTGGTGGCCGCTAAAACACGTGTACTCTCCCATTTCGCGTATGCATGTGCATGAAAATGCAAAATTGCCTCCATCGTCCCGTGTATGAGAACATCCGTATGTGATGGATGGCATCCTATGCGTTCACAATACGTTTCACGCGATGTAGAGAATCAACCCAATGGAAACGCCAATTGAACCCCCAGATGCGCCGCATCACACCAGGGTTCCCCCGCGGGGAGATGGAGGCAATTTTTTCTACCAACAGCTTTTCGAACCTCACAGCGCCTGTGCTTGAAGCTTTGAGACCCAAGCCCTGCGTCTCAAAACTTCCCTAAACGGGGCGCCAAAAAAATTCTAGTTTGCGAACCCAATCGCTACAGCACGCGTTCACAACATATACCAAATATTATCCTTGCGGGTAATTAGGGGCCGTGCAAACATGCAAAGAAGATCCTAATTTTTTCTTATCTGGGTGTTAACCCTCATCGCCATTCAAAGCAGCAATGAGGCAGTTATGCGTCCGCGACCCAGCCCTATGACCCAGCCGGTGCTGAAGACTACGATGCTGTTTCTGGTGGATTTTACCAAATGGTGCAGCCAATCGCAGTTTCCGGCTCTGGTGCAAG
Source organism: Haemaphysalis longicornis (assembly GCF_048455015.1). Classification (NCBI taxonomy): domain Eukaryota; kingdom Metazoa; phylum Arthropoda; class Arachnida; order Ixodida; family Ixodidae; genus Haemaphysalis; species Haemaphysalis longicornis. Next base: position 1,267,147 of record NW_027526319.1, read on the forward strand.
CAGCTGGGTTTTTCGGCTGTTCCGGCGGCTGCAAGTCGAGTGCTGTCGCAGTCCGCGTGGGATCGGTGCCGATGTCCGCCATCCTTCGCACGAACTCAACCGAAGTTGTAGACCTAACACGTCATCCACCGCGGTGGCTCAGTGGGTAAGGCGTTGCGCTGCTGAGCCCAATGACGCGGGTTCGATTCTCGACCATGGAGACCGCTTTGCTGATCGTGGCGATTAGAGAAAACTCCTGTGTGTTCGAGATTTCGGCGCACGTTAAAGGTCCCGAGGTGGACAAAATTAATCTTGAGCCCTCCTCAACGGCGCCCCTCATAGCCTGGCGTCGAGATGCTGATACCAAGCGTGCTCAGGAGCAACAACCCAACATTTTTTTTATTGGCGGGCTTTGGCTGTTTTTGAGACTTAACGCCATATGTTGACAGACGAAGGTACCAGAACTTACCAGAACTTTGAAAAAGTGGAAGGAAGGGCCGCACGTATTTTTGCCCGCTAAAAAGCCAGACTTGTTTATGTGTGTCAACTCGCACCCAGCCCGGCGGCTGGATGGGTTCGTGACAGGTAAGCGATATTGTGCAATTCCGTTGTTATTACAAATAACAGAAATATGAATTGTACGTTTATGGTCTCCACTTGAACCATAAATCATGCTCATGACGGTAGCATTCTTGTTCAACTGATATGTGGAGCAGCAAGTTCCCGGTGTGTCTCAGGAGTAACACCTCATTGTGTCCGTTCTAATGAACCTAATTTTTTTATTTCATATATATGATGTTCTAGATCATAAAAATGTTTTCGCAATATTAAGAAAAATAAAGTTTTATGCATCAAAGGGTTAAACCTCATAATCGATCAAATCAATCGGATTTCGAACGTCGTTCACAAGAAACGCTGAACAGCACGCAGGCGGAAGCGCTCAGCACGCGACACCCGCAAGCACCTGCTCACACAGTGGGTGGTGTGCTTGCATGATTCTACATAGCCGCCGCAAGTAATACTTCCCGTCACCCGCCAGAAAGAAATTAGGAAGAAATACGTCATGGTGGCCGTGTTTTAACGTCGTTATCGCTAGCGACACCCGTCCGGGCGTGGCAGCTCGAGCACCGAACGTCTGCGCACACGATATTTTGCCGATATTGTGCTGTGTGTGTAGAACAGGGAAGAAAATAGTACGCACTAACCGTTAGAGGGGCAATAAGTTGCTACGGCTTAAGCGGGCAACCCATAGTTAAATCGGGGCGGTGGGGGCGGGGGGATCCCTGCAAGTACGTTTAAACCGCAATTACTCGTTTAAGCGGGTACGGAATAACGAGGTTCGACTTTATCACATCCCTACCCAATCAAACTATTAACACAGCTTCAAGGTCTGCACAAATGTTACTGAATACAGTAAAAGCTCGCTAATTCGAACTATAGGTTAATTCGAACTCACAGTTAACTCGAACTTACGCCACGGTCCCGGTACCGCCCTGTGTATTTCAATGGGTGAAAACTCCTGATAATTTGAACGCGTCGGTATCCGGAACGGTTAATTCGAAGTGCGATCCCCTCGTTTCCATCGTTCCTCTCAGAAGTGGTCGGCCCAGAGGATTAAGATGTGTGGCAAATCCAAACCAAACCAAATTAACTAGATATGCAAAACAACAACACAGAAAAACAATAGCGAAGCGAGCGCGCTACGCTGCGCCGACAGCTTTTTTTCGGACTGCGCAATTATTTTCGTTCACTGTTCGAGCTCCATGAACATCATTTACGAAATCATCTGCCGCAAACGTCTAGTAGTGCCTCATTCCCGATAAGAAGTCCAGAGGTGGCTTCTTTGTGTTCTGAACGCGCAGTGTGCTCGATGTGCATTCTTTCTAGCGCCCACCCGCTAGTTCGAACTCCGCTTAATTAGAACAATTTCATGGTCCCATTGTAGTTCAAATTAACGAGCTTTTACTGTAATGTGTTTGCGGTAGGGTGCAAACAGGGATGAGGTTAACAGTCAGGTCGGCTTGAGCTGAGGTGTACATAGCTTAACCCATGCTGAAGGGTCGTTGCCGATATGGGCTAATCACCATCATTCCTGACCAGTTTGCAATTGCAGTGCCAAACTCTTTAAAATACCGCGACATTTCGAAACACCGACGTTTGAGCCTCCGCTCTCCTTCTCCAATGCACAACCACCTCATTAGAGAGGAGCGCAGAGAGTGGCGTCCACTGCTGACCAACGAAAACCCACATTTCAGCCTTCTCCAAGCGATATATCCTCAGCGAGCAACGGAACGGAAGCTGACAGGTGTAACATTAAATGACAAGAAGAGAGCGGACTGGGTCAGGGAACAAACGCCTGTTAAGGACATATTAGTAGAAATTAAGAAGAAGAAATGGGCGTGGGCAGGGCATATGTAATGCGGAGGCAAGCTAACCGTTGGTCATTAAGCTGCAGGCCACCCTGGACCGTTGCCCCAAACGCAGGAGCGCCCCGGGAATCGATGGGGTGACGTACCAGATGCTGCGCAACCTGGACGTCACCCACCTGGGGCCGCTCCTGCTGCTCTTCAAATACGCCTGGACGACGGGCACCCTCCCGGCAGCCTGGCTGGTGGGCCTGGTGTCCCCACTCCTGAAGGCGGGCAAGCCGCCTTCGGAGCCAGAATCCTACCGGTCGGTGTCTCTCACTTCCACGGCGGGCAAGGTCTTGGAGCACGTGGCCCTCGCGCGCCTGCGGTGGATCGCCGACCAGCGGGGAGTGTTCCGGGAGCAGCAGAGCGGCCTCAGGCGGCACCGCTGCACTGCTGACTCCCTGGGCGACGTCGTCTCCATGCTCGAGCAGGCCCAACACGACAAGGAGGTGGCCTACCTCCTGCTGCTCGACATGAAGGCGGCGTTCGACACTGTCCCGCACGGCGCCATCCTGGAGGCGCTGGACGGCATGGTCGTCGTGGGGCACCTCAGGGGCTACGTGCAGGCGTTCCTGGCTGGCCGAACCTTCCGGGTCAAGGTCGGCCGGGCAACCAGCAGCCCACGGGACGTCTGCTCTGGGGTGCCCCAGGGGGGCGTGCTAAGCCCCTTCTTGTTCAACCTGGTGCTGGCCCCGCTTCCAGACTGCATCCCCGCTGGCCTCCAGTACCCAGTGGGGATTGCGGTCTATGCTGATGACGTCGCCATCTGGACGCACGGGCCCACCGGGGAGAACATGCGCGTGAGGGCGTGCCTGCAGACGGCGCTGGACTCGGTCGCGGCTTTCCTGGCAAGCCGCGCCCTGGTGCTGTCCGAGGCCAAGACGCAAGCGCTCATGCTGCACCCCAAAGGGAAGACCACCCGCCGTAAAACGCCCGAGTTCCTGCTCAACGGCAAGCCCCTCCCATGGCGCCACCAGGTCACCTACCTGGGCCTGCTCGTGGACTGCCGGCTGTCGTGGATCCCGGCCACGAAGGCCTTGCAGAAGCGTGCTGCCGGGGTGCTGCACGGAGTGCGGCAGCTGCTCGCCCGTGGCAACGGGTGCTCCCACCAGGTGGCGCTTCGCATCTACAGCAGCATGGCCTCGTCGGCCGTGCTGTATGCACCACTGACCTCCACTAGGGGAGCTGGATGGCGCTTAGAGCGCGGTGACGTGAAGCCACCGGAAGTCGGCGGCCTTGTCCCGGAAGCCGGTGCTTGCTCCCGCCTGACTGCTGCCGGCGTGCGTGTTTTGAGCACTTCTCTCAAAAGAATGCCTGCCTGCTGTGCTGTTACTTGCACAAGCAGGCCAGAAAAGTCCTCTGGAAAGACGTTTCATGCGTAAGTGCCCTTAAATCATTCTTAATTTCCCGTAACTGACTTGCAGGGAGCATGAAGAAAACATTTGCGATGCGTAGGACGGTGTGTTAAAGCAGTCCGGTATTTGTCTCGCAGGTTTCCGCGTTCCCAGCCCCTCTTGTACCAGCAGTGGGTTGTGAACCTCAAAAGGGACAAATGGAAGCCATCTCCAGGCAGCAGACTTTGCAGCAACCACTTTACCGAGGCGTGTTTTGACCGCTCGGATTCAAGAACGCGTCTGAAAAGCGACGCCATCCCAACGCTGTTTTCTTTCCCGGAGCACTTGCAGAAGGTAAGACTTCTTCTCTCTGTGCACCAATCATTTCTACGCAAAGTGAAGGGCTGCATAGAAGATCTTTCCCGGGTGTAGAATCTGACATGCACGGCAAAAGTGACATATACCGCTGCCCAAGGCCATACACCTGGGTGATATTTGAGACGGCACGCCGTGCGCGCTTTTGCGACGCCGCTCCGGAGAATTCCCGATAGCGCCTTTCTCGCGCGGTAGACTAGCAGTGCGTGAGTGGAAGACTATATGTGCGACTGCGCTCACTGTTGTTCAATCCGAACTCTGAAGGCCTGGTGTACATATATACGACGCTTAAGTAAACCGCCGGCTGCTATTCGGTTGTGGGAACATTGCAATTGGTGGAGCATTTGATTGATTAATTAAATTGATGGTTGATGGTTGAGTTCTGATGGTCACTATAACGAAAATCATGCCTTTTTTCAGAAAACTCCGAAACGAAAACCACCCAAGGATAGAGCCCCAATTCCTGACTTATCCACGTCAGATGAGGCACCCAGCAGCCCACCAACACCTCCTCCTGAGCCATCAAGAAGTGTAAGCTTACTTTCAGATAAGCGCTAACAATAAGATACAAATGAATTGTGAAATATAAGAACTCGAAACAGTTTCTACCGCCTTTAGGCTGCGTGATGATAGTTACCAATAGGAAAGCTTGATGTCCTGCAGCGCAGTTTTTCTTGAACTGGCCGATGCATGAAAGGAAATAAGGAAATTTGGGAAGGACAAATTTGGGAAGCCTGATTTTTACTTTTAGTGAACAGGTTTTTGTAGGTTGATTTCTCGTATATTGACATTTTTTGTGGTTGTTGAGCTTATAAATTTATTATTTACAGGCATTTGATCACAGCTATGCCGTCATGGACACTCCAAAAACTCTAAAAAGGAGACTGGACAAGTGCACTGATGTCACTGAAGGCATCAAAAAGAGGCTGAAGCTTAGCCAGCAACGGGAGCGTCGGCTGAAGACCCGGGTCGCATCATTGAGCGAAATTGTTGACGACCTAAGGCAGAAGCAACTTATCTCAGAAGATGGTTGCACAATGTTGGAGAAGTGCTTTACCGGAGTGCCCCTTGAAGTTATGCAGCGCATCCTGAAGCAGTCAAGTGAAGGGGACGAAGCAGCCAGGCCGAGTCGGGAGAAGTACTCGCCCACATTGCGTATGTTTGCACTGACCCTGCAGTTTTATTCTACGAAAGCGTATAATTACGTGCGGGAAACGTTTGACTGCGCCTTGCCACACCCATCCACAATAACGAAGTGGTATAGCACAGTTAATGGAGAACCTGGTTTTACCGGAGAGGCAATGAATGCCATTCGCGTGAAGGCTAATGAAGCCAAAAAGAACCAAAAGGAACTGCTGTGCAGCCTCATGGTAGATGAGATGGCCATAAGGAAGCACGTGGAGTGGGATGGGAGAAAGTTTAGAGGCTATGTGGATATCGGCACCGAGATGGATGATGACAGCACCGATGTGGCAACTGAAGCCATGGTTTTCATGGTTGTTTCTCTTGACTCGCATTGGAAAATACCCTGTGGGTATTTCCTCATAAATGGGATGACTGGAAAAGAAAGAGCAAACGTTGTAAAGCTATGCTTGACAAAACTTGCTGAAGCAGGAGTTCGCATAGTGTCCCTAACCTGCGATGGGCTGAGCTGCAATTTTGCGATGTTCAAGGACCTGGGGGCTTCGCTGGTGGATGAGTGCGAAATGGTGACGTCATTCCAACACCCTGTCACAAATGAGAAGGTGCACTGTTTTCTTGATGTGTGCCATATGCTAAAACTTGTGCGCAATGCCCTTGCCTCTCTTGGCTGTCTAAAGGATTCATCGGGGTCATTAATACAGTGGCAATACATCCATGAGCTACACAAGCTCCAAGAACAACAGGGGTTGCACGCTGCAACGAAGCTTCGGGCGGCACATATTGAGTGGCAGAAGCAAAAAATGAAGGTAAACCTTGCCGCCCAAACATTGAGTGCCAGTGTGGCAGATGCCATTGACTTCTGTCGAGAAGACTTAAAGCTGCCTCAATTCAAGGATTCGCAAGCGACTACGAAGTTCATTCGCCTCTTCGACCGGCTGTTTGACTGCCTGAACTCGCGCAACCCTGTGGCTCGTGGATTCAAAGCACCCCTTCGGCCTGGCAGCAAGGGTATCTGGTTGTCATTTCTGAAGGAAGCTCAGGATTACATTAGGGGCCTCACTGGACCAACAGGGATTACCATTTTGAAGACTTCGCGGAAGACTGCCTTTCTTGGTTTTCTCGTCAGCATCGAAAGCACCATCGGGCTGGCATCTTCCTTGCTCCTTGGAGAAGCTGCCCCGTTGCGCTACCTACTGATGTATAAGCTCTCGCAAGACCACATTGAACTCTTCTTCGCTGCCATACGCTGCAAAGGAGGGTGGAACAACAACCCCACAGTTGCACAATTTGTGGCAGCTTATAAACGCCTAGTTGTGCACACCGAGGTCAAAGGAGGGCGAGGAAATTGTGATGCGCTTGATGAAACCTGGATTTTGTATGTAAGCAGCGGGACCGGGGCTCATGATGAGCTGGACATGACTGTGGCAAAGCAGAATGGTGGTGGAGATCTCCAGCATGATCCCGAGCTTTCCGAGGAAAGTGAGTTGGAAAGGGAGGCTGAGTGCCTTCCTTCGCTCTCGCCGTATGTCGGGAACATCACCGGGTACATTGCGGGCTTTGTGTGCCTGATGGTGGGCAGAAGGATCCCTTGTGCTACATGCCACGCAGCAACTGTGTCAGAGAGAAGTCCGTCGGCCTTCTTTGACCGGAAAAACCGTGGTGGTCTGCAGAAGCCGTCATCATCTACAATTTACATCTGTCAGACCACAGAGAAAGTGATACGCAGAGAAGACAACTTGCATGGCACAAGCCTTCCAAAGAAGGGGAATCTTTCCGATTCATTGACAGTTTCAGTTATGACAGAGCTTTCCGGTCACCTCGAGAAGCTGTACCCCGAGCTACATGATCACATGTTCGAATCCGCGGCTGACTCAAACCACTTTGTGCGACTGGTGAAGTGTGTGATCGCTTCATATATAAAGATAAGGATGCATCACACCGCGAAGACGGCGACGGCCAAGATAACTGGATCAAACATCCGCAAGCAGCTCACAAAGCTTATCCTATTCAAGCACCAGTAAACATTCGCACAAATTGATCAGTACGTGTCTTCTACATCAAGTCCAATAAATAGGCCTTGCGGCCTTCAGGTCCTTTTCTTCAGTTTCATGTTCTCCATTACTATAAATCGATATCAAGCATATGTGCAGTGAATTCTACTCACGGTTTTTATTATAAAACACACTGGTTATAATACAACGGGGAACAGCTTGGTCTGAGCTATAGGCAACTTTGTTGCTGAAGTTAACATTTAGGTGCAGTAAAGGTTACTTAGGCTCCACCCCCCCCCCCCATTCTCAGGCCAATCACTGTCTCCTGGGGATCTGATCGGGTGGATTACCAAAGCCGGGCTTAAACCACAGTTGGCAACGCCCCCCGTAACCCTTGAAAACCAAACAAATACAACAAACACTCAGAAACCCGCGAAGACGCGTGCAAGCGGCCGCGAAAGCTTCTATAAACGTGGCCTGCGTCGCTAGATCCCACACCTCGTACAAGACCGGACAGCCACTCCGAACAGCTGGGGCCCATAACCGTCCATCTTAACAAAACGCGGCGCGTCTCCAAGATTATCCGCTGTTGACAGGCGATGCTCCGTTAATCGTGAGAAAAAGAAAACGGACGCGCATTAGTCAGAAGGCAGTTTTACGTGCATACGCTGTCTCATTAAAAGCGCATTAAGACACTGATCTGCGCCTACATAGCCCTTATTGTCACTTGGTTTACCCTACTAACCAGGAGCAAGTATTTACAAAAAAAGAAATAAACGAAACGTGATCCAAAGAACAGCAGCACCCCGGCATAACTCGTGTCGCGCGTACCGCGTCGCGCAGCAGACGACCGCCTTCCGGGACAAGCGGCGGCACTTCCGGTGGCTTCGCGAGCTCCCGCTTCGGGGAGCGGCGGTGCGCCATCCAGCAAAACTAGTAGAGGTCAGTGGTATGCACTGCCTCTTGCGCATTTGACGCGCCGCCGGTGGGAGCAGCTGGAACTGGACCAGCGCCGGGCCATCCGGCTCTGTCTGGGCCTCCCCAGGCACTCTCCCGTGGCGGCCACCTACACTGAGGCAGCCACATGGCCCATCGAGATGCGGGCCCTCCAGACGGGTCTGCGCCACATTGACCGGCTGCGGAAGTCCCTGGACGGAGCTGCCCTGCTGCAGCGGTTCCGCGGCCGGCCGGACTCGCAGATGGGCATGCTGCTGCAGATCTACGACGAGAATATCGCAGTCCCGCAGCGGCCCCGTCTGGAGCCGCCTCCGCCTGGCACGGGGGAGGCCCTACAGATTGCCACCAGGCTTCCCGGGGTGCGCAGCAAGCGCTCCACCCCCCATGCGGCCATCTACCAAGAAGTGGCTACCCTGCTGCAGGAGGGCGCCAGCGGCCGCCGCCTACACGTCTTCACGGACGGCTCGGTGCCGCCCCACACGGGCAACGCGGCAGCCGCCTGCACGGCTCCCGCGGTCGGCGCCAGCCGAACATGCCGACTGCCCTTCCCCGCGTCGTCGACCACGGTGGAACTGGCCGGCCTGCACCTGGCCGCAGACCTGCTGCTCGAGCGGGCAGGCTAGGACAGCGAGGCCCTGGTCCTGACGGACTCCCGCCCAGCTCTGCTGCGACTGCGGGAGGCAGACCAGCCGTCCAGCTCCTACGGGTACGTGGAGACGTCGCTGGCGGCCAAACTGCATGCAGTGGCCTCTGGCGGCTGCCATGTCCAACTGCAGTGGCTGCCATCCCACATGGGCATCCCGGGGAACGAGGAGGCTGACGCCCTGGCCAAGGGCGCCCACCAGCATGACACTCCCGTCTCCAGGGACGTCACAGCGTACGACGCCGCACGGCAGCAGCTGACCCGAGTGGCCCTCACCATGCGCCCAGACCGCCGTGTGGTGAGTGGCCAGGCCCCTCGAGTCCTCCCGGGGCGTCTGAGTAGGGACGACCGCAGCCTGCTGCTCCGACTGCGGCTCAACTGCTGCGACGTGGCAGCCAGACTGCACCACCAAGGCCGCTGCTCCTCCCCCTCCTGTGCCCACTGTCCCGAGCCCGAGACCCTGGAGCACCTACTATGCTCCTGCCCGGAGTTTGCAGCACACCGGGGAGGGCTGCAGACTTCGCTTCAGCGTCTTGGGCTGCCCTACCAGCACCTCGAGAGTCTACTGTTCCCGACGGGCCCCGCCGGAACCCGCCGCGACGTCTTCCGCCACCTGCTCACCTACCTGGAGGCCGCCGGTCTCAACAAGCGCCTGTAGACGGCCGTCTGCTGTCCGCGCCATTGCTGCTGCTGCTTCGCTTAGCTTTAAGTAGAGGCTCCACGTTTTAATTTCCTAGCTTACCCATCACTTTCATCACCCCTTTTCTCCTCTAATCTTTCATCCCCCCTCCTCCCCCTCCCCCCCCCCCGCACTGGGTTGTATGCAGGTGAGCCCCCAGCTGGGCTCAATATTATCCCCAGTGCATTTTATTTCCTTTTCTCTTGAACCACTTAGTAGTAGTAGTAGGGTAACAGAGTGGATCCCAAGAGAAGGCAAGCGTTGCAGGCGGCGGCAGAAAGTTAGATGGGCAGATGAGGTCAAGAAGTTTGCGGGGATAAACTGCACGCAGTTAGCACTGAACCGGGATAATTGGAGATCTATGGGAGAGGCCTTTGCCCTGGAGTGGGCGTAGATAGGATGATGTGATGATTATTATTATGATGATGATGATGATGATGTCGTAGTCTACCTTTCAAAGGCGACCGAGAAACAGCTACCCTTAACCACGTCTCATGGCCCTTCCCCTAAAATAAGACAGTACCCGTGAACGACAATCCAACGACCGAACAATGGAAAGCCGTGCTCTTCAGCTGGACCCTGGAAGATAAACGCAGACTCACCTTCCAGGGCAGACTGGTCAAGAAGGTATGGGTGACAGCCGAAGCTACAGGGGCTCCGGAATGAGGGCTCCTCTCACTTCGGAAGACGAAGATCTCTTTTTTCCATGAATACAGTTTCTCCACCACGTCTTCACCATGCATTTTCTTCTGATTAATGTAACAGCCGATGATCTGCTTTGCCTGCGAACCTCTAGTCCGGGTCGCCTGGAAGGGCGCCATCAATGGAGCGCTGATAGTCACGACGGCCTAATAAATCTGCGATATACATTTATCAATAAATGCTCTGAATTGTCCCCACTGACGTCTGCCCTTACTTTTTATTGTGAAACCGAGTGTTCAGTGCCAGCAACCATTCGTTCCAACAATTTGTTGCGTGGCACCTAGAACACTTTTATTTGCGATGAAAGTAAAACTCCGACGTATACAATCTGATCTATATTTGACGTAGTTATCAAATCTGGGAAAAAAAACAAAACGGAATTTTCAAATAAAATATGACAGGTAACAATATTCGGAATGTGCTTGCGGCTCTCCTGCCAACTGTGTGAATAACACGGGAGCCAAACGGCAGTGACGCGTTTAGTCCACTGAATTTTCTGCGCAATTCCAAACGTCATCGGACCAGCATCTTCCGACAGCATGCAAGCACGGCGTAGATGCTCCCCACAATGATTCCAACCTCGTGTGCCGGAGACCAAAGAAACGGAAAGCAGGCGTCCAGGAAGTATTTTTCTAGGAAGGCGCCCAGCACCGGGGGACATGGTAGCTTGAACCACAGGACCGGGTAGCGCCCCAGCGGGATTAGCTTCAACAGCCTGAACCCGTTGCCCTCGGCAGCCATCCTGTCGTCTGTGACCAGGCATAGCTGCGAAATAATTACGCCTTCTTGCATATAAAGTTCTCCCACAGCATTTCGGTCAAGTTATGCAACTTAGCGACATCGAGTATTTTCACTAGCATTTCACCGATTTCGAGTCTAATCATAGACCCAACACCTAGATAAGCGCTCACCAGGAAGGAAATACTGGCATGATTAAAGTTGACTGAATGTATGATAATATTCACTGAAAAGTTTAGCTATCAGTTTCTTTGCTTGGCAACACTAGAAACGGCAACGGACATGGTGCGGCCTGTGCCATTGCGGCCGCACGCCGCTGAAAAAAACAACATCGGCGTGCGTCGTCTGCTCCGTTTCAACCCGATTCTCAGCGGTAGTATCAACAGAGGTGCTATTAATCGCACTCACACTGGAGTCGAGGCCTTACTTTGCGTTCGGTGGGCTTGAGTTTGGAACGTCCAACACACATCATGTGCTTAGCACGCACAAGTACCGTTATTCCGCGGAACCCCACGTAACCTGTGACGGCGCACTCACATGGTTGGCTGCATGCGTGCCTCGCCAGTGAATACAACGTACAGTATTTCCAATTATTTTAGTCCTTCTATTCATTAAGAGACACAGAGAGAACTTTATCGGGGTGCAGCCAGTGGTTCTAAACGTGGGCCAATAGCCCATTGGCGGTAGCAGCGTCTTCGGCCACCTGAATGGCCCGGACTTGATCGGCTGGGTAGGAGCTTGGCTATACATTCTCCCATTGTTCTAAACTAGATGGTGAGATCTACTGTAGGCATTGACTGAAGTTACGTTTTTAAAGCGGATTACTACAGCTATTAGTCGTGCGGTCATTATATGCAGTAATTTGAGCCATCGCGCGGTAGCTTTACAAAACTGGACCCAGAGTACAATGCCACGAGTTCTTAGAAGAACGGTTGCAAACCACCACAAATGGTTGGAAGAAAACAACGAAACGACGCGCTCAAGCAAATTTACGGCTTTGAGACCTGCAAAGACCCGATGTTAACACTCCACCTCTGTCGCTTCATGGTACAAATCTTTTAGGTATTCTTACTGGGACGGCTGCGGAGGCTGGTTAGAGTGAAAAACAGAGATCAGTTGGACGAACGGCATCTAAAAGTGCCTTCGCCACATGTGTGCATAAGAAACATGTATGTGCCACATCATACATTACATCATGTGCCACATCATGTATGTGCCACATGTCATACCGAAGGTTCAGCAATGATGTGCCTCAAGAAACCATAGCAGCTATCACTGAAAAGGCTTTCTTTCACCGGACGTTATGGATTTTGTAAACCATTACACAACTATTATAAGGATCATGGTTTTGTCCTTTCCAACTATTCCTACCGCTTAGTTTGTTGACGCCCGATTCGCACCTTTAGCGCAAGTATTGCAGCAGTGGCTCCGGTGTAGCATTTGTACGCCATCTCAAAGCTGAAGACGCCCGCAAAGACGGAGAGGCCGGACTCGGCCAGTATCCGAGCAAACCAGCAGTACAGCAGACCTGTGGCGGCCGTCATGGTGACCACGCGAACGGCGAATCTTGCTGAGCCCATGCTCCGTTCATAACGGTAGCCCAAGGACATCACTGTCGCAACTACATATGCTGTGTGGAGATTGTTGTGCGAGAAGAGCGGCGAGAGGAAAAGACGCGTCCAGTCGCCTCTGCAATTAATAAAAGCGACACGTCATTAGACGCTTCGGTACGTATGCGTTTTTCAAAGAATACAAGTACACCCACCGACACAGAAGCCGCGCTATTTTACCTACTATTTTACCGTCTCCGAGCTAAATCGACTCCCACACATGCACACCTGACTCTTATCTGAATCCACCTTTTCTCCTAATTACGTCCTTACTTCACCTCATTCCATCTATATCATATAATTCCATTTATCTACATTATCCGTACCTACCAATCAATACCATCAATTAGTTTGCAGTATTTAACTTTGGTAACAATTATTCATCTCTTATACACGGCTGGGTGCTTTGGTTAACGTCTGGCCTTTATTATGTCGTGTTTTGCTTCGTGTATTGTTGCACCTTTCGTGTCGACGTTAGTGTTAATCACGGTCCCCATCTAACGAGACAGATGAGGATTTCGGCCTAATACGTGCATCATTCTGGAGAAGAAATGTAAGGTTCATATGCAAACGTGTATCCAGAAACCCTACAATTTTGATAGCAAGTCATTGAATTTTCTAAAACTAAAGCTGAATAGTTTGAATCGTGTAACAAGAAATATTAACCAGTGAATTTGGTTAAAAGCGGCTGGGCAACACAGCCTCGTATTTTACGTTTTCTTGGTGGACTTGTGAATTTACTGTATTGAAATGTTTTCCAGAATTTCATACTTTAACATGTACAGTAATGAACAAATCAAATGAGAACACGAAAATATGAACCAGAATACGCAAAATCAAAGAAAATGCGTAGTGTACATAAATTTACAGTATGCGTCAACCTCTCGATTTCGCGCCCGGGTTCCTATGACCGTCTTGAGTGAGTTCACCAGTCAGCTAACTTTCTCCCTTTCAGCATGAATCGCGCATCCTCTTCACGAAACACTCGCCTTTCCTCCGGAGATATTAGCGAACGCGCACGTGACACTTCCGGAAAGACCCCGAGTGAAAGGCATGCCACGCCTGCTAAGTTCCGTCCTCTTTGACCTTCTTTATTTGTTATACACAGCATCCTTCACCACTTCATTCGATATCGTTCAGTTTCTAACCGTGTCTGCAATGAAATAATGTACGGAGCCACTCTCTTTCACTCTCTCTATCATGGTGTTACATCATTTTCGTGTGCTCATATTTTTCCAGCCCATTATGTGTCCAATCGCACTGACCACGATCGTAAAGTCTCGCCCATATTCGCAAGAACCAAAAAGTACCAAAATTTCCCTTTTGTGCTATCCGTAAGCGAGTGGAACGAGCTACCCCGCGAGATTGTAGCGGTGGATGACCCGTCTAACTTCCAATCTGCTCTGCGCAAATTTCTGAATGTGGAAAGTTCCGAATGATGCTTCTTGTGTGCCCTGTTGTATCTTGTGTGCCAGTGCAGCGTTGATGTTCGGCTGCCATGTGTACTTCTTGGCATTGGAATGTACTGCGGGTATGAGATGCGCTGTGTGGTAACTCCGTGTCGCTTCTTGTTCTTCTTCTTTTTTTTTCCTTCCTTTTTTTTACGAATGTTTCTTTCGCCCAGTTGTCTGTTCTCTCAGTGCGGTCTTTTTTATGCGTGTTGACGTATGCATTGTATGGATAGTATCCCCCCCTATGTAATGCCTCTCGGGGCCTTTAGGGTATTCAAATAAATAAATAAATAAATAAAAATAAAAGACCTTTTAGCAGAGGTACTGGTGCTTAGTGAGCACACAATTTCCGCGCAATCAACAACCGCACCACTAATAAGACAGCGAAAAGAAAACAACTGGCGGTGCTCAGAAAAATTGCCGGTCCTTGTGGCAGGTCATCGTGACGGAAGGCCGTGGTTTCCCGTGAGAGAATGCTAAATGCAGTACCGTGCACCAATTCGTGTGGCGGGGAAGAGTAGAGGAGATAAAGTGCGTATGTATGCATCTTATGCTTCACTCCGAAAGGCAAAAAAATATGCGCCGCGTGTCAAGCTTCCAAATCAGGTTAAAGATACCCAGGTGACTGAAGTATTCCAAAGCCCTCAGCTACGTGGCTCCTCATATCCTCGGCGTTACGACTACGGTCGCTGTGAAACGCCACCCCGTTACAAAGAGGAAGCCGCTAAGCATCATCATCATCAGCAGCAGCAGCAGTTCCGGTAAGTGAAATCACACTGAATTTCAGTCTTTGATAAAGGGATTAGCATGTTTGGCCGATAGCCTGTCGCTCTCAGCCATATGTGAAGCATCGGCCAGGGTTGAGCGGAAGGCAACGTGGGAAGAATATAGTCTGCTGACCGATGAAGGGGATGATAGTTCGTATGTGCTCCTAGTCGTTTAGTACTGCTTGGAGCTGCTCCAAGGCCACTACGTGTTCTATTTTCCCGTACCGTTTCTACGATGTCCCGTGGCCATGAAAGAGTAAACGAACACCACGCTCAAAGGAAAAATGGTCGCGTATCTGCTTCTTTTGTCGGTAATGTCAACGAAACACGATAGTCCTTTTGCCTAATTTGCCAAGTAAAGGCCTCCTTTGCTTTCCCGCTCCCCTCTCATGCTGTTCCTCCCCCGTCGCGCTTATCCCAAGGTAAAGCGCTGGAGTACTACTCAAGCCAATTTAAATTTACTGTGTTCCACTGCTCCAGGCCGGGTGCCTCGATGTCAGCGGTGCCGTACGGCGGAGACGGGCGTGAATTGAGTTGCGCTACTGCAACGTTTATAGAACCCCGTTGCCCTTCTCTACGTGCGTTCCAAGCGGAACGTGGAACCTATCTAGTGAAACCTTTCGTTGCTGTTGCCGTTTGAGTTCTTAAATGCCGCCAGGAGCTAAAATAACCAAGAATCCATGAATTTGTAAATAGAGGAAAACTGCAGATATCACTTTTGTATTCATTTTCCGCCTTACATTTGCGTAATGTCTTGTTCTTGTTCAACAATGTTGACAATTACGAGCAGTGGCACCGGACTTAGGCGTTTAGATTTGGCTGTGGGTATGTAAACCTATTGTGCAGCTTGTTTCACTTTCGCCGGGTAGCTGAATCGAGTCACAAAAAGAGAGACAGACATACAGACAGACCAAAATTTGTGCGTTTAAGTAGCCCAAGAAAGATTTAATAGCCATTGACAGGCCTTAAAGGGTCCATGAAGAGAAAATACAACTTTGTTTAACTTTAAGGAGTCAGGCTTCAGTACCTCACTCAACTCCATTCCGGCCACAAAAGACGTTTTTTAACCGATAAAAACGCAAGAAACACTTGAGAACTTTCAAATTACGAGCCACAGTGACGCGTTATCGGCGCGAGTGACGTCATATGGGCCAGCACTAAAACATAATTTTCAGTGGGTTAGGTGCACGTTAGCATTCAAGTTATTCGATCAAACGGAACTAGCGGCCCCACTACAATCGTCCAGTCATGTGTCCTGGCGATTTATTAGTTCGGCAGCCGTCAATCGCCCAAACAAGATTATGTGGCGTCATAGAAAAGTTGCTGGAAACTGGCTAGCGAGTCGTCACAGCTTCAAACGTTTTCTTTAATATGTACGTTATTTTTTGGAAGTTTGCGATTAAATTGGTATCATTTTTATCAGGACAAATCAGCCTTTCTAATAAACCAAACTTGTGTTTTGTCTTCATGGCTCCTTTAAGAATGGAGGCCATGTGTAAGCATTGTTAAGCAGCGGTGAGAAGCAGCCAGTGGCACCAGCGTACATGGGTGTACACCGCCACATCTAGAAGCACTTGGCCAACGCCCAGCTTTGGACGCCGTCTAGCGTGTGAAACAAGCCTTGATTTATCTCGAACGAATACCCGATGCATGGCTCATAATGTCATTCTAGCACCGAAACAGGAATATTCCGTGTTCGCTCTCTACCAGAGTTGTGGAGGCGCGAATTTTTAGTACTACCGAAGGCTTGAGACGTTCAGGTTCTGTGTTATTACGCGCCGAAGTTATAATTGGGCTATAAGGCCTGTCGTGGTGGAGGGCTCCGGGTTATTTTTAACGAGTTGAGAACATTTTAACATGCACCGAAACTTCAAAGCTGTCATTTTAAATTTTTTTTCTTGTGTGATATCTTGGTGATTAGAATTTCGAATATTTCAGGGACCGACAGCATCCTTTATCTGTAAAAAAGTGTATTTTGATGTTGCAGTATTCACCGTCTTTGAATTTAATTTGCCCATTTCTCATTTTCAGCTCGAATCCATCACTCTTGGGTAATTTATTTGTTCTGTAAAACCTAGTTGCCGCTTTTGATGTAATAAGCCTCACATCTGAAATTTTGCCCTTAAATAAGGTGCACTGTCAAGATTGAAGTTTTCGATCGTATCAGATGGGTAGAATTAGGAGTTTGGATTTCAGATCTTCTCATAAATTTTTGGCGCGAAATTTTTCTTTCAGGGACGCCAGTCACTGGAGTGACTTTTGTAGCACAAGCTACATTTTTGTCATCAAGTGTAAACTATTGCATACGGACCATTCCGCTGTCCAGATCCAACTTACAGCGCGTAAACTCTAATGTGCATGCTGTGCATCCCTGCCGCAGGCTACTACAATAACCCCAAACACGCTCCGAATAATTCCAAGTTCTCAGTTTTAGTTATATTCAACCTTTGAATTCCCGGCGAATATTTCAAATTTACCGGGCTCTTATTTGCCATTTTACTTTACATGTGGGCATTTAAATTTTCAATATCCCGCCAAAACATTTCGACTACCTAGGGGACAAGTTTCATCTGCTTTTTCTTTCCCTTTTGTGGTAATCTCGCCTCCCTCTTATTGCTTTGTAAAACCCGTGCCTCGGAACTTATTAAAAATGCAGTTGAAGCTATTTGGTGATGTTATGAAAGTTTTGAATGAAGGCCACTAGGTTAGTCCAGCTCCTACTCCAGGTATTCGCTTTATCTTTAAGAACCTTTTTCTCGACTATACACCACTCGGACATAAGCCGTGCGCTGCTGAAAAAGAAGTGCCCTTGCTGTGCGCACATACGATGCGGCTCGATTCCACCAGTTAATCTTGTGAACATCCGTTCTGTGTTGTTTCGAAAGATTGATTTATCGATAGAAAGGGTGTAATCTTAAAATCTTAATCTACTGTGGCATCGCGCTTTAGTTAAGGTGAGCCAGAACATAACTGCACACTTCAATGATATGTACAATAAACTAACTTAAAGAAATTGTGCTGGACATTACTGCTGGGATAAACGTATTGTCAGAGCTAAATGTTTTACTCTCTACGGCAATGTTTTGCTAAGAACATACTGTGCAGCGCAAATAAACACACACAAGAACGAGGACACGGGACAGGCGCTGTGCCGCGTCCTCTTTCTTGTGTGTGTTTCTTTGCGCTACTCAGAATGTCCTTAGACCACAAACAACACGCCCACCAACAAGTTCTCCTGGATGTTTTGCTAGTGTGTCGGCAGGATAGAAAAGTAACTCTCAATGTTTGTGGAAAGAAACATTCCTCAAAATTTATGTAAGTGTACCAATGTAGTAAATAAAAAAAAATAAGTGTACAACCGATTGTTTCCAAATGTTCGCATTGTCGCAGAATTTCAAATGCGTCCCTTTTTACATTCTCTACAAAACTACACAAATAACAAGCACTGATCCACAAGCGTTTATCTATAACTCCCCTCTTCGCGCTTGTCTCTGTACTATCCTGTGTAAGAGAATAAGCCTACCGGTTGAACACCAGGTCGGCGCTAAGGCAGGGGTTCTGGAGCACCGCATTTAAGGAACAGGGTAGGGCCCGCAGTAATGCTGCCGAGATAAGTGCGGCCACCGGAGGGAAGCTTGGTCGTTTGTGTTGGAAATAGCAGACGTATCCCGGCAAGAAGGCCTGATAAGTGACCGATGAAGGATGACTGCAGAGCCAGGATCATGGTTTCCAGGAACTCGTACCACGCCACCCAGACGGGGAAGGTATTTGCCTGCTTGAACCACGCGACGTTTTTCAGCACCTGCACGCCCCACAGAGGTACGCAAAGTGGTGATGCCGTTGAGTTATGCCGCGGAACTCTGACGCTGAGTGTAGTTTCGCGAGTTTAGTGCTGTTGAGTTCAGTGTTGCTGCGTGTATGATGCCGTAACACATAAACACGTAAAAAGTACAAACAATTGATATTTCTACTTTTCATCGACACCCCTGGTTTGTCCTTCCACCTTTTCTTCCTTCGTACATCAACAAGCCTTAGACAGACTCGTTTGTTACCACAGTATTCATGCTTAACATTTGTAAGCTCTCATTTAATCCGTTAACAAGAAATAACAAACCTTCGGCAAATATGTGCGCGGTTCATCCATGCGTGGAGAGCGACAGAAGGACCAAGAAATTAAAGCCGTTCCACTCAGTGTGAAAGCTGTCGGAAGTGCAGAGCAGTCATTTGCCATAATGGGCTGTAGCGCCATTATCCGCTCACTGCTGCCACCCAGTGCAATTCAAATATCCCGCCTTCGCAATGCTCGCGCGCCCCCTGCCTGAAACTGCGCCAGCGGGAATTTCGCTATTTCTGTGCTTGCTATTCCTGTCGCACTTGCCAGCGTTGCACTGCCACTTTTTTTCGTTTACTAACGTAAAAAACAATCCAACGAGCGTTCCAAACTAAATGGACACCGGCGCTGCCGGTTAATTACGTATATTTTGCCTCAAATGCACCTGCAGTTTTCTTTGCGCTAAACAACAGGGAGATGTATGACACGCGCAAACCGCTTGGCTTTCGAAGCCTCCGGGTTACGCCACAACGACGAAACGCCGTGTGGCTCTATTTGGGTTACAGTGGGGTCCAGCGAACGAGCCCCTAAAGTACTCTGCACTTAAAAAACATCGGCAAATATGTGCGCTGTCCATCTATGCGTGGAGAGCGACAGAAGGACAAAAAAAAATTCCCGTGCCTTCCCGCGAGGGGAACACGAGTAAATGCAGAGCATCGGGGCCTCAGTACTGATTGAAGGCAGTGTTGCTTCCATCGCTTCTTCCGTGATGCTGGAGTAGCAGACACGAGTAAACGTGGGCACGAGCGTCAACCAAGGAAGGAAGGAGCAACGCAGTGACTGAAACACGAGCGACTGCTAGCCGCTATATTTGCAGCGCGCGCAGTAGAGGGAGAGCCATTTTTTCTTTCCTCCATGGGGAGAGCAGTACGGGGGGGGGGGGGGGGGGGTGAGCGCATGCGCAAGCAGCGCGCGCCCTTCCACGCCCCACCGCGCTGCTATCACGCACCTGTTACGCCGAGACCGCGACGGAGCGAACGGGACGACTACGACGCATGCGCGCGCCAGCTGCTGTTGAGAGAGAGGAGGGAAGGAGAGGCGCACCTGCTGCGGACGCGAAACTGTTGACACCGTTCGATGCAGGAACAGGCGAGGCTAAGAAATGCTCTGCATTTAAAAGCATGTGCGAAGACGGGGACGCCCGCCGAGCCAGCAGCGGGATTGCATGACGGGGCGCAGCGTTCGCATCGCTGCCGACAGCGTTGGTGGAGAACGTTATTTCGAAGTTTCTATACTATTTTTATTTCCTTCCTACCCGTCACCCTGCTAAACTCATCTTTCCTTACCAATTATATACCTGTTCTCAGTTGTTCAGTCACGCCTTAGTGAGGAGGATCAGCAACGAAGTTTCTGTTTGAATTGCGTGGTAGGTACCGCGACAGACAGACAATGTTTGCGTTCTTTAGCCCGAGAAGTAGTCTTTGCAAAAAGACTCTCTCCATCTGCAGACGGCTCAATCCGCCTGTGTGTCGATTACCGTCACGTGATCGGTACAACAGACGAGAAAGTCTATCAATTTAACATTTTCAATGGACACCCATAACATTTAAAAAAGGGGTGAATTTTTCTTTTGCTTGGGGCGCATTTTGGCTTCCGACAGGTACCCATCTTAAAAGTGCATTATTACCGCAGATAACACCAATCCCCCAAAACATACAAGACTGCCCACAAGCTATCCATTTTTGACAACGTTGTATTTGTATAACAGAATTCATTCTGACGACAGCAAAGTTTGTACACCGATCAGTTTTGCGGAGCTACCGCCATAAATCCTTCAGTCTCTTTATAGTTACGTATTCGAATTCCTGCCGTTCATTCACAACTGTGTTGCAATTACCCCGCCCATGCGAAACATTTTGGAAAAGCAACAGGTTTTGACGCTAGGTCACCAGACACCGATGAATATTTCTTTGAACCCCTGAGCCTCTTTTGTGCAAGAAGCGTAAGGTTTCATGGAAGCTGAAGGCTTGCGTCTCACCTTAAGGGCGAATATTACGCCGGAGAATCCAACGCCGCACTCGTAAGTGTAGCTGGACTTTTCGGATGCCCACGATAGGAGGCAGGCCAACGCAACTTCGATTACCCCAGTCAAAAGCAGAAGCAGCGCCAGAACGTATGCGAATTTGGCACCTCCCATGTCGTTCTCGAGTTGGATGGCCTTCCAGAGGAAGGACACCATGTTGTTGTAGAGATGCCAGTCGTTGGTGTGCTCCACATGTGACAAGAGCAGGCGTCGCCATTGCCGGTGGAGGAGAATGCGGTGTGCGCTCAGACACACCTGCGATGGAGACTTCCATGGAACGGGAAGCCAGCGCGCGAAGATAGCCGTCTGGAGCGCTATGGTCAGTCCCGTGACCAGTGGCACTGACGGGAGGCCAACTTCATACAGGAGATGGTATGCCAGCAACGCCAACGCCCATATTCCGATGTGGCGCTCTCCAACGACTATAAACACGAACCACGTTACGTACTCCATTCCTGATGACCGGCACTTTGGTCTTCTCCGGTTGTTCCTTTTAGGGGCCAACGTGCCTGCATTAGAGCACCCGCATAGTCCTAAAAAACAGAACAAAGCGAGAATTTTGCATACATGTTACAATATGTTTCCACAACACCACATATTATAATGGCGAGCTTGAACTGTAAAAACGCGACCTAAAGAGGAGAAATACGATTTCAATTCATAATCTTCGTGTGCCTTACCTTGATATGGAGGCAACGAGACATCCTTATTTTTAATAAAAAACTAGGGTTTGCGCCTTTATTAATTTCTTTAAAAAGACGTTTCTTAATAACAAAAAACGTCTATCAATATTCTTTGTTTTCTAACAAAAACACCGGAACAATAAAATAGGCTAACGTACGTTTGTGGCACCCTCCCATATTGCCTTAAGGGGTACTGACACAAAATTTTCGGGTAACGTTTTTCGCTGCTATGTGCCTACCAGCCCCCTAATTATAGAATGGCACATTACACGGTCGGTCGCAGCGTAAGTAATTATTTACAGCCTTTGTTTATTCGTGTCAGTTTCGGTTTCGACTAAACGAGCGCCGTCGCATCACTGCGGGTGTGGACATGCGCGCGTTCGCGCGCCCGCAAACCTACAGCAGGAGTCCCCCAACGAGCCATACTTTCTCGAACTATGTTTAACCTGCCCATGAGCGATTTTAAACGCCTCCTGAATGCTATCCCGGGACTAAAACATGCCATCTATGCCGATGACATTACCCTTTGGTGTCATACGGGATGTCCTGGCACTCAAGAAGAGAGGCTGCGGCGAGGCATAGACGCAATCACTCAATGCACGACACCTATTACACTGGTGTGTTCTCCTCAGAATACAGAGTACACGATTTTCATCAATCCCCGCAAGGCTCAGGCAAACGATACCCAGGGACTCATCAGGCTACACCTAAACGGCAAAGAAATTCCTCGAAAACATTCCATACGGATCCTCGGCTTTCACATAGATCAGGACGGCACAGGTACAGCCTGGCTGAAAACCATGACTACTCAGTGAACCAAATCCTCCACATGATAAATAGGGTGCCCCGCAGCAATTATGGCTTAAAGTAACATGAAGGTCGCAAGGTGGTGGAAGCTCTCCTTATCTGACGGATCATGTACTGCCTTCCTTACTACTATCTGACAAAAACTCAGCAGATAAAACTCGAAGTAATTCTTCGCGACGCCACCCGTATCATAACAGGCACCTCAAGATTCACCCAAAATGACCTCCTATATGCCACAGGCGCGCTATACAATCAGTGAGAAGATTGACACGCACCACCTCGCCCAAACCCTAACGTCGCCTAAAGGTCGTCTCATGTTCCTAGATCTAGGCCATAACATCACACAGCCCCAGCATATTCCACCAGAGCCGCCACTATGGTCATGTCCAGCCAATATAACCTTCAAGCCCATACCAAAAAAATATGGGTCCAGACCAGGCAAGTCGCCGCACTGACAGGGCTAACCGCTACAACGGGAAGACATGCTCCCTAGGAACTACGGTCATTTACACTGACGCTGCGTACAACAAAGACACCAAAGTCCGAATTACAACTTTTTATAGCGAAGACCTCTCCGCAGTAGTCATGTACGCCCCAACACCATCGTCGACATCACTGGAGCTTCAGGCTATTGTCAACGCCATAGAAGCACACCAAGATCAAACGAAACCGGTAATCATCACGGACAAGAAATCTGAAATTCTCAATCCACGAGAAAATCATGTGTACCTCCACATGCCTTACACACTCGCCAGCATCACACGCAACCACCCCGAGCTTCATACTAGTGTGACCTGGGTCCCTAGACACGCCGGCGTAAAGGGGAATAAAGAAGGCCCACGCCTTAGCCCGAGCTGCTCATTATGATCCGGGCACCCCAATACTCTGGGCTCGCTTTAATGACCCAAAAAAGCACGGCTAGAATGTATCACAGTCATAGAAAGTACTTACACTTACACTTACACTTACTTACATACACTCTGAAGTACTTACACTTACGTCAGAGATCAGAGAACCACCTGTTGTATATTTGTCAATTTGGTTTCGGTTCTCCGATCACTGCCGCAGGTGGCGCCAGTGTTGTTTAAGTATATAAGCATGCGCAAGTTGGAATAAAGGGTCTTTTGTTCCGATGGGCACTCAAGTTGTCTAGTCGTTCATTCATCGGCGGCACACGCCGCCACTACATTGGCGACGAGGAGACGAGGATGCTCGTTTAGGAGGGGGCGTGATTTTCGTAATTTTCGCCGACTGGTTCCCCACGCCATGAGTGTTTCCGGACTGGCACCCCCGCCCCCGTTCCTGCCCACGCCTGGCCGCCCTGCTGTTGCCTGGCCGCAATGGATCCGAATCTTCGAGAATTTTCTGCTCGCATCTGGTGCTTCGGACTGTGCGCCGGACCGTCGCAAGGCTCTCCTACTCCACAGCCTCGGCGTAGAAGGCCAGCGCATATTTCACACACTACCGCTTCAATCTTCGGCCAACGCTAAGCCCGGTGAGCCAACTACTGATGCAGATTCTGGAACTGTCAAGGACACTTCTCAGACAAAGCACGAAGCGTCATCGTACGATACCGCTGTCGCAGCGCTGCATGCGCACTTCACGACAACAATCAATGTTGTGGTCGAACGGCACCGTTTCGGTAGGCGCGTGTAGCAAGTCAGTGAAGCAATCAATGAGTACATTATCGCGTTACGTGAGCTTTCTGCTACGTGCTCTTTTCCTTCTCAGGAAGAGTCCTTGCGTGACCAGTTCGTTGCGGGCGTATTATCTCGGAATTTGCGCGAGCGGTTGCTGCTGGAAGGGTCTTCTCTTTCGTTCGCTCGAGCTGTACTAATAGCGACGCAGTTTGAGCAGGCAGCCAATGATTGCAAAGAATTTGCCACTGCAGATGTTCAGAGCATAAATGCTCGCAGAAACACCCCTCCGCCCGCACCTTCTTCCGGCGACCCCTCGAAGCGGTCGCGCAGCCAACAAGGCCATTGTTACCGCTGCGGTTCACCTCGGCACAACGCAGCTTCATTCCGCTGCCCCGCCAAAAACAAGCGGTGTCATGGTTGCGGTATTATGGGTCATTTTCGCTCGGTCTGCAACAGAAACGCCGCTCCGGTTCGTGAACTATACGGCGAAAATTCGATAACTGAAGAAGTATTGAGCATTCTGGCTGTGACGTCATCCACTCGTCCCGCAATATACATATCAGTAGCAGTTGGTGAAACGAAGTTAACTTTCCTCGTGGATTCAGGGTCGTCAGTTTCGATTTTGACGCATGACCTATTTAGGCAGCATTTTGAAGGACAGGCGCTTTCAGCTGCTCGAACTAGACTACTGAATTATTCGAAGAAACCAATTCCAGTGTGTGGTTGCTTAGTTGCTGATGTCACGTACAATAACTGCACAACAGTTCTTCTTTTTTATGTCGTTGAACAAGGCACCTCGCTTTTGGGTATTGATGCAATCAGGGCGCTCGGTCTGCAGATTGATGGCTCGTCACTACAGTGCCTTGAAACGACAGCGGTGCGTACTAGCGCTCGAACGGAGCACGCCGCAGTCAAGGCAGAGGCGGAGGAGTCCATTCACCTTCCATCAGAATTGGTTGAAGAGTTTGGTGCTATTTTCGATCCAGGACTTGGCATCGCGAAAGGTTTTGTTCACCGCGTCAAAACACGGTCCACAGTTCAGCCAGTTGCTTCAAAACTCAGGCGCCTTCCGCTCTCACTCCGGCCACGAGTCTCGGAAGAACTCCACTGCTTAGAAAAAATGGACGTGATAGAGCGAATAGAGGCATCCGAGTGGGTATCCCCCATTGTCGTGGTTGAAAAGAAAGATGGAGGTATCCGCATTTGTGTAGATCTTCGACAGGTAAACAAAGCCGTCGTAGCAGATAGCTTTCCCCTCCCTCATACAGAAGAGCTATTGCATAGTCTAGTGGGGGCAACCCACTTTTCCAAGCTTGACCTTGCATCAGCTTACCATCAGGTCATGCTTCACCCCGAGAGCCGCGATATAACGGCTTTTATAACACACGACGGCCTCTTCCGTTTTAAGCGCGTGTGTTTTGGGCTCGCTTCAGCACCATCTGCTTTTCAAAGTATGATGTCGAAAATTCTGCAGGGTTGCAGCGGCGTCCTGTTCTATATCGATGACATCATTGTGTTTGGGAAGGGGAGAGAGGAGCACATGGCGAATCTTACCGCAGTTCTGAGGCGCATAAAAGAGGCAGGACTCAAACTGAACACAAAATGCGTCATCGATACGCCGGAGCTTGCGTTCTTGGGCCACAGGATCACCGCAAACGGTATTGTGCCGTTGAAGGAAAAGGTTGCTTCCATCCGAGACACTCCAGCGCCCACTGATCCAGCCAGCCTTCGATCATTTCTGGGATTGGTGGAATATTATTCCAGGTTTATTCCCAACTTCGCTGACATGGTTGAACCAATGCGTGTCCTGCTAAGAAAGGGGCAGCGATTCGTTTGGTCTGACGAGATAGACGCTAGTTTCAGAAAGACCAAAGACGCGCTGGCAGCTAGCACTATACTGAGAATGTTCGATGCATCTCTTCCAGTCTTAGTGTCGACGGACGCATCAGAATGCGGACTTGGAGCGGTCCTACAGCA
The DNA here is from genome assembly GCF_048455015.1 of Haemaphysalis longicornis. Classification (NCBI taxonomy): domain Eukaryota; kingdom Metazoa; phylum Arthropoda; class Arachnida; order Ixodida; family Ixodidae; genus Haemaphysalis; species Haemaphysalis longicornis. The sequence continues at coordinate 1,293,168 of NW_027526319.1, forward strand.
GGTGGACGGACATAAACTGCACACTGTCGCTTTCGCGTCTCGAGTTCTTTCGCCAGCTGAGAGGAAATATTCGGTAGGAGAACGAGAAGCGTTGGCCTGTGTTTGGGCGTGCGAGCGGTGGCACGTGTACTTGTGGGGACGCCACTTCACGTTGCTCACTGATCATCAAGCCTTGGTGGCATTGCTTTCAACACAAGGAACAGGAAGGCGCCCCTTGCGGGTAGCGCGATGGACAGAACGCCTACTACGGTACAACTATACCGTCGAGTACCGCAAGGGGTCGCAAAACCAAGTGGCGGACGCACTTTCACGCTTGCCCGCGTCGTCTTTCCAGGAAGAAGAAACGCTATTTGACGAGGTTGTATCAGTTCTCGAAATTCCTTCCTGCATTACCAGAGAACAGTTTGAGCAGTCCCAGTTGCAAGATAGCACACTGCAACAAAGCAAAATCTATGTGCAATCGTCGTGGCCGGCACACAAATCCTTATCGGCCGAGCTTCAGCCTTTCTTCAAAGTATGTGACGAACTTTCTGTGGTAGACAATCTGATCTTGCGTGGCGAACGGCTTGTGGTTCCCACGTCACTCACGCAGCAGGTAATCGCTGCAGCACATGAGTCGCATCCCGGCGTGGTGCGAACAAAAGCGCGGCTGCGAGAAAAGTATTGGTGGCCGGGCATGGACCGCCAAGTCGAGCTAGCTATCCAGATGTGTAGCATATGCCAGGAAGCAGACAAGAGCGTCAAGGTGCGAGCTACACCCTTGCAACCGGTCCCCTTTCCAGAGCAGCCGTGGCTCAAACTAGGCATGGATATTGTAGGCCCATTTGAGAGGGCGCCCTACGATTGCAGGTATGCAATCGCGCTTGTCGAGTATTATTCCAAATGGCCCGAAGTGTATTTCTGTAGCGAGACAACATCCAGCACAGTAATACGCTTCTTGGTATCCGTGTTCGCACGCGAAGGCTACCCAGAAGAGGTTATTTGCGATAACGGTCCACAGTTTGCATCTCGGGAGTTTGAGGCATTTCTTCAAGATCGTGGCATCCAGGTCAAACATTCGTCAGTATACTATCCACAAGCGAACGGCCAAGTGGAGCGCTTTAAGAGAGTATTAAAAAGCTTCATTCAAGTGGCGGTTCTTGAGCAGCGACCCTTGCGCCAGGCGGTAACAGAGTACCTGGGTGTTTACCGATGCACACCGCATGCTACAACGGCAAGGGCTCCAGCTATTCTGCTACACGGGCGGCTGCCAAGAACTCGGTTGGATGTCGTCGGGCATCCGTCGGTCACCTTCTTTGAAGATCCTCACTTGGAACTCCGGCGTTTACGTGAGCGGGTAAAGCAAAAGCAACAGAGCAGCAAACGATACACGGACGCTCGGAGGGCGGCAAGAGAAACCAGAGTTGACGTTGGTGACTTCGTCAGAGTGAAGAAACCCACTACTAGATTTAAAGGCGACCTAGAATTCAGCCGCCCAAGAGAAGTGATCAGCAGGAAGGGACCATCCTCTTTCCGCCTGGCTGACGGCAAAACGTGGAATGCATCGAAGTTCTCAAAGGTGCCACGAGCCTCTGCCGCCCTTTATACGTGGGGAGGAAACGGCACAGCTAGGGGAGGAGGATCTCTGCCTACATGTAAGGGCCCCACCCCAGAGATAACTACAACTTCAGCTGCTGCTGCTTCGGCTGCGCAGGCACCCACGTCTCCTTCGGCTGCGCAGGCACCCACGTCTCCTTCGGCTGCGCAGGCACCCACGACTCCTGAGCACGCTGCGCAGGCGCCCACGTCTCCGTCGGCTGCGCAGGCGCACAGGTCGCCTGCTGCGACGCAGTCGGCCAAGTCTCCAGGAGCAGTCACACAGCAACGCAGGGTGCAACCACCAAGAAAGAGACTACCACCAGAGCGTTATGGCTACAACGTGTAGCAAGTGAAGTTGTGCTAAAGCGAAAGGAACGGACATATCCAGTGTGGTGGATTTCTTTTGTAAATGATGGGATTTTGTAGTACTATATAGCTATGTTCATTGTACAGTTGTATTTTCGAATAGTATTTTTGCATATGTACTAACACTCACCTACTACATTACTAATCTATATAGCTGTTTTTAAGGAAGGGAATGTGTTGTATATTTGTCAATTTGGTTTCGGTTCTCCGATCACTGCCGTAGGTGGCGCCAGTGTTGTTTAAGTATATAAGCATGCGCAAGTTGGAATAAAGGGTCTTTTGTTCCGATGGGCACTCAAGTTGTCTAGTCGTTCATTCATCGGCGGCACACGCCGCCACTACACCACCCTCCCCTACCCCAGAAACTTCGCCCGCCCTGACGCTGTCCTCGTTCGACGAGCACAAACCGGCACTCTACCAACGCAACAGATACTGCACTACGTGGACGGGCTTCCAGGCACACCAAAATGCTCACACTGAGGCCAGTACCCCAACAGTGAACACACCCTCTGGACATGCCCAAACATACAAAGCACCCGGAGGTCTTCCCTGCAACGAATTTCTGCTACAACGCGCCCCCTTGTTGGGAGGCATGGGTCACACCCCCTAAGGAACTCCAAGAGCTCTATTGGACCACGCTTGGGAACCACATCAAAAACGCGCCAGGACTGTAGACGAGTCCCTGTAATCCAACCAAGAAGCACAGCAGTCCTTTGGACACAGGTTTCAAAATAAAGTTTCTCTTTCCCCTCTCTCTCTCCCAGATCGGCCGTGGTATCCACAATTTTCATGCGCCCGGCAGCATGACGTCAGTCCCAAAACCTCGATGTGTGCACAAGGTGGAACAGCGCGCGCCAACCGCAGCCAGAGCGTTGGTCAAGTCACAGGAACCCCCACGTTGGCCGTTTGCGGCCAGGAGGAGCAGATGGCGTCATGATGATGCTGATTACGAAAGGGTGTCTATTCTGAGCTTTCTTGCGCGCAAAGATTACAATTTATTTAAAATATGCTATACGAAACAGTTACGGCTGAAACTTGCTGGGACATACCTCCATATACAAAAGAAGCCTTTCCCATAGTTTTGCCAGCTCTAATTTCGTGACTGTACTCCTTTAACTCACATAGGCAAAACGTTTTGATTACTCTATTTTTAGACACAAGATCATTGTCGTAAAATGGAGTGTCTATTCTGCCGGTGTCGGCCGAATCATTTTTCTCAAATTCGACCGACGGTCACTTCCCAATCGCTGATCAAAGACACATGACAACTGGCGGTAAAATAAGGAGATAGTTATCCCACCGGCGCTGGCAAGACCATTTCTTCCAAATTCTTTCTTTCCTTTCATTTTAAATGCAGAGCATTTCAGTAACTCACGATGTCACCCGCGTTGTCCCGTCGTAGTCCGCACCGTCGTTGTCCGCACCCCTCCCCATACACTATATAAAAGAAAATACTATCCGGCGCCTGGTTTCGATCCCTCGACCCTGCGGGCGGAACGCAATGTACATGGTGCTCTACCCACTGCGCCACAAAGCCGACTCAGAATGGGACGCTACGAACGCGCCTTATATCGTTGACTCATTCAAATTACTGCTGACGAGCGCTCTCTCGTCAGCAGTTGCAATAAGTGCAACAACATTAACGTAACGCAAACTACTTAACGTCGTGAACCCCCGGAAATACTCTGCATTTGATCGTGCCCCTCGCGAGGGGGATGTTTGTTTTTCTCTGTGTTGTTTCTCTTCGTTTATTTTGAACCATTTCGAGGCCTAGGTCTTCGCTGATTTAACCTTTGCACTATACCCTTTAGAACAACGGCCACAGCCTGGTCAACACCATTTAACACAGCACGAACATTATTTTGATGCATTATGACGCGTCTCACGGAGACGCCACAGTCAACCAACGTGGTTCCGACAAAGACAACTGGACGCCTTTCCTCCGCGGTCACAACGGCCTCAGTGGTAATAAAACACACGCAACGGTTTTTTTTTTACCTAACCTAACCCAACTCAGCTCAAATTAACCTAACCTACTGCACGGGCACAGAACAGTTGCCAAAACTTCCAGAAGTGAAACGGGCCAAGGGGAGATACCGCTGCTAGAATTTGTGAAACATTATTCGGCCGGCGCCGGCAGGGTAGACGCTGCCAAAGTATTTCTTAGCATGTGCTGATGCGTACACATTAAACAGTAATAGCTCCTTTACATGTTCCCAAAGATTCTGTGGCAACGAACTGCTACGTGTGACGCGGCCGGAGTGGAAAGGCCACAACCACGGACAATACCAAGAAGGGCATAGGGAGCTGCAGCTGACGACAGTCTGGCACGTCTGAAGGTGTCGATCTCTGGCAGCCTCTACGCGTGGCCGTAGCCCACTCTGAATAGTTTAAAACGTTATCACTACTCACCTGAAAGATTCGAAGAAAGGTTTTCTCACTTCTCTCGCCGGTATGCGAGCAAGAGACACCTCTGTAGAACGATCTTCCCCTGAACTCGGCGTTTGGTGGTGGTAGCGTTTGGCCGCCCTCCTGATCCCGGTCTTCTTTTTTTGCTTCTTCCAGATGATGATGACGATGATGCTCTAAAGTTTTCGGCGCGTACCCAGAAGGGGGATTGGCCAGGGCTAAATTCGTTAGGACTTTAAAATACTAATTTATTTCCTGAAGGAAAGAGGCCGTACAATCAGAGTTCGCTATGATTAAAACCCCAATTAGCAATTAATTAGTATCCTCCAGCAATTCAAGCGACATGGAGCAGAAAGAGAAAGGTAGGCTAGAATACAATCATATATATGTTCCTTTTGTGCATACCCCAAATTTGTTGCGCCAATATATAATATAAGTGGAACTGACAAAGTCAACGCAAAACGCTCAATTTGATTCTTCAAAAGCAGTTGTTGAGCTGCCGAGAAGCGGCGACAGGCGGGAAAAAAATATTCGACTGTTTCTGGGACCTGGCACCGCATAAAAAGGTCCGTAGGGGAAAGCCCTGTTCTAAACAGATTTAGCCGTGAAATCCTGGAGCGCAGCTCGGTGAAGGTCACTTCGCATTGCCGTGAACCACAAGAGCGAACAGTCCACCCGAACTTTAAATGTTGATACTCTTCAAATGATACGAGTGCATCTGCACGGGTAGCGTCTAAATTCCAATATCTTCTTAATCTTGAAGATGAAAAAAAGCCCGATAAGGTATGCCGAATTGAACGGGCGCTGTGACAGCGAGATTAGCTAAATGGTCCGCTAACTCGTTGGCCCTGATGTCCGAATGACCACGGACCCAAGCCTAACGTGCCTCCTTCACGTGCCTTGGAACAAAGAGCTTCAAGATGTAGCCCAAGGCCCACGCCAACCTTCACCGCTATCCTTTACAAAGCAAAGTACTGTAATAATTACACCGTAAGCAAAAGCCTGGGTTCCCCAGCCAACAGCATTCGAAGGGTAGCGTATCACCACCACATTAGTTTTGCCTTCCATACCTGTACAAGTGATAACCTGCACATCGGAACTGTACACCTCTTCTTTTTGAAGCGAAATCTTAGTGGGGCCGGAAGCATGCTGCCAAAAAAAACTAATGAGTTTTCTTATAGACCGGTTGGTCGACCAAAAAACTCTGACAAGATCTCTGGACACATGACGCGTATGTGAAACCGGGCTTCCCATGTGTCAAAACGGTAGCAGGAAAATCGCCAAAAAGGAACGCTTCTACATCGTGAAGAAGGAGTACAATAGTACACTTTGATTTCAGAAACCACCTATCGGTATATATTTAGGGCGTTCCTAGATGCCTTTACTTTGTGCACGAAAAATCGTCTCATGGGTTTGTTTTTCCTTTGAGATTCGGGTGTTTGAAGGGTTGATTTTTCGTATAATCAATCCAAAGGCAGTCGGCTAGTGCTTCAACAGTATCATTAACACTGTTAAAAACATATCTGAAGGACTTTTATTACATCTGGAGGAACATAGGTGCAAAAGTTGGTACAGTCAGCAGCAGATTGGTTATCCGGGCGGAAAAAATGCTACAAAAGCGTCGCCCTGCGGTGCTTCTCTGACACGCAAGACGTGGCACCGCAAAATTACACATTTAAGGACACAGTGGCAACGTCGGCAACCAAATAGCCGATGAAATGTCTAAGAAAGCAGCAAAAGATGGGGAAAAATTGTACTGGCCTATTCCACTATAATTTTTCGAAAAACATCTCTATTGACGTAAGAAAACCCTTTATTCTAAGTGGCAACAGGAAGGAAGTAAAAGTTGCAGATTTGAAAAAAAAAATATTCCGAAATTCCGGCCCACTCTGCACAAAGTATTAGACTTAGCAGGTTACTACCGGGCACCGCATATATACATTGTACTTTCACAGGTTTGCCTTGACAAATAACAACGAACGGAAATGTAAAGTACCAGTAATCCACTTCGACAACAAGTTACAAGGCTGCCCCAAAACAAAAGAACACAGAGAACAACCTTTTACGGTCTATAAAGAGAATCTCACAAGAAGGAAGCCTGAGCTAACAAAAAATTCCGAAACGTTAAAATTTCTAGAAGTGACAATCCTGATAACTATAATATTCAGTAATGTTAACTCCTCAAATATTTCGAAGCGGAAAAACAAAAACACAGACACACGAAATCAGCGGGAAATAACAAAGGAATAACCTTGAGATCCATGGTAATCATCTAGTGTGTTTGTGCAGAGATATTTTTTGGTCTATCTGCAGCTGTTCGTTTCATGTCCTCAATGATGATATGTTCATTGCGCAGGCGGGAGGTTGAAACATGGACTTCAAACGTCCCACTGCGACCTCAGCGGCGTATTCAGTGGTCGAGCTGATTGTGTTGGTGTGTTACACAGACTGAGATGCCTGCGACGCGGGAGATGAACAGACAGCTTCACGTTTCTCCGCTAGAATAAATCTCGGTTACTTTCATGTTCCCTTCAGCTAATTACCTACGGACTGTGCTCAATCGCAAATTACGAACAAACGTGCTTTGTTTCGTGCACTCCGTGGACACCTTCGCAAGTCATCCTTCTTCACAGAGTGGCATCGTCGTCGCCGTCGTCATCGTCAGCCTACTCAGGTCCATTGCAGGACGAAGTCCTCTCTCATTGACCTCCAACCGCTCCTCTCCTATGCTAGTCGAGTCCACAATTTACCCCCGGACTTCTTTATTTCATCCCTCCATCGGGTTAATGGCCTTCCCCTTCTTCTAAACCCATATCTCTTGGTAATCATTGTTACCCTAGTTGTGCCCTGGTTGTCGGTTCTTCTCAGTGCATGACCAGCCCAAGTCCATTCCTTTTTCTCTATTTCAACTATGATATCTTCTACTCTAGTTTGTTCTCTGATCCAGGTAACCTCGTTTCCTGTCCCTGAGTGTTATTCTGAAAACTACTCGTTCTATGGCCGATTGAGCCGACTTGAGTTTGCTTTCTAGTTGTTTAGTAAAGCGTCAAGTTTCAGCTCCGTATGTCGCCACCGATAGTACGCACTGGTGGCAGATCTTTCTTTTGAGCGACCTAGATAGATTACTTTTCGTTATTTGGGAGAGCTTGCCGAGTGCTCCTCTACGCACACCTATTCTGCGCCGGATTTCTATCTCGTGCTTGGAGTCAGCACTAATTGTCTGTCCGAGATAGTAATATTCTTGTACTTCTATCGTTTCATTTCTTAAGCTCAAGAGGACATTTCTGGCATTCTTATTCCTCAATACTTTAAATTTATCCATATTTATATTTTTAGCCCGACAGCCATGCTTTCTTATTGTAGTTTCTCAAGCATTGTTTGCATGTGCTCTGCAGTCTCACTCAATAAGACTATGTCGTCCGGAAACCTCAAATGGCTCAGTGAATTCGTGGCACAGTGAACTCACGGAGTGTAAGGGCACTATTTTTTTATGGCAAACCATTCGCAGGTATTCACAGCAGCACCCGAAATTCCTTCTTCTGTTCGAGGAATTGTGACGTGACTTTTATTCGTTTGGTAAATAAAACAACAGTGCGGCTGCACCGTGCACACCTTCCCGATGTTACGCGAGACGTGTTGTCTTTGTAGAGATCGAAGGTACATCTCGCTAAAGCACGAGGCGGTCCACGCCATCAGGCTCTTCTCCTTCGCTGGGCACAGGGCCTCCGCTCTCCATGCCCAGGGCTCCGAAGTGCTGTAAAGATGAAGACAAGGAACACCACAGAAAAAACCTTGCAATTCACCGCTGTAAAAGAAGAGTACAGGTTAAAAACGGAAGAGAGTTTTAGTAAACTCGACAAACACTGATAACCACGCGTTTCTACCAAGAAAAAAAGGATGCCAGCAGAGCGATAAGTGCCCGCCTTGAAACCAAAAAGACCCACTTGCGCAGAGTACCGCAAAGTATTTTCAAAGACCCGTCTGCCAGGTATAACTGCGTATTTTTTTGCAGGCGATGACGAATCGACTATAGCTTGTATTCACTGGCGAGTCACGCATGCGGCCAATCATGTGAGTGCGCCGTCACTGGTTACGTCGGGCTCCACGGGACGGAAGTACTTGTCCGTGCTAAGCACATGGTTTGTGTTGGACGTTCCAAACTCTACCCCACCGAACGCAAAGAAATGTCTCGAGTCCAGTGTGTGTGAGAATAATAACAACTCTGTTGACACCACCGTTGAGAACCTGGTTGAAACGGAGCAGACGACGCATGCCGGGTTTTTTTTTTTTTTCTTCGGCGCGCGGGCGCAGTGGCACAAGCCGCGCCACGTCCGTGGCGCTTAGGCCATGTCCGTGGCCGTTTCCAGTGTTGCCAAGCGAAGAAATTGCCAGCTAAACTTTTCAGTAAATACCATCTATATGTCCTAAAGACCGCGCGCAAACAAAGTTTTTAGATCGGAAAGCGGTTATAGCTGACAATTGTTGAAGATGAAATGTAATGCATGGGCGAATTTGTTTTAGTTTACCAGCAGAACATGCCGCACTATGCTAACAATTGCGCGTGTTCTTTGTGTGCGTAATTCATCTTTTAGCTATCGAAATAAACGCCAATGTCGAGAGGTACGCCTGGAGGCCAGTCGTGCTCCGAGACCCGTACATCAATTAAATTCTGAAACACGCGTCAAAATTTTCATCCACAATATTTTTATTTCAGTTAGTTGAAGGAATACAAATCACATCGCGAAAAAAGCTCCTTTATCTGGGAGAAACATCCGCCTTAATTGCTTTAGGAATGTAACGAAGTCAATTTTGAGAATGCGGCTTCCCCGAATTTTTCTCCCTTAAGCCCTACTACGCCAACCCCCATTTCGATGATGATTTTAGCAATCCCCAAATGGAGCCGAACGCTGCGAATTCGGAAAACAAGCCGGTTGCAAACGCAGCAAAACTTAATGGCAGAGGCCACTCTTAACAAACATGCTAGTAAAAAAATATAAACACGTTAACTTTACAAACTCCTTACGAACTTAACTATTCCGCAGAACGGTAGGTACGTTTTGCCACTAAATATGGACCCTGAACGCTGTCGCCACTAGTCTTGATCGCGCACTTAGTAACTGCTGTTTATTTGATACTAACATTCACTGATAGTAACAAAATTCTATGGAATATTGACCATAAGAACTACAGCACTTTTCCCAATCCAGATCACGGTTAAAAAGATTTTGCAAATCCTCATGCTGACTTATATGTTCTAAAATTAAAATGCACAATTCTAAAATTATCACTCAAATATTTTATTTTTGCGCAAGTCGACTGACCCTATCAGGGGACTTTCCGCTGCTGGTTATAAAAGCAAGAGCAGATGTATACCTAAAGTAACACAGTTATACTCGCTCTCCTCGTGCATCCCGTTGGTTTTGTTGCTCATTTATTTGTCTAAGTAAGATATATGTGCGTGTTGAATGTGTCTACGTCATGCTGCGCGTTCAGCTGATCCACATTGTCACGCGTAGCTATTTACTAGGTTATGCATGTCCAGTTCAGTAAAAACACTAAGTACCTACTGACTGTGAGAAGTAACTGGTTAGTGTCCCGTTAGGAAGTGCCACGACCTTTTTTTTTTTTTAAATTGTTTTCCTTCTCTCCTCCCAAAACCGGATCGTACCCATGCAGCACATACCTGCGAGTTCTTGAAGGCTGTGTAGAGAGAAAACAAGACGTGCATCGACTGAATTAGCTTTCCTTTGTATACGGGGATGTCCATCAGCACTGCATAGACAGGGAGAGGCAACAAGAGCAGTCGGAGAGCAGGTTTTAGAACCAATGCACCTAAAGGAAATTCCGCTATAAAAAGCCGCCGCATCAACACAGATCACCTGTTAATATAATTTCTAATAAAGGGACAGCTTCTTCATTTTACCGGAATTGTCCATTTTATCATAGAATGCAGACCTTGAAGGAATAAAAAATTTTGCACCTGCATCGGCACGTAAGACATTGCCATTGGCTTCATCATATTGAACCACTTCTTACGAATTGACACACATCTTTACATTGGTGTGAATGAATAAAACTTCAAACATATTTGGCAGGGCTCATTGAGCAGGCGTAGAATGCATACGAGTTTCTTAACATTGCCTTTCAGATGTTTCCGATGCAACCGACAAAACAGCCCAGCGGTATCTTTAGTCTGACTGGCTGAACTGATTCAGTGAACTGCATACCAGATTTAACATGCTGGTATACTCATACTTATTATTTTATATTTGAGGGAGTAATACGCATGTGAGGGAGTAATACGCATTACTAGCTAGAAAGTGAACTCTGTTTTCCCTAAACGCGCATACGCAAGCGTTACCAAAAAAAACGTCAACTGTGCGGAACGAACGACGGGTTATTTGCAGCCGCTGTCTTTTGAAGCGAAGCTTTAGAGTCCTCACTGATGCCGCTGTGCGCCAATACGCCCTGCAGGAAAGCCAACTTTTTCTGACGATGATGATGACTGATCGTTGGTGAAGTGAAAGAAAAAAACGCTTCCTGTGGCCGGAATCGAACCTGGGCACCTTGCTCCATACTCCATTTTACTCCATTACTCCATACTCCATTTTACTCCAGTATACTCCATTTCGACATGGTCGAAGCGAAGGTCATGCAGCAGGTAGCGATTCGCGCCGTACACCCCACATCCAAACGTTAGGCCTACGGAGTGTATGCTGGAGAGTTGCTGAGGGCATTCTGCGTACCTACACAGTGACACATACTCGCAATGTGGGATTGGCCAACCAAAAAAATCCATCACGTGAAAACTTCGCATTCAGCCATCTTCGTCGCTAAATGGAAAAACGCGTAATTTTTTTTTTTCGACTCTGCTGCTCTGGTTGATACGTGCACGGCAGTTCGGCAGTGAAAGTTGTGCCTCAGCTTTGTTTGTAAATATAAAGCTTCACAACAATTTTGGTCAGCCACAAGCCAACTGCCTTCTAAAAAAACACTTTTTTTATTCTGTAAATCAGTCGAGAGACTAAGATTGTCGCTTGGCACATTACCACGCCAACCTTCGCCGGATCATTTTGGCATAATGAGTGTTATTATATACAGTGGAAGCCCGCTGATACGTCCCCCGCACTTACGACGACCCGATTGTTACGACGGATCACCGCGGTCCCCATAGAAACAATGCATTATATACCCCGGTGATATGACGCTGGGTGCATGCGGTCCGCTTCAGACGACGGACCCTGCGCGCCACCTCGTTCAGACCTTTTTTTATTGTGAACACCCGTACGTTTGACGCTGCTTGATGTGCAAACAGACGCAAGCAAGCGGGCGGGTGCTCGTGAGCGGAATTTTACCTTCGACGGCCGCACGCAACAGCATTACCCCAACGCGCCAACCGCGAAAAGTCGAAGTTCAGGTGGCAGGCGGACCGTGAATTTGAAGCTCGCACCGAGCCGCCGACGAATGCCAAATTACATACGACGCAACCCCACGGCGATGACCAACCAGACAGCCGCTTTCCCCACCCGCTCGATCCAACTTCCTTCTTTTCACAACGCTCTCTCTCTCCCTATATCTCTGCTCTCTATATTTTCTTTCCTCCATGGCTCCATGCTTATTAGTGTCTTTCAAAGCCGCGTTTGTCACTCCGCTCCTTTCTTTGCTGGGGTGCCTCAATTCGCGCGCGTCCGCCGCAAGGGTGGAGACACGCCGTTGGCACCACCATTTTGGGTCAGTCGCTGGCCGCCGCAGCAAGTCACTGCAGCAAGACCGCGCTATTATTTTTGCCTCAACACCATTTACTCGAGAAGTTTGAATCATCTTATCTACTCCGCGTTGCTGGGTCTCGTGGGAAACGAAAACAGCTATGTGTTAAGCCCTTTGACCCAATAGCGAGCGAACGCGACCGTAAAGAGGCTGTCTTCACCCTGTACGGAAATACGTTTTTTTTTATCTACACCTTCTACTATCGTTTGTTTCGCTTGGCTTGGGCAGTTTCGCACTGGCTTGTCCCCTGGCATAAAACAGTTTTGGGTTAAAAACTGCAAGGCGCGCGGGAGCTGGATTATAAATAGCGCCGGACTGCACGGACGTCGCATAGCGCACGGCGATTGGCTGCAGGCTAGCTCGGACGCCGTAAAGGGGAGGGGACACAACATGGATGTTTTTTTTAACCTGTGCTTTCAAGTAAAGATTCGCACATCACGCGAGAACGCGTTAAATACAGTATAAATAAGTTCTTAGTCCACCTATCACGTGAGGCCGTCTACAGGCCGGCATTTACCGCACCCCGGTCGTTCGACACCCCGGTCATACGACGCTTTCTCGCAGTCCCTTGAAAGTCGTATTATCGGGGTTCCACTGTACTTGTACATGTGGTATATGGATAAAGATCCCCTTTACATACTTTTTTGTGTAATGATTTTGAGTGTTATTAACAATATCTGACTTGTTTGTGTAAACATGTTCTTTCTCTGTGTTTTTGTAGGATTGTTGCTGTTGTTAACCACACTGAGTGCATTTTTTGTTTGTATTTATTGGTTGAACGTCCTCCCCAGTCTATGACTATGGGACCTCCTAGAGTTATTTATGCTCTGTAACATTTCAATACCAACAATAAATTGAAACTGCACTGAACTGTTCAAGAGTTCCATTCCCCATTTTATTTGCGTGTCGTATTAGAGATGGGCGCACCCATAACACGCTTGTGGTTGAGACAGCCTGCTGAAAGTCCCTTGCCGGTTTGCATGTTCTCATTGAAAACGGGGAGTCGGATTACAATATTTTACTCAAATAAAGTTTTCCTGCATAATTTGTATAGTTTCACTGCATGCCTCGAGGCGTTTCATTCAGAGAATTCTGAAAAAAAAAACATTAAAAGGGCGGTCTTCTTTTATTTTTGTTCATCAAATATTCGATTTTTTTTAAATATTAAGGGAAGTATTTTGTCCATTTTCGGAGCCAAGCTTTGCGCATGTATTTGGGAATACCTGGCGGACATTATCTGCCTCTAACAAGTTGCTGCTATGCAGGTATGGAGCACCACAACGATGGACCCCCTAAAGTCTTAACCCGATTCACAATTTCTCTCTTTTCTCACCGGGGCGCAAAGTTTGCCTAAAGCTGAATAACAACCTGCTGAACTTTCTGAATTTTTTGGCTTCTAAAAGACTAAATACGGAACTTTTTTACCTTGCCGTAAACAAAGTTACAAAGTTGCACACCCGACCTAAACAGCGAGTCATACACGCCAGAAATAAAAGTTTTCATTTGAACCTACACACATTCCCCAAAGACGTATTCGCGTCCAGTGTTCTAGCGGATGTGCGCGTAATTCACAAAGTAAATAAAAAAGTTCCAGCGCACATGCCTGTTTTATCCCTTCTGAACTATCCGCCTGCACAAAAATGTATTTCCAGAGCTCGCAAATGTGTCTGGACCTACAGAGTGCAGTTGGTCAAATCGAGCACGCTGCAATCCTAAGACAACTATCGAAACTCAACCTGGGAGAGCGCAGCTACAATTACGTTAGAGACTTTCTGACGGATAGAAGCGGTAGCCAACTTCAATGGTTACCCTTATACGGACGACAGACTGAAATAGTACATCAACACTGACGGAAACGGTACTTCAAAAGTACCTCAACACTGCGGATTCTGTTTTAGAACATGGGCTCCAGCATAACAGCACAGACAATTAGTATAGGAGGGTGGGGCACGTCTAAAACCTGCAGGTGGGAAGGTTTAACTCACAGCAGGCAATGGTTGCATACTCCTCCAGCGTGCACTCCAATTGTGCCGACGGCACCTGCACCTGAAAGCCAGACAGCGCGAAATACAGAAACACAATTAAGGCTGCAAGTTGGGCAAGTTGGTGTTGAGTTGAAAACATATCACCAGCGATAAAAGTCACAAAACAAGTAGAAGCGCACAGGGCGACTACTTCATTCTTGGTCTGTGTCTTTTTTAGCGGGTAATGTTTCCAATATAGAAACACACTCGGGGGCTATCAGCCATTCGCACTTTAAACTGAAGAATGTCGTACGTGCCGACCCTAACACTTCACTTCCGTACAAATTGCATAATAATGAAAGTACCCCACCATAGACATTATACCTACCCCACAAACGACAAACGAAAAATCGGTTGAGTCCTATCGAAGATGTTCAATAGGAAACAAATGGGGCTTTTTGGTATTGCATCATCTCGTATTGCACTAGGAGTACTACGACGAAGTAGACAAGTGGACGGAGTGATTCCACTTCTCTCCCCCTCGAAGTTCATCATCATCATAACCCTACTCATGTCCACAGATGCGTCTATAATAATTTCGCACGCTATGGAGTTATTCTACATCACACACGCAAGGTAGAATCAAGTAGGTGGGAATCTTACAGTCGGTTCTTTGCCATTATCACTAAACATGAACATACAATAATCAGTTTTTATCTCGAATTCTCACTTTCAGATAGCCCTATACAAAGCCCTAAAAAAACTGCGTTCAACCTGAATAGCAATAGAAGAAGGGTAAGTGTCACCTCAGCAATAAAAAGAACGATGAATATTGAGGAAATGATTAGGAGACATTCCACTCTTTGAAGGTGAATGACCACCGAAGCCGTATAAAATACGCATCCAACAGATGGTTAGAAAATTCGCACGCATTCATTTTTCTTGCCTTTTGGTAATGGTATGGACCATGGTTTCGTGATTACCTCATAAAGCTTGGAACGACTATAAGCCCATGTGTTGACAGCAGACGGGAATTCCACAACCTTTGCAACTTAACTGTGAACTAATTTTGAAAAGTAAACTAAAATCGCCCTGATCATCATCGTCACCGTCGTCCACTTACTCAAGAGTTGCAGCTATTTTCTTCACAGCTTCTTTTGCGATAGAGCTGGCTTTGCCACGGAGCGTTTTTTGAGCGCGCATTATAAAAATGCTCGGAATGCTTGCCTATGTTCGCCCCGAACGCGTACCACCTCGTCACGTTAGTTGAGTTGTCTCGATGCGAGACTCTGCTCTCTCGGCGCGTTCGGGTTGTGTGCCGCGCGTGAGCCGAAGTCCCGAGCTTGTTCCCGCGTGGACAACGAACATCTCAGTGTGCGCTATAACTTCGGGGTCACCACCGAGATCATAGGTCGTTTGAACCATAATGTGGTCCCCCGAAGCTCTCTACAGCAACGAATAATTGAGACAGCCAAGTCTGTTTAATGGCGCTTCCTTCCTCAAAGAGCAGGTTTTATTTTGCTGACATGCCAGAAAAAGACCCGGAAACCCTAGCCATATCACATTCGCTGGGAAATATGAACTGATTGTATTAACGACTGCAGCCTAATTGTGAGCTCAATGGGTTGCTTCCTTTTTGTTGTTGTAATTGGTTTTGAAAAAGACGGAGTAGCAGGTGCTACAAGCAGGCGTCACCGTCTCCTTTTATACTTGTAATTACAACAGAAAACCATGAGCAATTCCTTCGTGCGGAGGTGGATGACCGGCGAAGATTTTCGCCACCTCACAAAAAGGTGACACATAGATGACACACATAACACCACCTCATATGGTGGTGTTGTTTTGATCTTTGGAAGCCATTTAGAACTGGGCTGCTCGATTCATTGCCACAAATAACTCACGAACCGCTAGCATCACGTCAATGATGCTAGCAGCAAGGTCACTTAAACTCAGTGACCTTGCTGCTAGAAAGAAAGTTGCTTGCTTGTGCCTTTTTCATAAGAATTACTTTACTAACCCCATCTAAAACAGGCTCTCCTTTTCTCCGCACGTAACGATCACAGGTACAAGGTGAGGGTTCCTAACTGTCGCGCAAGCCCCTACTCTTACTCGTTCATGCCCAAGATTTGCGACGACTGGAACCACCTCCCCGCCACCATCGCCTGCATTCCGGATACTACATCATTCAAAACGGCTAACTAATGTTTTGTGAATTGTTAACCCCTCCTCTCTGTAACTCCTCCCGACTTTGAGAGTATTTTAAATAAATGAATAAATAAATAAATAAATAAATAAGCAAATTTTACATAATGGTTTACGAAGGTTATTCCTAAGAAAAATGCACGCGCAAACGCACACACTTTGGGCTTCATTCCTTGAATAGTGTCTACTGATAACGAATTTAATCAAACTACACATCCAAGTTATGAGAAGTATATGCTAGAGGCCTAAGTCATGTTCTCATCCCCAAAAATGGGCCCATTGATAACTAATGTACTCAACATGCATATCCATGTGATGAAACATACATGCTTAATGTCTGAGCCGTGTTTGGTCTTGCCAATGGGGTCTGCTATTAACTAATCTACTCAAGCTGCGCTTCCAAGTATAAGCTTGAAGTAAAAATCATGCTTTCAATAGTGTGCGAGTTTTGTCGAGGCTACGTGGTAATAGCACAATCAACTTGGGGTTCGTTTTCTTAAAACTCGCGCTATAGAGCGCTTCGCCCTGAGAAGACGTGAAGAGCCTGGGAAGTATTCGTTTGTGGCATGAAAATTACATGGAACCCTAGCCATATAATCTTCGTCTAAAACATGCCGCAACCGGCACTCGTATGGCATGACAACTAAAGATGGTTGTCATGGATACGATTCGTAATCGTGTAACTGTAATTGCCACGCAACGTTAAAATTGTGGTTGATCCCTCTTTCATGTGCATATATAAGGACCGGGCAGCTGGACGGGTGGCGCCACCACTCAGTGCCCCCTCGTCAGTGGAATGAGCCGGCGCATTGGACTACACAGCCTCCCGTTGTTTTTGTCGTGTTTGCTTCGGTGCTTTGAATGTTTTGGTGGTGTTGTGAGCGTATATGTGCGGTGAAACAAAGTCTAGACAGATGTGTTGGGTTCTTAGATGCAGTAATGACTACGTAAATTTGTCGGACGCTTCTAGAGTTGGGTATCGGCTGCAATGGCATGAGCGCTTTTTGCAGCGATCTGCGGTAGGCTACACCCGTTCTGAGTACGAATAAAACTGTTAGTAGTATTATTTTCTTCTTAAATGCACTAACGGCTACGCAAACTTATTGGATGCTTGTAAGGTTGGGAATGGGCTATATTGACACCAGCGCTTTTTGCAGCGCTCTGTGCCTGGCTCCGCGCGATCTGAGTAGGAATAAAACTATTAGCAATGTTATTATTCATTTCTACCACTTTAAATTATCTTCACTGGTTTCAATTACTACGGTTTCCACGCCAACCTTAGCTCTGGGATACCTCGATACGTGTGCTTTAAATAGAAAGGCACCTGCATACGAGATGGATTACCGTGTAGCCGTAGAAATGTTGCTGTAGTTTACACTTCCTGTAACCGTGAGCTTTGTGCCTTCGGTTTTGGTGAAGGGACACACTGACAGCATGGGAGCCTGAAAGCCGAAGTTGAAATCCCACATTTGTGGTGGTCATTTTATCAAGAGCCAAAGTTATTCACCAACTCAACAGCCCAAGCTACAAACCACCCCACCTCCCATTCCCGTTTTACCACCTGCGTAGAATAAAGGCTGGCACCGATAGTTAAAAAATGTGGCAGCGTTAACGTCAGCCGGTGTTTTTTAATGCTTAAGTATTCTTTACAGAGTACCTAAAAAATCGTGAAATGTCTGGTTAAGACACCAAAAACGCGCGATTAGTTGCCTCAAATATGGGTGCATCAGCCCGAGTCCTACAGCACAGACATTTCCGACACGCTGGACATGGAAGTTCAAAATTAAACAGCGAAATCATCTAGCCCTCCGTCTATTGATTATGATGGTTGAACGCAAAGCTTTCTTCCTGCGAAATCGAATGGGAAATGTTCAAAGTCAAAGAGGCTGCGATCAAAAGACCAAACTGCGTGCTGGTCAATTTCGACGCTCAACTAGTCAAAGCTTATCCAGAAGGCAACCAAGGAAACCCATACGATAGAGCTTTGCGATAAATCCTCATCGTCGTTAGACGAAGGTGTGCATGATTTTGCAAGCGTAGGTGGCAGCTTGTAATCCGACCGCAGCATTCAGTTGTGAAGCTGAGTACAGGTTTCGGACACCCTCCTGTCTTGCGTCCTTCAGCCACGCAGGAATTGGTTTTTGAAAAACCATTTACCAACTATAGCCAGCAACCATTGCAATTCTTGTAAAGCAATGCTTCTCCACGACAAGCAATGTAACGTTCTAATACCATGCGGTATTTATTCTATCAACGATTCCCGATGACTGTAGTAAGAGCATTTCTCTGAAATTAAACACTTTTCAGCCGTAGGTAATGAAGTTACGGAAGCGTCGTCCATCGCAATTTCTGTTTTGAGGTAAATCTTAGAAGACACCCCCAACTTTGTCTTTCGCTTGTGCACAACGTCGACGCCGTTTTGTTATAAACTGCCCGAGGCCAGCGCCGCAGCTTTCCTAGATCGGTTGCACACACCGGCTTTGTGGGAGCATTTAGCTGCAGTATACTCCTGGATACGCGAAACTACATGCAGGCATCAAAAAATTGCATGAAGCAACGAACTTTCACTTCCAGTTTGACTTCCAGCTTGGCGCACTGAGCGTCGTCTGCTCTTTGTAAATACTGAGTATGGGCGTAAATCACACACATGGCATGCCTCGTAAACGTCACATCCACGCTCAAGGTTTACCGATCTGAAAAATGCACGTGGGGTTACGTACGCTTTGCAAGCCGCACCGCATAAAAACGACAGAAAGCCATGCGCAGTTACGCTGCGCTGACCGCCTCCGGCATTCCACTGACGAGCGGTTCGCCACGGGCGGGGCTGTTCGCTGAAGCGACGGTGGTGCCTTACAACGGCCGCGCGGTCCCTATAGGAATGGGTAAAACACGAAAGTGAAAGATGCCTTCACAGGAGCAGCTCAATATTAAAGGAACCTGTGCGAAGGGTTCGCGAGCCTGACCCCGCCTGACGAAGTGACGCCGACACGCAAGAAACAGAAAATACAAGGGGCCATCGCACCCAATGCAATAAACAGTGGAAGGTGCGTCAATTCACGCACGTCCCCAGTGCCCGAAGGCGCTGGCATCGAGGCGCCAACTGTCGGCGCTCATTAGCGTCATAATGCGCATCTTTACTCCGCTTCTCCTAGACGGCAGCACCATCTGAATGAGTCATAGGGAAGCATATAAGGCTCGCTCGTAGAGCTGTATGCGTCTGAGTTTATAGCAAGCTGGCAGAGCACCTCGTACCTCTCGTTGCGGCGAGAGAGTTCGCAAGCTCGAAACCTGGCGAAGCCTGACACTTTTTATGGCGACGTCATTTCCGTGACGGATATGACGTCAGTGAGACCTTCGTGTACGCTGGCATAAAACCCTTTCGAGTTAAAATATATACCGCCACCTTGTGCGCTTTTATGAAAAAAATTACGTTCATATTGCCTGTCGTTTAGAACTACCAGGTAAGATGTTATTTGGGCTTTGCAGAGTGCTTTATTAAGCTGCATAATGTGCTTTTGTGGTGTGAACGGATGCGGTGTCTGAAGGGAATTTCCTTAATTGGAATGGCGTGCCAATTTCTTGAATACTTCGTAAAGT
Organism: Haemaphysalis longicornis; assembly: GCF_048455015.1. Classification (NCBI taxonomy): domain Eukaryota; kingdom Metazoa; phylum Arthropoda; class Arachnida; order Ixodida; family Ixodidae; genus Haemaphysalis; species Haemaphysalis longicornis. Next base: position 1,313,051 of record NW_027526319.1, read on the forward strand.
GGGGTTTCAAATTAAACGCAAGAACAGAAAAAGTGCGGTCACGGACCAAACACACGATATATTCAAGCGAATAACTTTCATACATACAACACAGCGATTGGTTATCTGCATCATAGCAGCAAAAAAAATTCAGCTGTCACCAATAAATGTTTATACATTATCCACTAACTAAGCAGTGCTACGTTTCATGACTCCCATTTAAACGCAGAAACGTTAGCGTATAAAATGTGTAACGAACCCTTTGTCGATAACATGTCGGTGCATATTGACGCTACAACCCTCCTTTAAGCTCACTATGTTTAATATTGAGACTTAGGTAAGATTTTATTTCCATTCAGCCATTCCCTTGTTTCAAACTTTGCGTTCGCTACAATCAATTCCGGCAAATGTTTTTTGACCCCAGGTCGTGAACATCGGCGGAAATAACTGTTGTAGCTTGGCTCTTGGCTTGTACGTTTGGGGCAGTCCCTTGCAAATAACAAGAATCATCTGTAGGCTTGCAATTGCTGCCTCAAAGCAATTTTAACAAAACATTCCCCTTAACGTCAACAACAAATGTTCCATCTGATTTTAAGAACGTAACCTGTTTTTACAAAAGTGACCATATTATAATTTGGATGTACATTAAACATGGCCTGCATACATTATTCGTTCAGTAGAACCCGAGTAGGGACGCTTCTGTAAGCACACACAAAGCTCTGGTCGGAGGCGTGCGAGCTTCTGTTGATCTGAAGTTGCCTCTTCAGTGAACAACGGTGACCAGTTGGTCATGTCAACAGAAATGGGACAACCAAGCAGAATTGCTCGCCCATTTCCTCTCTCTTTGCAGCGCACGCACAAGGAAATGATTGTGATGCACGAGGCTCAACTAGAGGGAAAGCAGCTCACCTCCGACAGCAGCTCTTCGAAATCCGGCGGCCACTCCTGCATCAGGGACTCCACATCCGGCATGTTCCTGCAGGTCGCGCCGTTTGCCTCAGTTACACCACCATGCGCTGAGGCCTCGGTGGCTGTGTGACTGCTCAACTGCTTAATAATACGAATCAATCGCTTTAAGGCTCGTCAACCCCCCTTCCCCCTGCAGTAAAGCTAACGCTGTGATATTACTAGTATTCAAAGCGAACCTGTAAATAGCGTTCGGTCACACAGGATGAGGGAACGATATATCGCAGATCCAGAGGTGCTGACTTCTCATGTGTCCCTACGCAACCATAAAGAATTATCCTGATGAAGAGTACTCCTGAAGCCAAAAAAATGGCTGACGGCTGAGGGAGGGATAAAGTCCAAGACGTCAACCTCCCAGAACCAACCTGGGGCATCAAATGAAGTCCTCCCTCTCTCGACCCCTCATAGGCACTGTGAATCCCACCCTCAAGGGTCACTCAGCGTATGACTTCTGATGCACCCTGTTCCTCAGCCCCAACTGGTTTCCATAGCAGCGTGAAATCTTTAACCGGGATCGCGCTTCCGATGGGCTTGATCAAACTGCCTTAGTCCTTCCCCCAGTGTCACCATTTTTAAAACCGAAGGTTCACGGACCTGGTGTAGTGGACGGTAGGTGGTGGTCTCGCTCGGTGCAGCTCCTGAACGCTCTGAAGCCAGAGGTCAATCTCCCGGGGCTGCTCTTCGGGACGCTCCACGCACTTGACCACCTGAATTAGGCAGTTGAAACGTACCAGGTTGCATGAAGCTGCGCATAAGGTAATAGCGGACACTTCTTCCCTTCAGAATGCCCATCAGCCTGAAATGTTCTTTCATTTACTGATGATTGTAGGGTTTAACGCGCCGGCGCAACGCAGGCGAAAGGCGCGCCGTAGTGGAGGGCTCCGGAATAATTTTGACTACCTGAGGATTTTTAACGTGCGCCGAAATCTCGTACACAGGCGTTTTTGCTTTTCGCCTCCATCAGGAAAGCGGCTGCCACGGCCGGGAATCGAACTCGCAACCTTGTGCTCAGCAGCACAACGCCTTAGCCACTGAGCCACCTCGGCGAGTGATGTTTTTTTCTATATTTCGTAGAGAATGCATGACCTTCCATTAAATGCGGGATACCGTTCCTGCACAGCGCTGTTAATCTCAGATGATGCTAGTTATGTCATACCTTAAGAACGAATTACGGTGCAAGCTCGTTCTGATTACCATCGCCGACGTGCAAGTAGCCATATTTAGCGCCACAGGGTCGCAATGACATTTTTCCTAAATACGCTAAAAGTACGCCAAAGTCCTTTTGAAAGATTCGGAAAGACGAAAAGGGTATGATTATCATTTTTGTTTGCTTTGCCTTTTTTTTGCCTTTTAACTACGAGAAATTTCAGCAATGAGCCTGCGAATTATTTGGTGAACTTGTCTGAATCATGTACCTAACGTGCCAGAAGGTTGTTATTTTGTTGTGCAAGTACTGAGTGTACCTTGTGGCCATACTGGCTTTCAGTGACAAAATGTTTCAGCTGTATTCAGTTAAAAATATTGCAGCTGTACCAAGTAGTGTTCAACTGATCATGCGCCGCAGCAAATCAGAACCACAGTCTTCTAAAATATTCAGTGAAGATTCCCAGTAAACTCCAATATGAACAAATGCGCCCCCCAAAAACTGACCTAGCTTTCATTGAAAAATAATATCCCTAAAAAGTAGACGGAGTTGCAAAAAAGCAACCAGAAACTCCCGACATTACTCACAAGTATTTTGTTACATACTAGTACGCGTAGGCGCCTTGCTGATTAACGCAATAACTGTCGCATCTTGCCGGTCTGTGCATTTTTTTTGGCATGCGGTTTTGCTTTTGCCACTTACTGTTAGCCACTCTGAGAATCGCATACAGCAAAAAAGGCAAGCTAAAGTCCAATTCGTACACATATGACAAACGGCCACTATCGCTGAGCTGCTCGAAAGGCAGCGCGCATCCCATCTACTAATTGTTCTGTCTTGTTAGATTTATAATTCTAGATGTATATCCTTGTTTCCTCAAGGCAGAAACTCACGGCTTTGCTGGCGGCCACAAGCTTGGCGTCTCTGGACAGAGCGCGCAGCCGCAGTGCCAAGATAGAGGGTTCTGATTGCTGGGCGCTGGGCTCGTCGAGGACCCGCAGTCCGAGCTGGTCGCTCGTCAGGCCGTCGGGTCGCGGCACCTTGAGGAAGGCGTCGATGTCGCCCACCGCCGGGATCAGCTCGGGCACGAACGGACGCAGCTCCTGGTCCAACTCGACCGTCTGCGGGGTGTACCTGCGACGTACCATTTCAACTCTGCTCAGGGTGCAAGTCTCGAGGACAGTCAAAGGGAAAAACTGTCCAGGAATTCATCGAAGCCAACCAAAATACCACAAAAAATTCACCCGCATTTCCCCGAAGGGGAGCATGGGGAAGTGCGAATGCACGGGTGATGCTATGAGGGGGAGTTATGTTGAACTGTGTTGGCATTCGCCCGTTAGTTGCATTTAACACCCCCGCGTGATCAAGTGGGGATTCACACACCCCGTTAGTCGTTCTCTGGAAATCTTGGTGAATTAAAGTGTATGTTCGAGGAGATCACACACACACGCAAGTAAAGTGAAACGACAGTATTCTTTATTCAGCACTTGTTGGTGTTGTCGTTGTAGTTGACGGTCATTATGACCGCCTTGTGGTCACTGAAATGTACGGTCAAGAGTTGTTGCAAGACCGCGCGTATCAGACAGTTCCTCGCAAAGGCCAGGTCGATGTAGCTGCCGTTGATGGTGGTGGGAGCCTCTAGCGGTAGGCACGTCATGGAGTGGTTGGCGAGCATGTATTCCATCAACCACTCGCCGCCCTTTCGCACGTCCACGTTAAAGTCCCCAACAACCACGACCGGGTCCGAGGGCTTTACGCGCCTGGCCACACTCTCCATCGCCGCGTCCACGTATTCGACGACGTCGTCGCGCGAGATGTTTGGCGCGAGGTAGAGGGTGACGACCACGATTCCGTCGCCCGAGTACGCGTCGGTGTAGACGGCACTGTACGGCGACTCGTCCCTGGCCGGCGAGGTGGACACGGCGTGTGACACGAGGTTCGCGTAGACGTGACCGACGAGGTAGACGCCGCAGTACTCGCCCCGACTTCCGCTCCTGGCGGAGCAGCAGTCGTCGATGGGGAAGTGGGAATGCACGGGTGATGCGAAAGAATTCTTCTTGGCCAATCGCCCTAAGTGGGTATGTGCTAAAGAAATTAGCAACTCTTCTTGGCCAATCGCCCTAAGTGGGTATGTGGTGCGGATGGACGGACGGCGGTGGACGCGTGATTCAGGGGCGCTTAAGAAGTGCATTCGCACTTAATAGTTCCGAAAAGGCTGCTTTCGAACACCTCTCAGGGGTCTCAAAGGAGCTTGAGTCCCGGCGTTCATGTTTAAAAGAAACAAAAATGGCCGCCCTTACATGTTAAAAATTGCACTGGTGGGGTGTCACTTCCAAAGAATATTTTACGGGATTTGAAGCTGTAAAACATTATGTAGCCCTTTATTATCAAACCCTCCTAGTACTTCAACCCTCTCTACCCAAAATACGCTTCCATACCCAAAGTACGGCTGCCCCCACGGAAACATTTCTGAAGATGGGCATTCACAACACGTTGGATGAACTTATTATAGAAGCTAAATGCATTGCCCAATGCAACAAGCTGGCTGGCACCCCAACTGGGCCGGCCATTCTGGAGTCGCTGCACGTATCTTACCCGGACTAGAATGAAGCCGAAGACACCATTGAAGAGGACCTACGAGCCAAAATCAGTGTTGCCCCATCTCCTAGAAACATGCATCCGGAGTACTATCAAGACCGTCGGCTCGGCCGGGCTAAGGCGCTCCACAAGCAGGACAGCTCAAACCCAGTGGTATGCTACGTCCACACGGCGGATTAGCGTGGCCAACGTGCGGTTGTGGCTGTGGAGGTAGATCATCAGGGAAATGCAAGCTCATCCTGCTCAATTCCTATTTCTAACCCAGAAACAGGGGAAGAGGCGGTTATAGCTCTGGCAAATACGGGCCCGCACGCTACTACCATTATCTCGGACTCCAAGGTCGCCATGCGCAACTATGCGCGCGGTAAGATCTCCACAACAGCCGTTAAAATCCTTACGAGCAGCGCGACCCCAGTTTCAAGGCACGTCCGCCTGATATGGACGCCAGCTCACTCGTCTCTCCCGGGGAATGAGATGACACATGAAGCAGCCCGATGATACCCGGAACCAGGCTCACTTCCAATCCGACAACGTGCGGTCTGTGACGGGGGTGAGGGATAGACTGGCAATTTGCCGAGAGATAACCCAGCACATATAGGCCGATCCGACTGAAATTTCTTGCCGCCCACAGTGCACTAAGCAAATGGCAAACAGTTGAGTGGCGCAGGTTGCAATCAAATACCTTCCCTCACCCCACCCTGTGTCACCACAGCTATCGCAATAGGCACCCGAACGGATGCAAGGGGTGCAACATTGCAGCAGCCACACTACAACGCATGAACTAGCAATGCCCCAACAAAGAACCGACCTTTGGACAAGGCATACATATAAGAAGTAATGAGCAGTGGGAGGCCGCATTGCTCGGCACTCTTCCCGAGATGCAAGATGCTCTCATTTAACTGGCAGGGACGCCGCCACGGACCATGGGTTCCTGACCCCGCTTAATGGGACGGACACCGGACATTCCCGCGCGGTGCATTCGTCTTTAAAAAGGGGTGACAATAAAGGCTGCACTATCTCTCTCTCTCTCTCTCTCTCTCTCTCTCTCTCTCTCTCTCTCTCTCTCTCTCTCTCTCTCTCTCTCTCTCTCTCTCTCTCTCTCTCTCTCTCTCTCTCTCTCTCTCTCTCTCTCTCTCTCTCTTTCTCTCTCTCCCTCAATAGGACGGTGAGGCTGACGACTATGAAGATGATGTTGTTAACGTGTCGATGATGACGACAGGAGCGACTACAGGCAAGTCTGAATATGGATGACGGTATATGCCGTTTCGCTCGTGTACATTTATTTATTTATTCATTTGTTTGTTTGTTTGTTTGCTTGTTTATTTATTTCAGAACACTCGATCATGGCTTTTAGCCCTATGTAGGGGTGTGACACACTGGCAATGTGAAGTGTCAATACATATAATCCATAAAGCAGTGTAAACAGCAACTCGCCCATTTTTCCCTTCAGGGCAACGAGCTGGCTGACTTGGTACCCCGAGATTTCTGCTTTCGGGACGCTTCGGATGCTGCCTCTCTCCACCTCGAGCGAAAGGGGGGTGGGGGGAAGGAGGGATCGCCTAGTCACCTATCGGGATATTGCCCAGCACTACCGGCTTATTCCTGTGCTACTCGGCTGTTTCAAATGCCCTCTGAAGGCCATTGAACGAATTGTCTACCGAGTGCTCCATTGTAAGTACATAGGACGCAGTTGTGGGCGAGAACCCAATTTTAAACTGAAATTTAGCGCGTAGCACATACATTAGTCAGACCCGCTCTCCCGGCCCCGTTCCCACCCTCTAAAGCGCAGGCAGTCTGTTCAGTGGCGTCGACTGCAGACGGACACCCTTCCCGCATCCGGACTTGTGTCACATCCACTTCCCCACGCGATGCTGCCACACGTGCACGTGGTGCGACGCGCCTTTCACTGCCATCCACCACATAGAGGGCGCGTGCCTCTTCATACCCCGCCCCCTACATCCTACTCCGTCCCTGCTCCTTACCACGCTAGAACAATATGAGGCTAAGCTGCTCACCTCCGACCCACAAGTGCCAGAGTGTGTGATCCAATTGACCGAACTCGACGCTAGGGCCCACGGGCTCCTGGCCGTCGACTAGAGGACTGCAGTTTGCCGGTGCTCCCAACTGGCGCCTCTTTCTATTAAGCTGTGGATCAATAAAGTTTTTACCAGCGCCATTACACATCAGACGCCAGATGTTACACACCATCACTGGTAAACATCATAATCGCGAGATTAAGTTCAAATATTGCAGTCAAAGTATGCATAAAAACTGAAGGGCAATCAACAGCAATAGTATACCAAGCTTGCAAAAGCTTATCGACAACTGCTTGCCTTTTTTTTTCAAACTCCGTCTTGTATTTGTTCCAGACTATGTCCCGACAATAGCGACAGCCGCCCTTGAACGGCCCTGTCCCTCCATTTCTCCACTAATACTTTAATCGATGTTTGCCAGTACCCGCTGCAGACCAGTCAATGCCTTCCTCAACGGTAAAACACAGCGCTTCGGTAAGGTGGGCTCTCCCCCACCCCCCTTTCGAGCAAGGTCGATACTTCAAAATTCGCTTTCTATGTGTTCGGTTGTTTCCGCTACATCTCCACAACCTACGCACGAAACAAGTACCAAGGAAGAGAAAATACCATGCGCATCTGGTGGCCGCCTTAGGAACATCGCAATGATGTCCCACGGGTTTGCGGTGGAGTCTGGTCTCACATCGATGCTTAAAATTTCAATTTTCACCTGCTTTATTGTCAAGATTTTTTTGTTCACTCTGTTTTTGCACCAATTGTGTCTTCGCGAAACAAATGCGTGAAACTTCGCCTGTACACACGATACGTTTCGCGAAGTTTTAATGTCCCCCGGCTCCAGACTTCAGTTAAAGACGACGTTAACGAATCTCTAAAGACGACGGTACAAGCAATATGACAATCGTGAACGCTGTTTTGGCGTTAGTAAATTCCCACTCATCGACGAAACAACGCAGACCTGTGGACTCATTTTAGCCTTTAATGCAGTGCGGTATACCTGCAACTCTCTTCGGTGGAACATTTAGTAAAACGACACAAAAACCCGCGGAGAAACATGCACCTGTATCAAATAAGTGTATATGAATAAGACTTCCGCGTAAGTGTACATATACCGACAACTTATTCAAATTTATGTTCGTACAAATAGGGGTAACATGTGAGCAAACCGTGCGGTACTAATCGGACCTCACTCTATGCTTTTCAGCAAATTATTCCAATAGTACCTGATTGCTGTGTTCGACGTGATAAGCATAATGCTTCACACATTACTACCCACATCATGTAGGTGTAGAAGAGTCACAATATAACTATTGCAGCGTGAATCTGATGGCAACTACGGGTGAGCAGTTGTTTTAAGGGGGAAAGGGGAAAGGGTTCAATCGCAAGACTCTAATGGCGATGCAATGAACACGCAGGGCATGCAGTTCCATTCTAATATACACTAGAGGGAAATCTGGCGCCACTGTCTACGGGAGCCGCGCTTCAGCGAGCGTTCCGCCATGTACCCGGCAGGCACGTTTCACTTTTCCATAGCATGGCTCATAAACAGGCTGAAAAGTTGGCTCTGGCTTCAAAAAAGCAACCTTATTGCTCTAGAATATTACCTAAATTTGTTTTGTTATATAAAATTGCAGCTTCAAAATATTTATTTATTTAGAAGCTTCATGTAGGATGAACAAAAAAGAAATGTTACCTTTTTTGTTGATTTTGGCTTCGCGAGATTAAAAAGAAGCCATATGGCTAGCTTAGCCAAGTAGGCGAGTAACGTCGCTAGCGGCAATAGCACCGCCCACGGCGGCCCGCGATTGCAGTGCCAGACTTCCCTCTAGTATATGTATTATCATCATCATCATTTTTTTACCCTTAAAGGCCCCTTGCGGGGTATTACATGAGGGGAGGGCAAGAACAAAATTCCACAATGAATGATGGTCGAAGGTACAGGCATACACGGGAGGCAGGTTCATAATGAACTGTCAGCAACATTTACAAATGCATATATACATGATGGAACTGTAGCAATAATAAAAAGAAACTAACAACAACTGTAATAATTTACGATTAACTGTTTGAATACTTAGGGGTCACGTTCGTTGACTATGGGTTCGGGCAGGTTATTCCAATCTTTTATGGCTGTAGGTAAAAAAGATTTATTAAAAGCGTTAGTTGGCCCATGTAGGCGCTGTATACTTAACGAGTTAAAGAGGCGGCGCGAAGAGCGGGCAGGAGGGAGGACGACTGTATTCCGTTGTAAAGGGACATTATTAAAAAAAACGTTTATGTAAAAGGCAGAGTGTGGAAACTTTACGGCGGATTTCGAGGGCGGGGAGGTTCAGAGATATGAAACTCTATGAGGCAGAGCACAACCGAGCCAACCTCCTCTTCTCCGGGCCGGCACACCGGCACACAGACATATCCGCCGTTGCGACGGCGGGATTGCCCTCGGCTATCTTGCTAGAGCCCGTGCGCTGTGAATGGTTGTCACCTGTGGCAATATCACGTTTACGCGCATCACGTTAAAACTCACTAAGTGTATGGCACCGTAAAAAAAATGTTTGTCCATATCGAACAAACAGCGGCAGTTCAGTGATTAGAGTGCCGACGCTTCTAGAAACTGGGTGAAGAACCGAGGAAGCGAGTGCTGAGAGACAGAATTCGTGCACAGGATAAGACTTTGTGTCGTGCCAACAATAATCTTCCGGGATGGTAGTCCTCTTCGAATGAAAGCAGTGCGGGCGGGCAGCTTGCCATCATGAAACGAATGACCGACCCAGCGGAAGATGATTCAACGGAAGCAGCTCCTTTACGATATTTAAGACAACATGGGACACACACAAGCCTCGCTTTTCCAGAAAATGTGCTTTCATATCGGCTCAACCCAGCCCCTTCACGGGCAGTACGTACCTGGTGATTAATCCGAAGAGCTCCTTGATCTCTGCCGACACCGCCAGGGAGTCGAACTCAGCGGGGTCGTAGGCCCTGCGTCACGGAGAGATAATGTAGTTCACGCTTTACGCTCTAAGCACATACAGCTGATCACACAATAAAAAAAGAGGCAGAATCGCTGCGCGCAATGACTATGCAATCCGAGGGTATTGTTTTTGTGATTTTCATCATCATGAGTATGGTTGCGTCCACTGCAGGACGAAGTCCTCGCAAACATCCCCCGTCCCGTCCATCGTGCGCTACCTGGGTCCACCCTTTGCCGCCGAATTTCCGTATTTCATCCCTCCAGCGACACCTTGGCCTCCTCCTATTGTGTTTACGGGCTCCCTTCCCTTGCCCCCATTTCCAAAATAGCAGTGGGAGGCACAGCTGTCTAGCCCCTCCCCCCGCAGACTTGCTCATCCTCGTCGAGGGAGTAGCCGCGGAGTTTCCGTGAATAGGGAGCCACTTCCACGTGATCTTCTGGTCGATGTTCCTACTAAAGTTGCTCTCTCTCTCTCTCTCTCTCTCTCTCTCTCTCTCTCTCTCTCTCTCTCTCTCTCTCTCTCTCTCTCTCTCTCTCTCTCTCTCTCTCTCTCTCTCTCTCTCTCTCTCTCTCTCTCTCTCAATTCATTGCCATTGTAGACACGCCGAAAAACGGGAAAGAAAAACGGCATAGTCGTATGATTTGGTCAAGGCTGGTCGATTCGGCATCGATGGAAAAGACTCAACAGAAAACTCAGCCGGTAATCAGGTATGCGCTTACAAGATTTTCTTATCGAAGATGATTATTTTCTCCTGGTTTTCAGAAGGAGGAGGACGAGGAGGAGGAGAATTAAAGTTTGTTTTAACCAAAATTTCATTTATGAACCCATCGCCTTGGGAGATATCAGTCCAGAGGTCCCTGGGCGTTCGCTGCCTGGCTCCAAGGGGAAAGAAATCCGTGCCTATATTATGCATGCAGATTTGTAGAGTATCGAGTCCGATATCCGCATGTTGTGGGTTTGGATCCCACCTGTAGCGCGAAAATTCTCTGAATTTTCCTTATATTCAACTGACAGTTACAAAATTCGTATTTTCAATAAAAAAAACGACGAACTTCACTCCGTATACTCCCAACGGCGTTCTTGACTGCTGGCTTTCGTTTCTGCGTTCAGGCAATGAGCCCCTCACCTCCGATTCTGTATCGCTGCACGCATAGCGAGGGCCTCGGTTCTGGCAGTTTTGGTTCTGACAGCTAACACCCCAGTCAAAAAAGTATTTTTATCAATTGGTCATATTGTGTTCTGTCATTTCCAAGCATCACAGATGCAAAGCCATTTGCATCCGATAGGGATTTTACATTCCAGTTCTTCATACCCATTGGGCCGAACTAAGGAAAGTCATATTTCCTATTCCCCGTACAATTAGAAATCCACTTTCCAATTTAGGGAAGCTGGAAGTGTCATTGACTGTCGAAGCTGCAATTAGAAGCTTTATTTTCCAATTGTAACCCAATTTTCTAATTGAGTGGACAGTTGTCTCTGCATACTTGTACTGCTTTGCCGTGCGACGACTTTGACGATGCGACTGCTTTAACGATGCGAGGAAAACAATTTATCACGACACACTCGTCCAAGAACGGCTGGCAACTGCAATCGCGACAATCGTGAATGGGAACTATGCACTGTCACCAAATCGTGAGAGATAATATAGAGGCAACCGAAGTAAAGAAGCTAGGGGACCAATGGAGCGTTCCCTCCACCTCCGCACCTGACAAGTCACTGTGATTCTTGCCATAGCAAGCTGGCACGGTTAATTGACACCGTACCGGATGCAACGTACACCTCATTGGTGGTGGGTGTATTTTTTGATTATGAATTTACGCACAGTTTACACCCACTTCAAATAACTTGTTAACTCAATTCCATTTTCTCACCCGGAAAATTGAACTGCAACACAAGTTACCGCGGGAGGTTATTCTTACCAACGCTGCATATACCTTTCAACAGCGAAGCTGTTTAGTAAATCGAAGTTTTTCGTGTCCGCAGTTAAAAATACCAAGAAATTTTCGTGCACGCGCACGTGAGTGCGTGCCTCGCGGCGACCACCCGGCAGTAAACAAAATCAAGAAAATGCCTAGCGCTAAGAAAACACCGGGACACTAGTTTACGCCTCGCGCTAGAGAGCATCTGGCTTCAAAGACAACAGACTTTTACGGCAGCAAAGCTGTATACCTCTACCCCACAATGGTATTCGTTGGCAAAAACGCTAAGGTGCCAAGAATACACTTATACACTGCATGCTTCGCCGCTACCCAAAATTCCCGTTAGTGAGATTTCGAAAAGGATTTATTCAGACAAAATTTCTCGGGTGAGTGGGCTAAAGGCAGATGGACTCTGCCTGACTATAAGGCCCATTCACCCGTACATGAGCATTGCTAACAGCGGTAGCAGCGAACATAAACAAAGCACAGAATGCAAGAAAAATACATCAATACCAAAAAACTTCACAGGAAGAACAATTCAGCCAAACAAATACAAGAACTTCACAGAAAGAACAATTCAGCCAAACAAATACACATAAATGCGAAACAGCAATCATACCGCGGGTGCAACATTAGCAGAGTTGATTCCATGGTACGGGTAAGATGATACTGCTTGACATCGCCTTTGAAGGCGTGTATCGAACGGGATTCATGGACCATTTCCGGAATATCAGGATGTTTGTTTAGGAAAGAGGGTATTAAACAACCAAACGTTTGGCTCCCATAATTTGTCCTAATAATTGGGGTTTTGTATGGTTCGTCACTAAATGTATTATACATGTTGGGTGGTTGATATTGTCTATAAAAAGGCGGATTCATCGAGTTTGATTTCGTTTCAAATGCGTATTAAGAGCTTGAATTCAAACAGATGGCCCGGGATTTTTTTTTTTTCATTAAATTTGGTGGTTGCCACTAATGCCGGCAATCGATCAGAACGAAATGGTGAACTTGCGGCTCATTTCTGACTCCGCTGTTTTGTTGATCACGTGTATAGTCGCTCCGTCTGCAATGGACTTTCACAATGCCGCCGAGCGCGACATTCCGTTTCCCCGTGGGTGCAAGCCAGCCCCTTCCTCTCCGCCCCCAGCGCCACCTTCTGGTTCACTTAGAACCCACGCGTTCTATTCTTTTGAAGAAAGGCTCAACGTACTTTTCCGTTCGAACTCAATGGCATTGACTAAACAATTCTAGCAGAACAAAAACATCATACGGCAGCCGATCAACATCTTGCAAAGGCACAAAGCGAATCCAGCAGCGCCCACTGTGACGCCTATGGGGCGGAAGAGACTATAGAACATGTGCTATGTCGCTGTCCCGGATACTCGTCGGAGAGGAGCGTGCTTGCCACCGCGCTCAGCCGATTGGACAATCGGTCATTTACAGTGGAAACTATTCTAAGTCATCGGTCTTTACCATCGACCTCGCAGAAGGCGACGAAAGCCCCTTTTACGTTTCCTGAGTGAAACGAACTTGCGTGAAAGACTCTAGTGCCCGAAACGGAACTAGAGTGCGCGCTTTCCCACTCCTATCTCTTCCTCTTCTCCCGCGCTTTTATTCCCTGAGCCCCATTCCCCCAGTGCCGGGTAGCAAACCGGGATCTACACCTGGTTAACCCCCCGGCCTTTCCTCTCTTTCTTCTTCTTCTTCACAAAGCGAATTGTGTACGGAGTGATGTAAATGTCCTTTTTACCGCATGATCGTCCAGCCTGCTGACGCCCCTAGACCAATCAAGTGCATTTTTAGGGAACATGCAGCGTTGGTGAGGAGCGTTTAAGTGGCGCCCAGGGATTTACTGGGGAGGCAGCATCTTTTGGATGCGTGCGTCTTCTTGCCTGAGCTTTGAAATGGTGCCGACCTTTGTTAGATTGATGTGCTTATTGTTCGCTCTCTGTTAGCTTTTGTATGGTGTGTTAATTGTCATATGTAAGTTTGACTTAATCTGCCATGCATAAAAGAAAAAAAGACCTAGTAGGATCTCGAGTTCGAGATCGAAAGGCCTGAGTTCGAGCCCCGGCGATGCAAGTTTTTTTTCTGAAGACCTGTGATTTTTCGCTTTAAATGTTTTCTTAGCCCAATTCTACGCCGTGTTTCCGTAAATTAATGTATTTTGGTTGATTTATTGTAGGGTTTAACGCGCCGACGCAACGCAGGTGATGAGGCGCGCCGTAGCGGAGGGCTCCGGATTAATTTTGAGCAGCTGGGTATCTTTGACGTGCGCCGAAATCTCGGGCCTCCGCCGAAATCTTTTCGCCTCCACCAGAAAAGCGACCGCCGCGGCCGGGAATATAATCCGCGTCGTTGTGCTCAGCAGCATTTTAGTGTTTTGGGGTCCTTTAGATCGGTTTATACGTGAAACGCGGCCCATCAAAACGTTCAATTAACGTTTTTCATCATACCGGAAGTGTCGGGCGTGTGTTTATGTTGGAACGGAATATCGCCTTCGCGGCGTATCACTTTTTGCAGGCAAAAGTGCGCGCTCACCCCTCTATGGTGATCACGGGCTCGTCATCTTCCTCGTCGTCATCCTCCTCGTCGTCGTCGTCCTCTTCCCGGTCGTCGGAGTGCCGGGCGTTCTCGGACGAGGCTGCCATTAGTCCCTGCACGGCTTCCGGTTTGGCCTGCTTACGGAAAGGGTTCAGCATGGACGCCAGAAGGCCGGGCTTCCCCGCTCCGCCTCCCGCCTGCACACATTGCGCATACGCGGCAGCACGTGACACAGTCAGAGGGTGACGTCAGCATCACGCAGATTTTATGACGCATTAGGACTATTGAAGCATGATACATCCTCGTCCTATGCTTTTGTTTCTCAACGTGTATACCAAGACCGGCTGCAGTGGTATGTGCATTGAAAACACCCTGGAGTAACACTGGTTTTGCGGCAATTACAGTTGGCTTTAAACGACGCACTAAAATTTTTTACCCCTTTATGGCCAAAAAGGGCGTAGTATAAGTGGAAAAAGGGTGCTGGAAGGACATACACCCTTATGGCCAAAAAGGGTGTAGTATAAGTGGAGAAAGGGTGCTGGGAGGACATACACCCTTTTTCTTGAATCTCAACACGCTTTTCGTTGCTGTACACCCCTTTTGTGCTGAAAAAAGGGTGTTGACCAACTTCAACACCCTTGGTTTTTTCGTAGGGAGTTGAAAGGGTGCGGGAAAGGTGCTACACTTTTGATTGATTAGCGTCACACATGCATGTATAATTGCACTTGGAAGTAAAAGAGATCTCCTCAAACCCCCTCTCCAACTCGTGAGAAATGTTCAAAAGTAAAAAAAAACTGTTGTTCGTGTGCAATGGTCGCTCGTTTGCACATGCGGTGCGCCCATTGCCCAAGTTTAGCTTTGGGCCGTGAAACATCAATTTGAACTTTTTAAAATTAAGAGGACTATATTTCTGTGGCGAAAATTGTGTTGACCAACTGCAACAGACTTGGCTTTCTGTAGGGTGTTTAAAGAGTGTGAAATAGGTGTTCAACTGAAACAAAACAAAAAAAACATCGGAACTGGGGGTTCACCTTCTTCCGGTATTGCTAAGTTTGGCTACGTTTTGCTAGGCTTCGATCAGTTTTGTTAGGTTTTGCAACGTTCTTGCTAGGCTAGGCTAAGTGCTGAAGGGTGAGCCCAAGTTTAGCTGGATTTTAGAAGTCTGTCCCGGTGTGTCCCCCACACTGACAGCGAATCCAATGGGGAAGTAAGTTAGGTCGACCCCTGCTCTGCCGTTTCTTTAGCCTTGCCCCACCACTGCAAGCTGCGCCATGTTTTTTGCGTTTTGGAATCCCAAAAATACTACTACCTGTGAAATGTATAATAAGAGGTTTTCATACGCATGCGCCCCTTGTGCTCACACTGGAACAAGCTCGAAAGCCGGCTTCACTGTTGTAATACCCTATCTGCGTTGGTGCAACCTTTACTAGCAGTGCAGTTCTTTTTCGCGGCATTTTTTTTAGATGCGACTGCATCTCATTCACTCGCCTTGTCCCTCCATACGGCGTCGTTGTCCGTCCACACCCCTCCCCCATTCTGCTCGCCGCGCGAGCTGCGCTCTCCGCCGCTCACCCCCTCTCCTCTCCGATAGCGAACACTCTCTCGCGAGGGTCATTGGATTGGATTCGATTGGATTGGCTTGGCTTGGCTTGGCTTGGATTTGGATTGGATTGGATTGGATTAAAGTGGACTGTGTTGGATTGTGTTGCGTCATAGCCGCGCCACGTTGCGTCATAGCCGCGGATGAGGGTTCACGGCACGTTTCACGCGATGGGAGAATCAACCTAACAGAAACAATAACGGAATCCCCTATGCGTCGCATCTACACAGGGGTTCCCGCGAGGGGAGGTGGGAGTAATTTTGCTAACGCCACCGAAACTAGCTCACGCTTAAATAGCTTCACTGGTAATACGTTATGCCAATTTATATTCATTTAAATATCGTGACGTACAAAACAACCCCCGCTTGTTCAGTCCAGCCATGTAAACAGTACAAAATAAGTTTGGAGGTCTCTTGCCCACTTTTCTCAGTTGGCGGTCTTCTTTTAAGCCCTTTTTCTTAGTTTCCAACACCCTAATTTGTAGCTTTACACCCTGACAAAAAGGGTGTTGAAATAATGAACACCCATCTTGAAGGGTGTTGAGATGGCGGGGAATATTCTTTTGGTATTTAATAAAATTTTCTGGCTTATTTAACATAATAACTACCTCCCGACTAACAAGTATTTGCAAATCCGCATGGTAATTCAGTAAATGCTCGCATTAAAATGCATAATTCAGAAATTAGCTCTAAAATATCTGGTTTTTGCGGCAAGCCCACCGACTCTATCGGAGGGCTTTCTTCCGCTGGATATAAAAGCAAGAAGAGCACAAGTATCTCTAAGTAAGTATGCACTCGCTGTACCCATGCATCCCGTTGGTTGGGTCAATTCATTTGTGGTCGAAGTGTGACTTGTGCGTGTTGAATGTGTCTGTATTGAATGCTGCGGGCACTGTCGATCGACGTTGACACGCGTCGCTGCGCTGCCCACACCCTTATTTTAGGGTGCTGAGCAACCTTACACCTTTTTAGGGCATTCCCACGGACACCCTTTTTTCGTCCTTACACCCTTTTTTAGCCAAAGCACCTTTTAAAGGTGTGTGCCATGGGACAAGATTTTACACCCTCAGTGTAAGAAAGTTTAGTGTGAAATCTGGGCGAGTTTAATTGAATGCTTGTTGGCCTGTGAACAACGCGAAATGGGCGATAAACGTGCACAGTCCGTTGCGCGTAGTGCGCACGTCAAAATAAAGCCGGCTTGTGCGTAACATCAACAATTAATTTTCGTGCGCCGGGCCATTCGCAGATTCAATTCAATCCTCTAAATTTATGTCCGTAAATTGAGAGCGCAGTTTGGCTGCCTCCCACATCACTGTAATCATCCCCATCTGGAGCCGTAAGCCCTGCCGCTACTATATAGGGCTGAACTCTCCAGTTCACGTTTAAGACCCTCTCTCTCCCTCTCTTTCTCTCTCTCTCTCTGTATACCCTTGTTTACCAAGATGGCGGTTACACAACGAGCGGGAGAGAACAATGTTTGCTGTGAATGATATGCTAGCTAAGAAAAGATGTCCTAGGTTTTTACACCAGATGAACGCGGCAAAAAAAGGGAAGGCGACGGTGGCAGCGATGATATGATGAATCAGCAAGCTTATACAAACTTCGTTACAAAAGGCTGGCCCTCTGTTACAGAGGCTGATCCTTCTGTAACGGGATCTAATGGGTCTCTCGGCTGTGGTCTCACGGAAAGCGACTAGCCCAAAGACACCATGAGGAATCTCATTGATTGTAGGGCTCAACGCGCTGACGCAACCCAGGCGATGAGGCGCGCCGTAGTGGAGGGCTCCGGCTTAATTTTGGCCACCTGGGGATCTTTAACGTGCGCCCAAACCTCGTGCACACGGGCGTTTTTGCTTTTCGCCTCTACCAGAAAAGCGGCCGCCGCGGCCGGGAATCGAACTCGCGACCTCGTGCTCAGCAGCACAATGCCTTAGCCACTGAGCCACCGCGGCGGGAACCGTGAGGGATCTATCCAGTGGCCGCTGAAAATGGCCTTTTCACAAACAAGCTTACCTTGGTGGTCACGTGCATAGAGTTTCTTAGTAAGTATTGTAAGAAACTCTATGCTCGCGTGCACCGCAAAGTGTGCCAAGCAGTGGACTCGCCTTTGTTTACTTGATACAAGAATCGTCGTCGACAGGCGACATTTAAAGCTAAAATCGCTTCGTCATGCTTAATAAATGCAGGTGGCACCTTGAAGCTAGAGAATGGGTGTATATAACCAAGCGGCCCGTATTGACGTGACATGTCAGCTCAGGTACGTGGATCTCTAAATTCACCATGCAACCCTCCATGCAAAAAATAGCTCAGGGTTAACACACAAGTGGTCGTCGCCACAGTCGACAGCCAAAAACGCATTATCGCCACTGCCTCCACGCGGGCCTCAACACAAACTGAAGCTGAAGAGATATTCATTGCGCTCCCCCTTACCTCCACTCGTCGCAACTACGTGACAGTAATCACGGACTCGCAGGAAGCCTGTCGACGTCTTCAAAAAGGTCTATACTTCCTCGCACTGCCCTACACATCATCGAACACTCTACTTACATCCCCGAGGAGGCGGGTTGGCCGGTAATGAAGCCGCGCGCGACGCGGCCCCGAGAAGTGACCCACCGGGCCATTGCCCCCGACTCCCCTCCTCCCCCCCCTTGATGCTCACCTCCTACTAAACTACAACGGCATTCTCACATACTACAAGCTCTCTCGCCGCATCTTCCCTCTCCTCACCCCTCTCTAACAAAGGCGCTGACAAAATCACTCTCCGCCAACTTCGAACCCCGACCTTCCCTCACTCCCCACCTCACACTCACCACAGTGCAAGTTTTGCCACGAAAGGGGTGCACTTTATCACATAGTATGGGAATGCTCCCACACACCCGACCTCCCTCCCAACCCCACCCCTCCCCTTCACAGTGGGCGGCGCAGCTGTCCAGCTCTGAGCCCGGCTCCCAGCTTAACCTGGTGTGACGGGCCCGGACTGCCGGTCAGAGCCATGGACGCCTGGACTAAGGAGTCCCCCCACTGGCCTGCCTCCACACACGGAGTCGGATTGGGTCTCAATGAAGGTTTATTTATCATCATCATCATCATCTTCCTCTCACACTTTTCGCAGAGGCTACTACTCCATGCGTGGCTCTTCCGAACCACGTGAAATTGGCGCGGGAGGTTCAAACACGATTTCTAACAATTTGCTTGCCGGCGGTGGCGACGCGCTGCCAGATAACAGCGCAGCAGCGCGCACCACTGTGCGTTCCCTGATGACGCGATCATTTCCTGAGACGCAGCTGATATGCGTCTTGAACGAGAAGACTGCAATTAGCGATGCGCACAAATTTCACATTAGCGAGTAAAGAAATCGTCAACTCATTTTTCTCATCCTCCTCCTCCTCCTCGGCAGGCATCCGTTCACTTTACAGCGGCTGAAATTTCATCAAATAAGTGTATCGGACAACGACATGACTTACGGATGTTTACTGGCATTTTTTTTATTTCGATTTCAGCTGAAATAGAAAAGTACAATGCGCGCTGCCGTGGCTCGGTGGCTAAGCTAAAGCGGCGTGCCATTAGGGTAGAGTGTACTAGAAGTTTTAGAGTGGCCCGACCGGCCGCCCGGAGAGGTGCTCCTTTCGCGCAGAAAATAGCGGCGGCGCTGTAGTCAACGACCATTGAAAGCGAAAGCAGCGGCTGGCGGCGCGCACGGCCGCGCGCCCAGCCGGGCCAGGAAACGCTTTACGCGCGGAGAGCTGGAAATTTGTTCTGCGGGTCGTCCAATTGCTGAAATGTACTGTATCTACAGTGGACTGTGGGTAACGAAATGACAAATAAACGCTGCAGCTCATTTTGCGTTAGTTTTGCCTTTCCCGCTCGACAACCAAGAAAATTACGGATTTTCCTTCGGTGCAGCATTCGTAACGGATTGTAAATAAAGTAATTGCAGCGACATTTTCGCTATTCTAATTTCCCATAAAAAAGTATTTTGCGTTGAATTGCCTTATATGAACCAGTTCATGATTGCTTTATGATTGTGTCCTTATTGCGCTGCTTGATGGACATGACACGAAAAAATATGAGGACTTGGATGATAGCTTCTCAGAAGAATTTCTTAGTTGCTGTCTTGCAATTTACGCTCGGACTGCAGTTATGTGAGTTAATATCATAAGTTGCGGTTGTTTTTTATTGCGTGAGTCGTTATTATAGCAGTATTTAGGCAGTCGCCCGCTTGGGATAATTACGGGTCACCGTGGTGGCCGAACAGAAAATGACACGCGCAAGCGAGATATCTTTTTCACTAAAAGGGGTTAGCCCAGTGGTTAGCTCAGTTGTACCAATGACCGTCTTTCATAGAACTATTCCCGCAACGTTCTATTAATCGCACCACCTTTCACCTGATTCGATCAAGAAAGGAGTTGAATCAAATTAACACAAATTTAGTTCCCAAGGATCCTAAGGGTACAATTACACGCACATAAAACAAATGCAAACACAGATCAGAAAATATACTGACCGTGACAAAAATGAAATATAACACGTCTACTATAGAGGTAAAGGTTCAAGAACGCTAACATGGAGGTTCAAATAAAAGGAACTGGAACAATAAAATACACATTTTGTTTTCAATTTCAATAGCCCAGCAAATGAAATGTAACGCGGGAAATCATGCAAAAAGTCTACACAGGTAAATGTTTAGAAATAACGCTAACATGGAGATTTAAATTGACATTTTTGGCCAACGCATTTTCATAACTCACCCTCGATCATTAGCGACGGCTAAGTTTAAGGTGTTGCTCCCACCTTCGCATTTAATCACGGAACTTGTTAAAACATTTTATTAGAAATGAATCCGTGTCACAATGTATACAGAACCAAACCAAATTTACATGCTGGTCGCAACCAACGCCGTTAAGGTGTTTGTTGTGAATAAGGGCTGCCCCACATCCATAACGCTGTCATGGTAGAGCTCCTTGTCGCTGAAGCAACTGGTATAAAGGTCCTAGAGATCGCTAATAAACTTTAAAAAATGTGCGGAAGGATTCAGAAGTACCCCCAAATTACAAGAGGTAGTAAACACAGCGGCATCGTCCCCTGGCATGCAGGACTGGTCCTGCAGACTTGCACTTCGTTTTCAGTGCACACTTCCTTACCAAGTGCCTGTATGCGACATAGCAGGTTAATAAAATAAGAAAGCCCACTAACAACAGTACAAGCATCAACGGTAGGGGTATCCCAGAAAAAGGCTTTTGGTATTTTCGTTCCAAATAGGAACGTAAAAAAACAGTAAACTTTTTTTCAGCATAGAATGTGCGCCCCGCCGCTTTTGCTTCATGCGCAGAGTCAAGAACGGGAAGGGAAGAACGTTCCTGGTGCCTGTCCGTCAAATTAATCCCTCTTTAACTCGAACTCTGCTATATCTCAAAATATCTTCGCGAAACTTTTTCTCATCGTGTGTTTACCTCCCATAGGCGCTACGCATTTGCCAGCTTTATCTCCAAACGTTTTTTCGGAGGACCACGGATGTCTTGAAATACTGGCAGAGAGGACACAAGGCAAAGTCCGCTGCAGGCAGCTGATAATGTCCCCGTTCAAATGATTACTCCCACTACTCGCCGAACGCGGTCTTGAAGTGCAAGTTTACGCGGACTACGCGTCCCCGTTACCGGAATTAATGCTGTCTGGCGCATACATCATTAAGATAGCTGTGGACGACGCAGCTGATCATGCGGACAAGGAGGAGCCTCCAGAAGTGTCTACAACGGCACAAACAACATACATGCTGCGTCTGCTTTGTAACAAGGTAGAATGTAGCGGTGGCGACCACCAATTCATGCGATGCATTGAGAATTCTCGGGTACGCTTTTCTGGGATGTAGATGCGAACGCGAAACAGCCGAGCGCAACACAGTTCTTTCTACTGCAATGAAAAAAGTTTCGTTTTCCTGCGAATGATTTTGCCTTTATTACGAAATCTCCCCTGTGCAATAGTGCTTTTCTTAGCAGCACTAGCTGTAATTTCAGGGACCTGCTATAAATTTTCTGCATTCGTCTTAACTCGAAACTCCGCGCTTATCTCAAAATTTTCAGCTAATTTTACGACTTTGAGTTAACGAGAGATTTCTGTATATCAGCAATTAACTTGCGCTACTGAGCACGAGGTCGCGGGTTCGATTCCCGGCCGCGGCGGTCGCTTTTCTGATGGAGGCGAAAAGCAAAAACGCCCGTGTGTACGAGATTTCGGCGCACGTTAAAGATCCCCAGGTGGTCAAAATTAATCCGGAGCCCTCCACTACGGCGCGCCTCATCGCCTGCGTTGCGTCGGCGCGTTAAACCCAAGGAGGTTGTATAGTACAACCTCCTTGGTTAAACCCTACAATCAATCAATCAATCAACAATTAACGTCTTCAGAAAACGCATAAAAAAGGAGAAAGTATCGTTGGGGGGAGGGGGGGGGAGGGGGGGGGGTCGATAATTTTATGGCGGGTAGTACTAGTTTAAAATTTGCTCAACCGGAGTCATAACGTTTCTGCGTCTACTTTCTAAATCAGCTGACCAAAGGCGCAGGTTCGATTCCCGGCCACGGCGGCTGCTTTTGTGATGGAGGATAAAAGCGAAAAACACCCGTGTCTTCGAGATTTCGGCGCGCGTTAAAGATCCTCAGGTGGTCAAAATTCATCCGGAGCCCTCCAGTACCGCTTGCCTCATCGCCTGTGTAGCGCCGGCGCGTTAAACCTCATAATCCGAAATAAATAAGCTTGGCAAGCGCACAACACCGCAGCGAGCAACGCAAATATTGCAGCGCGCAGGCTGGGAGCTGGTGCCGGGGAGCGCCGCATGGAGGATGGAGCGCCGGCTGTTCAGTTGTTGACGACAGCAGCGCCGCCGCTATACCGGTTTTATTTTCTGCGCGAAAGTCGACCCGGCGGAGCAATGGGAGAGGCCGCCGCTCGGGCCACTCTAAAACTTCTAGTACACTCTAATTAGGGTAGTAGTCACGAGTAGGGCTTCCGGCCGCAGCGGCTGTTTTTGTGACCGCGGCGGAAGCGAGAAAAAACGCCGAAGTGCACCAGATTAATTTATTGCCCCCCACTGCTGCGCGTCGCATCCATCCGGCCTCGATCCATCTGACTCCAATTCCACATTTTTTTTTTTTTTTCAAATATTTCCCTCGCCAAATGTTTCCATAACCACCATGTTTTCCTGGTAATTTGTCCGCCTTCAGCTAGCAAGGTAATGTGCACATGGTCGAAATACAATTCCCCTCCATAGCTGATGTTGGTCGAAATGTCAGTGTAGCTAACGTAACGGCCGGACTGTTTGAATATTTGAGGCTTATTTGTCAGTTGCACGGCATGATTCGCAGGTTTGTCTATGCAAGACCTGCCACAGCGTGCGTGCGCGTTCCTTTCATGTAATACTTGTTTTTCCCGCTGCGTACTTCCTTTGCTCCACACCATAACTTGTTCGGAAACTTATTCGCGGGTGAATTAGAAGGGCAGAAATTCCGCGTTCTTAAGGGATTTAGTAAAGTTTTGTGTCGGCCGGTATAGTTTCTACCGCGTACAACCCAACATACTGAATTGTTACTGTTACTTCTTGTATGCTTCCTTTCTTTCCTTCTTCCTTTCTTTTCTCATTTGTTTGTTCGTCTCCTAAAAGAGCTGCAATTCTTGAAAAGCTGCGATTACAGAGCGTTATGGCGTATTGTAACGCGTTATAATCTACAATGAACAAGAAAATGAAGCGGCAAGAAAATTCGACACGGCAACTGTAACTTCGCTGCAAAAACAAAAGGAAACGAGTGATGACGAAAATACAACTGAAGGTTTTGTCGCGTTTCAACTAAACTTTATTTCACATTACCATGCATGGTTTTTTGCTGAACTAGGATAGTAAGTTGGGCCACTTGGTTTATATTCATGTATTAAAATAAAAAGCGTTACTAGACGTGAAAAAGGGAGAGACGTACAAAGACAGCCGCTACCCTTCACTCTTAACAAAAATGCTAGTAAAAAACTGTGGTTGATTCCTCTGTCATAGGAACTTAAAACACGAAAGTGAAATGTGTGGCAAAATCTGCAGCTGAGCATGATTTGCGGGTCGGCGGCTGTCTTGTGGGTGTGCTTGGCAAGCGACGCCCTGCTGGCGGGTCGCTTCGGCAAATTTGTACTGGCGTCATTTCCGTGGCGGATATAACGTCAGTGAAGTCTTGGTGTATCGCGGTATAAAACACTTTCGTGTTAAAAAAAACCCCGAAAACGAACAACCCTAAGTATAACATACTCTTTAGTACTAAGGGTTGCTTCCCCGCAAGAAGACCCTGTGCGCAGGGGTGCACCCTTTACAGGCCGCTTGCTTCGTTGTACGGCGTCACTTCCGTGACGGATGTGACTCCAGCTAAATCTTCGCGTATTCGGGAATAAAACACTTTCGGGTTAAAAGGTAGTAACGGGTTGTATTTACTAACTCTTTACGAACTTTACTAGTCTATGAACGGCCCGTAGTACCTGCCACTAAGTATGGACCCTAAATGCTATCGTTACTATAGTCTAGACCGTGCACTTAGTAACTGCTGCTTGTTTGACACTAACATTATTGAAGGTAACAAAATTCTATAAATTTCTCTATGTAGTAACGTTCTATGAATGTTCCTATGTAGTAACAAAGTTCTATGAAGTTTGTTATGCGTGGTACCTTGAGAGGGAGAATGTAGACCCCATCTCACACTACCCTTGCCAGGGCGCTCTCAATTGAAAAAACACATAGAGCATGCAAGAAATTAGGGTTTTCATTGACGGAGGAGGTAAGAACAAAGTGTCACGAGACGATCGTAAACCAGTCCGTCTCGTAGGGCATATCAGTGGGTGTGCCGGGGACACCTCCCGGTAATGCGAAAGTGATAAGGGAACAACACGATGATGTATGTTGATCCGGGCCAATAATTTAAAACAAATTGTTCTTGCAGCTGAGCGCCATCTATATGATCCCTTTTGCGTGTCTGGTTTTTTTCGAATAGGTGGCGTTTTGTGCAAAGGCTTAATGCTAAATCGTGTGCTTCGGGGAGAAAAATAAACGTACAAGTCATGCAGCGAAGCCACTTTTTTACATTGCCAGCAAGGCTTGCCAAAAAAGAGAAAATGAGGGTGAGAAATTTCGGCATACCTACGAATGCTAAGCGTCAAGTACTGCAGCCACCGTTTCTTTCGAAGCTCAACAACTTTTTAACTGAAAAAACTGGATGCGTTTCACGTGTCAAAACCTTTCTTAATTATTCTTAACTACCTTAGTTATTATAGCTTAATTAATTTTGTTATTCACTGAAATGTAGAACTAAGGTGAGATTGGTCACGCCACCCTGAATGATTGTTAATTACTTTGTTGCTATAAAATTCAAATAAATGAAATCTTCATAACTGGTCCAAGTTATGCCAGTGGTTCAACGGCGGCTTTTCTGTACTTCACTTTACTATTTACATTTTAAGCAGATCTTTTAAACTCACGAGGTCGCGGGTTCGATTCCCGGCCGCGGCGGCCGCATTTCTGATGGAGGCGAAAAGCAAAAAACGCCCGTGTGAACGAGATTTCTTCGCACGTTAAAGAACCCCAGGTGGTCAAAATTAATCCGGAGCTCTCCACTACGGCGCGCCTCATCGCCCGAGTTGCGTCGGCGCGTTAAACCCTACAATCAAATCAATTCAATCAGATCTTTTAAACTAAACGTCGTTTAGCTATGCTCGTCTTTAGGTACAAATGCAGTCGTTGTGACCATGCGCACCAGTCATAGTGTCATGACTCATTGGCCATAGTTTGATCGATTGTGCGGTTTAACGCACCGAAGCTACACCCTGGATATGAGGCGCACCATAGTTGAGGGCTCCGGATTAATTTCGACCACCTGGAGAATCTTTAACCTGCGCCCAAATCTCGACACGCGAGTGTTTTCGCTTTTCGCCTCCATCAGAAAAGCGGCCACCGCGGCCGGGAATCGAAACCGCTTCCTTGGGTTCAGCAGCACAACGCCATATCCACTCAGCCACAGCGGTGGTTCCCTGGCCATAGTGCCGAGCGCCAAGCTTAGGTGCAAGCCGTATAGGTTGTATTCAATGGCGTGGCACACATGCCAGCAACCATGAGCGCGCGCCGCCAAGCGTCTGTGTTGCTAAGGCAACGCCGGGAAATCACGCGTCACTGGTTACGCCGGGTTACACGAGATGACGGCATATTTGTCCGTGCTGGCGCCCGCTAAAGCACATCACGTGACAACAGCAAGAGCAGTTTTATGTTTTAAGAACGAAAGGTAATACCTCGGCGCCACTGTTTCGCGCAGCACCGCGATCTACTTATCGCCAGACACTGTTGAAACTGTCGCTCGGCTGTAGGTAGAGCGGCAAGAACTCCGGAGCCTACTTGTATACGCGTGCAATTTCGTCGTGTACATGTGTGATGGACCAAGTCGCGCTCCTATACGCTAGTGAAAGCCGATCGCCTCTTCAATATCTCGCACCTGTTCAAAGACAACAGAAATATTGTGGCCGAAAATTTTTGCCGTGCGGAAGCCAAACCCAGGTGATACGTTCAAAAGGCGCTTGCGATTCGCAAGCGCTAGTGTTAAAGGAGTACTGACACGAAATTTCTCGCTTTCAGTTTTTATGCTGTAAAGAATACCTATTGGCCCAGTAATTACGAAAATCGAACCGAAAGCCGTCAGCCGCCAACACAGAATTAATTATAGCACTTTATTGCAACCAATTTCAAATTTGGTCGCCGCGCGGGAAAATGGCCGTTCGAAGGCCAGCCTGCAAGCGGGCAGCCTTACGTCACGGTCTCACCCGTGACGTCAGGGACGTTTTTCTTTCCTCCATGCGTTCGCCGCATCGTCTGCTACGATTGCACATGGTCCGCGACTCGCCCGCGCAGTCGACATGTCGTCTGAATCTTCAGACTCGGGTGAGTCACTGCCACCCGACAGACAGAACAACTTTATTTGGCCAGGCGATTAGGCCGGCGATGTCTTTGCCGTCGTCCGTTTTTTAATATCACTGCGGCTCGAACCGGCGCAGACCGTGATAGCAACAGCTTGTCGCCACTCTTCTAATCAATCTGATCACGAAAAAGAAGCTCTACATGCGAGAAACTAGTTGTTAGTGTGTTGAAAATTGTGCTAGGAGTTGTTATCAGCGCTGAATTTAAAAGTGGCGTTCAGATATTTGCCGCGATGGTAAGCCTACGCTGACCGGCGGCGGAGGTTCGGCGCTCCGACCCAGCACTGTCGGCACCACGGTGCGGCGAGCGGCCGAAAGATGGCGCCACCTGCGCGCTAGAATCAAAACAGGCCGCGGCAGATGTCTTGGTCACCGATCGCAGAAACGGAAATTATTGCCAAAATAAAGCTTCATATGCGAAAAAGGGGATGATAGTGTGGTGAAACGTTGTGTAAGGGATGGTCATTCGCAGTTGTACAGATACCAGCGATCAAATAGTCGCCACGATACTAAGTTCCCAACACCCGAGGTGACCCGTGCAACCCCGAGCCCGCTGGCTTAGGCGACAGTTCTTGCGGCCGCCGGAGTGCACGAACTCCACGAAGTCCACATTTAGCGCTGCATGTCGTCGCGTGGAAAATAATGCATCTTGGCGTCGTCGTCGATTTGCTCGGGCAGGCTTCCACGAGCAGTACTTCGCATACCGCGAACTTGCCATAGCACAACTTGGGCGAGCTCGGCGACGCGCACCGCCACGTCGCCGCGGTGCCCGTCGACATCGCGCACCACGCCGTTTTCGGCATCAGTGCCGAACACCATGCGCCGGCAACGAACTGAAGAGCAAAGACGTCGAACACGCAACATTTACAAGCATTGCTCACACAGCTACGCCCACGTCTCCTGCCCAAACGAATACCACCGACAACAGCAGCGCAGGATATCGTTTCCGGTTCTGAAAACGACTATATGACGTCACCCTGAACCGGCCAGACACGTAGGCCAATGTTTCGTCACGCCGAAAGCGATTGCGCTAGTGCTGCCGATTTGTGGAAGCTCGCGGCCTAGACAATCAAAATCGATTTTAGATGTGATTCCGGCCTCGGATCGCTGCAAAAATTTCTGTGAGGCATCTGTACAAACTACTGAAGCCAATTATATCATTTCTAAGGTATCAAAATTTGGTGTCAGTACTCCTTTAACTGATGAGTGCGAGAACTGCATGTCTCGATAGACGGCCTCGCATCGTATCTACGCTACCATCGTATCTAAATTGGCTTACGCGGGAAACGTTTCTTCAAAATCATTACATATTCGGTTTCTGCACTCAACCACGCATTAGAGGGTTTTTGTGTCTACATGCGCATAGGTCGGCAAAACAGCAAGAACTCACTCAAACTCAATCACAATTTTTTTCATTCACGCTGTACTCAATCAAACTCAGACTCAAAAACTTCGTCTGTTTACAAAATCACTCGTACTCACTCATCAAATACTCATTTGTAATCGTACTCACTTGTACTCAAACTCATTTGTCCTCACGAGTATTCGTACTCAATCTGTACTCATGAGTATTGAATCTGTACTCATGAGTACTCAGTGAGTACTATGAGTACTACTCATTTTTCACTCATGAGTACTACTCATTCTGCACTCATGAGTACTACTCAATCTGTACTCATGAGTACTCAATTTGTATTACTCACGAATAATCAACTTATCTGCACTGTTAGCTAGGTCGTAGCTCGAATGAAAGACTAAGTAGAAAAAATAAATTGTTTAATTGATTAGAAAAACACAGGTTACATATAAATCAGGACAGAGGAAGAAAACGTCTGACGCGGTGCACTGTCGTTGAGCGACTTACTGCGCGAAGGCAAGTACATGTGAGAAAGCGAAACGGAACGTAAGCACTCGCGTTGCTTCTGGCGCCTCCTCTTGTTCTCAGGCCTGGTCGGGCTCAGGGAAGCTCGGGGGTTGTCGGTGCAGCCGTGGCCGTAAACTGCGTTTTTCTGTGTGTCTTCGGGTGGCACCTTTTGTCGTCCGTTTTCTTGTTTGCACTACTGTTTGCACTTCTGTACTCAGGAGTGCATATACTCAAGAGTGCAAGCACTCGCAAAAACAGTATTCATGAGTATTGTACTCATGAGTGCTGTGTACTCATGAGTGCTGTGTACTCATGAGTACTGTGTATTCATGAGTACTCATATTCATTAGTACTCAAACTCATGAGTACTCATACTCATGAATACTGTACTCATGAGTACTCATACTCATGAGTAGTGTACTCATGAGTACTGTACTCATGAGTAGTGGACTTACCGCTGTACTCACTCGTCATCGTAATCACTGTTTTTTTTCTGGGTGTGTGATCACTCATCATCGTACTCACTCGTGAGTCTGAGTACAAATGAGTACAAATGAGTGTACTCACGAGTGAGTACGCCGACCTATGATGGTCGCAGGTGACTGCGGCGTCGGCCTCATCATGCGCGCCGAGTTGCTTTCGTTCGTAGCCGCAGAAGTTCAATCCCCGAAGATGCTAAATTCTCGAGGGCAAGGAGAGCGCCATCACATAATGTGAGGGCGATTATTAAACCTGCTGACGCCACGGCCGAGAATCCACTCAGTACTTCCAGCTGTGCAAATTTTGCGCTTCCCCGGGCACCCTGTACCATATGGTATGGGAGTGTTCGGCAAACCCCAAAATTCCAAGAATCGCGCACCCTTCCCGTGAGCAGTGGGAGAAGGAGCTGTCCAGCTCCGGTCTCGATTCCCAGCTTAGGCTGGTGGAAAGGGCCGTAGCGGCAGGGGTCTCCAATGGAGTCCTGGACTGAGGGCCCCACACCACATTACGATGCTCCCAATAAAGTTTATCCTCCTCCTCCTCGGGTTGAAACGGGGCAGAAGACACACGCCGGTGTCTTTTTTTTCCTGCGAGATGCGGGCGCAGTGCGCAGGCACAGCGGGCACAGTCATGGCTGTTTTCAGTGTTGCCAGCCTAAGAAATTGCCCGCTAAAATTTTCAGTGGATACCAGCTTATCGCTGCACACGTTGTCGTTGGTAGATGTTCCCCCAGCCTATCATCTTAAAGGGGCCATGAAGAGAAAATACAAGTTGATCTTATTCGAGAGATTGTGTTTTATAGTGCGCTGGTCCCGCAGCAAACGATCTATCGCCAAATACAAGCAGGATCCTTCCCGCACCCCTATCTCCAAAGCAGAATGTACCCCGAGAAATACAAGAAAGAGTGTAGATTCTGCGGGCAATTGGGCACGCTCCGGCACGTCATCGGAGAGTGCGATTTCACCGAGGCAATCCCTCCACCCCTTACCCAACCCTCAATCACCCTTCCCACACCCTTTAACGAGCGATGGGAGACCTTGCTAACCAGCCCCGCCTTGGAAGACCAGCTCGTCCTGATCTCCAGGGGCCAGGCAGCCGCGGAAGCATATGGGTCCCGTGAAGAGGGAACCACCCCATCCGCCACGTAGTCGCCGCAATTTTGTGTGGCTAAATAAAGTTGTTCTCTCTCTCTCTCTCCCGCGCTTGTCCAGCAGCAAACGATGCTTTATTTACTGAGAAATTACACAATTTAAGACACGATTTCCATTGTACGGCTAAGTCGTGTTTCGTAGTGTTACCGATGACGTATCCAGGGCAGGTATTTGAGACGAATGTCAAGTATGTTGACAGCGGACAGCAAAATGTCTTTCGTTGCTTCGTTTTACCATCCGTCTTCTAGACGGGGCCACTATACTGCCAAGGCCCGCTGTCCGCACTCGCGTTGTTTTTGACCGGGTTTGCACCTGGCTTATTTTTCTAACGGTTGACAGTAATCGTTTCATGAAACATTGCCATTGGTACGCTCGACAGACATGGTTACGTAAGACAATGTCGCTTGTGCCAATTCTCCAGTGTCGTGGGAGACAACCCCAATGCGCTGGACTGCTGTGCGGTTATAACATAGTGCGTGCAGTACGCACTGGTTCTACGTGTGCGTTCATAACGTCTGTTTGATGCGACTCTGAGAGCATCTCTTGTCGGCGGCCCTGTCCTTCCTGCGTGCGTCCGTCGTCGTCGTCGTCGTCGGCGTCCGCACTCTCCTCCGCTCACCCCCTCTCCTCTCCGTTAGCGAACACTCTCTCACGAGGGGTATTGGATTGGATTCGATTGGATTGGCTTGGATTGTATTTGAATTGGATTAAAGGGGATTGTGTTGGATTGTGTTGCGTCATAGCCGCGGCAGACGCACTGGCGCCGGCGCGTGCCCAGGTGAGAGCGAACACTCTCTCTCAACATCTGCGGGTGTGCGGCCCAGCGCGCTCTCACTCCGCCGGTGGGCGGCGCTGCGCGCGGTGCTGCGCATGTGCAGTACTATCTCTCTCTCCGCGGTCTCCTCTCCTTCGAGCGCGCTGCGCATATAACCGGTGTGCCGCTCTCCGGCGGCCTTTCGGTCGACGGTTGCTCTTCGACCGAACCGTCCCCCCCCTCAGCGTCGCATCACACCAGGGTTCCCGCGAGGGGAGGTGGGCGTAATTTTTCTTTACGTCACCATTCTTACTGCAATTAAAAGAATATGAATAAGCGCAAATAGCTCATTCTGCATAAGCGCTACCTAAGTTGCGTTTGGTTTTGCCGGGGCCTCAGTCAGTCGGACGGCTGCCCGTAGGTTCTAGTGCGAGAAATAAGCTAGTGGGTCGCATGGCCATTCTTTTTTCTCCCATTTAGAAAGCTTATTTTGATAAGGATTGCATTAAATATGCTGTCAGTGCTATTCTAACGAGGGAGTCTTTCGAACTTTCTGAGAAAAATAAAAATGAAAAAAAAAACTTGCATTTTGTCTTCATGGATCCATTAAAACGCGTCAAGCCCCGTGAGCTAGCGCAAGGGCAAAGCATATTCGAAAATAAGCTTTATTCACTCAACCTACATATTTCGAATCAACGATTGCAACAAACGTGCATCACGACTTAAGACGGCGCCATTTCAAAACGCCAAGTATTAGGGTTAACTACGGAACACAGACACCTGCCTACCGGCTTTTAAACACACGTTCTGCTCTAATTACTTTAATAAAAAAATCCTAATTTCACATACAAAGGTTGTGCGGAGATGTACTTGTCATTTTAGCAATCACAAATATGTAGTCTACGCTTCAAATTTTCCGTTCCGGATGTGCATTTGTTTGCTGTTATAGTTTTCCCCCTCCGCTTGCACAAACATTTATGCGTACAATGTAGTGTAAATGTTATGAGTGTATATACACTGTCCAAAACTTCACGACCAAAAAAATTGCCATTTGCTGTTGTCCTTTTTCCGACGGCTTATATTATTATAAGACTGCTTATTATAATTGACTGCTTATAAATTGTTCTTCGTTGCGCAGAAATCAGCGTGATGTGGAGTGATATAGCGTGTGCAAGGTCTTTCGTACGCCAGAGCCTCAGTTAGGCAGTTTTTTTTTTGCCTTTATAACCACCTCAACGTCACAATTTGTATGCACGTGAACGAAATTTTGAAATGAATAAATATCCGATGCACGTATTGCCCAAGAAGCTTCCTCCAGTGAGGGGCCTAATGTTGAAGCAGCTAGCTTGCTCCCGCGGATGTCTGCCCTGACATCGTGGAGGAGGAGTACGTGCGTCGGATGAAGATTTCTGCTCTTCAAGCAGGGCGAGTAATGACGTAGTGGTATCGCGGATAATTATGGCGACCAGTGAGGATATACAAACGCTCGACAGGAACCTTACAAGGGGTAGTTATACATTAAACTCACAGTCATATATTGAGTTTAAACTGCGACTCCAAACAAAAGTTCTTCATCGAGCAAGGTTTCGAGTTATCCGAGGCCCGTCTCAGAACCTTAAGTGGGTGAAAATCCACAGACAACATTGGCAATTGGTTTGTTGTTGGAAAAATCTTAAATTTACCGGGTTCACCTAGGTGTAATACTGGTTAGTATGGTCCTAAGTCCCGTGGAATAATTATCGCGCTTTCCTCCAGTGCATACAGGTGAGAGAAATACAAAAGAATCAATTACCTCCATAAAGTAATATTTGAAAAATTTCGGGCGCATCTGAGGCCAGGGGAAGCGACATACGCGAGACCCGAACAGCAGTTTTTGTGCTCAATTCAGAGACCCGCTTTATACCCCATCTTCTGCGAACTCCACTGTATGAGCGCATATCCAGAAACAATGGAGCGCGCTGCCTTGTTTTGATCACAATACTTTAGTACGACATTACTGGAACCTAGGATAGAAAAAGCGAATACAGTCATTAAGAATTTTACTTTCAATATGAAAAGCTGGATTAAACGACTGGAAGAGTGCCGTACATAAAAACGCTCCTCCTGTTGAATTGGAAGCGAAACCACGTGCACGAGAGCGGGTGCATAATGCACGCCGCTGAAAATCCAAACCAATTGGAGTAACCATACCTTTGTCGGCGGCTGCCCGTCTTCTTTTGGCATAGCAGATACCGATCGGATATCGTTTTACGACGATCGAAAAACGGCAGCAAAATTCTCGAAACACGAGCGTGCGCGGGCTGTAAACATCGCCGTAGCCTAGGAAACCGTTTAGCCAGTTAACGAAAGCAGTTTAGCATAAGATCTGCACTGCACTAAGCCACACAAGAATTAGAGTTAAAATATTTGGATGGTTAAAAATTATCTGTCGTGATCAGTCTTATTAAATAATATGAAAAATGAAACCAAAACCGTGCGACGTGAACAAGATGGGGGATAAAACTATAATATGGTGCTTGGGGGATCACGTGGCCATTGACGCCGGTTTGACGCCACTAACGAAAGCGTGGGCGGCGTTGTCCGCGCTCTGCCGTATGTTGTGGTTCGCACCGTTAGTGCCGTTAGCGCTGCTGCGGTATCTCAGCTGCGGGCCCTGTCTGACATATGTGTCGTTTGTGTCGTAAAAGTGTGGGTGCTTGTCTCTATTGAAGCTTAGAAAATAAGCTTTTGTAAGCTTGGGGTCTAAAAAGAAATGTGCACGCTGCCAGGACTGCGCTTACAAAGCGTACAGCACGAAGAATGATTGATGAGTTTTAAGTTGTCGTCGGCTGCTCCACTCCAGCAGTGCTGACAAACATGGATTTCGCGAGATCTGTTTTCGGGGGGAACTCTACTGAAGGCTACAGCCGGAAGAACACAGAAGGTAAGGCAGTCTGACGAAACTTCAAGCGCCGTTTTTGCTTGTTGATCGTACCAAACCCTGCGGTAATCTTCGGCTTAATGGTCCCGATGTTCGGCCGGTGTTCACTGGCATTCAAGTCTGTGGGCGGAATTTGCGATCTTTATTCATTCAGCAGTCTTAATGTCGACGTAACGCTATTTCTAAGTCGTGTAATCCACAGGGAACTGCTGGGAGGCCACCGGTGAGAACAAGTTTGAATTACAAGCGCCGTGTACAAGTCCCAAGTTTACAAAGCAAACCTCCGCTCCTAGTATCCAACTGATTCCAGTGTTGAGAATGATGCGTCGTATCCGAGTATTTCACGACAGAAATTCCTACGAGTGCGCGCGTTTACCGCTTCGGCTCACACGATCGAGCTAATGTGCGCGCGTTTTGAATGAGATTCGGTGCCGAGCTGTTTTTCTGCTGTCGCGGTGTTGCTAGCCAAAGAAATATTACATCCAGGCGTTAGTAGCAGTAGTTCAAGTGATGCTGTAAGAATGTACAATCGCAAATACCGACGTCATTAAAGTCCGAAAAAAATAAAAGAAGGTTGAGCTTTATTTACCTCCATCACGTTGTAAACGCTTCGGAGCTCGAATACGTCAGTATATGTGCTAAAAACGCCGGGTAATGACGTACAAGCCGGTGGGTGGCCCCCGATATGCCTACACCACCGTCTTCTGCATAAGTGATTATTCTAAAACACGCCCGCACTGAACGCTTTTGAGTCGATCGTTGAAAACCTTTTCACGGAGATTGAATGAACGGAAGGCAATCATTCTGGCTTCTTACGTCTGAAGAACGCAAATTTGAGCTTGGTCGTAATGCTTATTTCTTCTAGCCGGGTTTTTATAGCACCCTTTTGTTCCCCCCAGCTCGTTGTAGGAGTGAAAGGATATGATCTCTTTGTGCGGCGTTGAGGGCTATTGCAGCTGTTGTGAATGAACAACCTGACAGCCATCTTGCTTGAACCTTATTATATTCCTTGCTGTCCAGTGGAGACGCTCTCCGAGGATGAGGAAGACGTCTGCTGCGGCGGAGATGGCAGCGGGGAGTCTGTCAGCGTCCGTGCCAACTTGTTTGGCGGGGGTTCGTCCCAGGGTTACAGCCCCGCGCCCGGCGGACCCTTCTCTGCACTGACGCCGTCCATGTGGCCTCAGGACCTGCTCGCGTCTCTCGCACAGGTGAGGGCTGGGTGGAGCTGTTCTGGAAAAGTGGCTGTCCAGTCGTGGATTGTTTTTCAGTTGTGTTGGGTTGTGCTTTACTCTGAGAAAAATAAGCGGCGTTAAAGTACTGGACGCAGGGAGAGGTGCTACAGCGTGTAGCACCGACTTAATGCTATATGACGTCGTGGGATCCTGCTTGTACAGTTGGCAACAACCGATCAAAGCCAGCGCCAAGAGACAGCAACGATTGTAGCGGGGCTTTAGTTGTGTTTGATCATAGCACTTCAATGGTAACATGCAGTTAACACACTCTGTACTCTTAGTTTGCCTTTTTTAAGTGCAGAGTACCTTAGGACTGTACAATGTCCGTCCGCGTCCGTGCACATAGCATTTGCAATAGCAAAAAAATCACACAGGCACCGGCAGGATTCGACCCTGTGTCTGGTAGACCAGACAGCGTTAGTGGCAGTCGTCTTACCCATTGGGCTACGACTGTGAGTTAGTACCCGGGAGTCAGACAGCTTGCTCCCTCGCCTGTGACGGTGCGGAGTACCTTAGGAGCTCCCAATGTCCGTCTGCGCCCATCCGTGCGCACACCACCATCAAGCGAAGATCAAACGAAATTCAATTTGAGCTGTGAGTTGCAGTTTCATTTAGGGAATAATCAAGGTGCAACTCACGGCTCAAATCGAAAGACGGTCGGGGCGCAAATTGGATGTCACTTGGGGCGCAAATCGGATGTCATTTCGAGTCCCCGTACTCCGCACCTTCGCCATCTTCAATGGAGTGGAGATGCTGCCATTTTTTTGCGTCACTTTTTACATCGTGTGGCACGAAATTTAATAGTTTTAATTAGTCCTTACCATTTTTGGTTAAAAAAGAAAACATCTTTCAGGGCTGGCATAGAGTTGAGGGAGTTCTGAAAAGCCAATTCTTTCAAATTGATTGATTGTCCTTATTAACATGGAGGATCGTAGCTGAAAGGGGATTAGGGACTATAGGAGGGGGATAGCTGGCTGGCATGTCTTCGTGCCTTGAGACACAGTTGTATTTTGTCTTCCTGGCCCCTTTAAAAACTGAAGCTGTGATTTTCAAACTTTGGAAAATTGTGGAAACGAACAGCAAAAAAGGAAACGAGAAACACATTAGACAAAAAAAAAGCCTGGGAAATTATGTTTTTTCAATGGCCCCGCATAGCACGCAACAAACTTGTGCAAAACAGTTATGCATTGCAGTGAGTTGTGTTTCATCTGATGGCTGTACTTGAAAAGCAGGCTCCTGAAGCAGACATTGGGGACGGAAGCGACGAGCTGTAAACTTCAGAATAGTGCAGTAGTTCTCACTGTGTTCTTTTCCTGCCAAGTTACTTTACTCCAGGCCTTGTTTTGTCACATGCTTATTGTCCTGCGTGTTTTTCACTGTTTCAGTAACGCAGCCATACTAACTTGCTCACTGAACAATAAGTTTTATGCTGTGATAGGAGAAAAGGGACATACGAATATTGGTGTTTTTGTACAAATTTATGGGGCAGTGAACATGCAAGTTTGTGCCGTACTCCATTAGAATAGCTGTTAATGTCAAGAAATCCTGTGCTCACCTTTCATAGCTTAGCTGAATTGCTACTTACCAAGAGACCAGGGGCCCTATTCTCGACTGCACAAATTGCCGGCATTTCGGCCATGTTTTTTTGCGTAAGCACGACGTAAGCAATTAGTGACGTGCTGCACCTATAGCTATGACGACATGCAGTGTAATTTGACGAGTCACTCATAAAGATCTCGACCAAGGTATCAAATATTGTGCAAGAAAGATATAAAAACACTTGGCATGTACTATAAAAATTAAGACGGTAGCTGAGGCTGACAAGAAAAACACATTTCTGGAGGTCAGAATTGGCGTCAACACCACAAGGCGATCGAGTAACGTTGATCCAAAATCGAGCGAAAGGCGGATGTCGAGCTAAAGAACATTACACAATTTTTTTACCGTATCTATTTATTTATTTCAATCGCTTTTAGTAACATAGCTGGGCTCTCTGGTTCAATGCTAGCTTTGTTGCATTATCACCTTCCCTGCCGCCACCCCCGCCAGGCCATCGTCTGCTGCTATGTTACAAGTTCATGGCGTGATCACAGAAAAAGACGGCCGCGACCATCGCTTCTATGACACATAAGAGCAGCGAAGCGCTACACCTGATATCCGCCGAGCGCACCGATGTCGCCGATTCCCTCATTCGTCAAGCTCGACTTCAATCAGCGCCGTAATGAACCAAATAGTCACTTTTCTTTGTTATTTTTCTCGTGAGTTCGATCATGTGACCCAACAGCTTACTAGGACGAGTGTGGACAAATGCCATGCATTGAGTTCTTATTGTCATGGAGAGGCGTGTACTGCCCTCTTATGTTGCGGTTACGCCAAACAAATCTTTTTTATTTTATTGCCGAACATAAAAGCAAAATACTGCACGTTATTTATATGCTCCAAGATGGCTGACTTGGGAGCAGTTGAAACTATAATTTGTTTCGGTAGGAAACATGCTTTAAACAGCGCGCTTGCGAAACTGCGCCTGCTGCAAATTGCCGCACATTTTGCGGCGCTGTAAGCCGGGGCAATTTTTTGCCCTATTTTGCTTGTATTTTGCGACAAAAACAGCCGCCATTTTCAAGCTGTTACGTAGCATTACGTCACTTTTACGCAGGCTGAAGTTGCCAATGCATGACGTAATTGTTCCCGCCAACTGTTCAAATTACGTCACGCCTTCTCAGCCAATCACAGAGGGGAAGTGTATTACAAGCAGTATTGTTGTTGAATAGCAAAGACAGGCTTACGTTGTCATGTCTAGTGCTTTTAGTCTGGTTTTTCATTGCCGGCCAAGAATTATGTGTTTTCAGTAAAGAGAAATAAGGCGAACTTTAGAATTGGTGCCCGTAGACGTCATAAAACGTCAAAATGACGACAGCACACACAACCGCTTTGTCAACGGGAAGCACGTGACCAAAATTGAAAGCCAATCAGAAAAGACTTCCGGAAAATTGCCTGAATTGCCGGCAATTTGTGCAGTCGAGAATAGGGCCCCAGATAAGAGCTGACTCCCATTCCCCGAATATTGCAACCATCATTTGTATTCAGCCACGTTTTCAAATGAAATGGCATTGGTTATGTAGCTGCTTGCCTAGGGGATAATGGTTTTTTTTTTTTTTTTTTTCGGAGTACCTAAGAAAAAGTAAACAGTTTTTCAGCTTGCATGAGGAAGGATCTGAAGGTCTTAGTCAATTCCTATTTCAGTGGCACAGGCTACACTGCAGTGATGGTTAGGCAAAGCATTATATAAATAACCAGTTACATTAGCAGGCGCCTCATCCAAGGCCTTCATTACAAAATCGACTTGGTCACGATCCTGTGTGTTGAAAATGGCCAGAAAGCCATTCTTGAAAAGTTGTGCCTTGTGAAGTTCCATGGTTCAGGGGTCCTGAGATGTGTTCTTGTGTTCACTTGAAGCGAATAGGAAGGTCATGTCAGCATGTTTTTGTTTAGCCTGTTCTGAAGAAAAAAAAAACGAAAAAAACAAAAAAACGATTTGTCATGTTGTGGTGTAGGACATTAGTTTGGACAGGGTTTTGCGTTTTGTTGGTGTCCCTTAGCAGGGCTGGACACAAGGCTGGAGTTATTAGCCAGTGGGACATCTTGAAGATTGCGCACTTCGACAAAAGAAACGACAAACCACAGCGCTGACTCACAAAGAACAGTTTTGAGTCAGCGCTGTGGTTTGTCGTTTCTTTCCCTAGTGTCCGTGTTTAAGTGCGCCACCTTCAAGATGTCCCATATGCATTACCAACTAGCCCAGTTGTCACTTCTTCCATTAGCCAATGCTGCAGGCTGCCTCTTCTTCGTGGTGTATTCTTTATGCTTATTTGACACCAGAATCAGGAAAGTAGCTTAGATCGCCACTGTCCTGAATGTGTTTCTTTGTCATCTTAATTTGATATTGTATTTCTGAATACTACACTTGTCCGACCAATGGCTTTGGAAGTTCTATATGGCTCCTGCCGTGATATGATTAAGCGCCCACCGCGGTGGCCCAGTGGCTAAGGTGTTGTGCTGCTGAGCGCGAGGATGCGGGTTCGATTCCCGGCCGCGGCGGCCGCTTTTCTGGTGGAGGCGAAAAACAAAAACGCCCGTGTGTACGAGATTTCGCCGCACGTTAAAGATACCCGGGTGGTCAAAATTAATCCGGAGCCCTCCACTACGGCGCGCCTCATCGCCTGCGTTGCATCAGTGCGTTAAACCCTACAATCAATCAGTCAATCAATTAATCAAGCAATCGAATGATTAAACATGTGTCTGCTTAGTGTGCTGCAGGAGAACTTTATTGATATGTTTTCAAGGGGACTGCGAAATAGGGAGGTATGGCCTGGGAAAATGTACCATCTAAACTTACCTAGCAATGTTACATTAAGGGCTGGGACAATGCATTGTCAATGAGCGAATCAGTGGGGTTCTGCTGTACTTGTGTCACCGACAGTTTAAACAAAGTCAGAGAATGAATTCATATTTGTGTGGAATACCGTGGGATATTCAGAATGGTCTTAATGCTGTGCAATCTTTCACTAACATTTAAAACACTGCAGTGCTCTATGAAAAGAAGAAGAAGAAGAAGAAGAATGTTTATTTCCGCCTTGTAGATACAGACAGGGGGAACTGCAGAAAAAAGCTGTCTAAAGCAGCTTGACGAAGCCGCAGCTCCCTTAATTAGCAGCAGTTGGGCAGCGCAACAAAAAGAAACACAGTTGCATCAGGATACATTTGTAAAAGGGGCCCAAATTGCCTCATTGAAAAAAGATACAAACATACAAAAGATACAAAAAGATACAAAGAACTTTTACATAGTTACATCTGGAGTATAATTACGTCACGTGTACAGTACCACAAAGAGCAATGAAACAATATCACATTTTCGCATATATACTACGTAATTCACGAAACGAGCATGTAGATAAATTGAAACTCTCAACAACGTATTTATTTAAAAGGGATGGAAGTGTGTGTCGTACAAGTGCCTTTCCGGAGTTTGTTCGTGCCGTAGGCACTATCCATTGTTCTCTTTGCCTAGTGGGGTATAACCAGTTTTTTTGACGTAGGTCAGCAAGATTTCGGATGTAATTTAAAAAAAAAAAAAAAAAAAAGTCAGCAAGATTTCGGACGTAAAAGTCAGCTGTGCATCGTGAAAAGTGTAATTTTGAGTGTTTTAGGGGCGAAGCATTTTAGGGGCTTTGGCTGTCGGCGTCTCCTGTCATCGTCTCGTGTAGTCACGGTACTAAAACACCGAGACACTTGTTTTCTGACGCCTCACACTAGAATGTTTCATCTCCATGGGCAAAAACACGTACCTAAAGAACACACCAGGACACTTGCTTTCGAACGCCTCACGCTAGAACGCTTCGTGCTTCAAAGACAGGAGACTTTTACAGCAAAGCTATAAACCTCTACCCCAACAGTTTCATACCCGTGGGCAAAAATGCCAAGGGGCCAAGGCCTAAAATACCAAGTGCTCGGCATCATTAGGACCAGAGAGAAGAACTGAAGAAATATATTATGCATATTGACTGGCATTGTCCCTGAAGAAGAAAGTGTATGATAGCTGCTTCTTACCGGTACTCACCTACGGGGCAGAAATTTGGAGGCTCACTAAGAGGGTTCAACTTAAATTGAGGACGACTCAGCGGGAAATGGAGCGTAAAATGATAGGTGTTACATTAGGGGACAAGAGGAGCGTGGAGTGGGTCAGGGAGCAAACGCGTGTTAAGAATATATTAGTAGAAATTAGGAAGAAGAAATGGACTTGGGCAGGGCACGCAATGCGAAGGCAAGATAACCGTTGGCCATGAAGGGTAACAGAGTGGATCCCCAGAGAAGGCAAGCCTTGCAGGGGGTGGCAGAAAGTTAGATGGGCAGATGAGATCAAGAAGTTTGCGGGGATAAATTGGTCACAGTTAGCACAAGACTGGGACAAGTGGAGATCAACGGGAGAGGCCTTTGCCCTGCAGTGGGCCTAGATGGGCTGGTGATAATGATGATGATTGGCTAGGATTAGCTACGCAATTGCTGAGTGCATATACTAAATGTACATATGTGTATAGTTGAAACAGAATCGTCTTCTGTCTCTCATTGCCCACTAGCAGTGACTTTGCTGGGGGAAACACTGGCGCACACTGCATGTTTCGCCCCTCCCAGGTTTAACATTAGTGGAGACGGCCCGGGATTTTTTTGTTTTCTCACTAATGTGATTTTTAAATGTGTTGTAAGTATTGACCGAGACGCTTTTAGTCTTCCCACAAATCTAGCACAGACCATTTTTTAGCTGCCAACGTGATGCCGATTTTCTGTCTTGAACAGTCTTGATTAATGGTTGGTGTAGTTTACTTTGGTCATGGCAGCAGTCTTTCAGAAGGTACAAAGAAGCTATATTTTACGGCAAGAGCTTTGGAGATGGGAAACACTGCTGTCGTGTATGTGGGAAGGGAATTAAATAGGGGTTGCATTTACAAAGGGCAGCCTGTGTTCTTGCGAGGAAATGTCATTGCATTCTTTGTGCAAGCACCTCAGTGGAAAATTACACATTGGCTCTGGTAAAGTTGCGACTGAGATTTTCCTCTTGTTTGCAGCCAGAGGACGCAGGCTGCCATCACGACTGCCGTTTCGACGAGTTCGGATTCAGAATTGAAGATGAAGGTGAGTCAACATTCCTGCACACTACATCAAGTTAGTATTGTGGGCCTATATGAACTTTGGAGTTACATTTATAGACAGCAGCCTAAGCTGAAGGGAAATGACAGCAGACGACAGAAGCTGGTGGCACGGTCCAGCCAAAAAAACTTAATTAAAGCTGCGACGAGATAAAACGCTTTTGAGGGTGCCCTTCACTGCTTTCGTATGAGTCGGGCAGTTTTGTCTGCTGTGCTACTGAGCAACTTTCGCACATGCATTTTGTGTGATCCGCCTTGTCTGAAAACCTTTTGTCGCACCAAGCTGATCTTTTTATGTGGCATAACTGGCAAGAGGGAATGTAAATGGGGCATCGTGACAGCTAAAGTACATTTGCTAGCTAAGCTGTAGCTGGCATTTGCTGACCTTTTTTTTTTTTTTTTTCCGAGAAGCAACCACAATGTCACACATACCTAAAAGTAATTTCCAGATAAGCTTTTGGAAATCGGACGAAACATGCATGTGCTAGCAGAAAGATACATTGTGCAGCATACGGCACGGGCTGACCCACCCAGCAGCAGCGAATGGCACTCTTATTAAAGGGGCCATGAAGAGAAAACACAAGTTTGGTTCATTCGAAAGATTGCCTCGTTAGAATCGTACTGACATCACTTTTAACGTAAACTTCGTTCAAATAAGCTACATAATTAGGAAAAAAGGGAATGGCCATGCGACCCACTCGCTCATTTCCCGCAACAGAACCTATGATGTCATACCAGCCAGCTCTGCGATTGGTGGAGGCCGGCAGAAGCAAACGCAAATTAGGCAGGGCTCAAAAGCTTCCCGAACGAGCTGTCTGCACTTAAATGTAGGGCACATTCTGTTTGTATGAATAAGAATGGTGGGACAAACAGTGAAAGTTACGAAAGCACACATAAACATAGAAGTACTGATGCGTTCTGCTGTTGGTACTGCACGCACCATGCTTGGTTTAGATGCGCCGGAGTGCCAGGCTTTGGGGTTGTCTCAGATGACACTGGCCGATTGACGCAAGCAGCGGCGTAGGACGTGACCATATTTGTCGAGCGAGCACTCTGTTTCACGAAATGATTTATGTGTCTCCTTGAACAAAAAGAAGCCAGGTTTAAATACGGTCACAAACAAACCAAAGGCAGAAAACGGCTTGCCACGGTGTGGTGGTGCCATCTAGCTTGACTAGCAGCAAGCAAGTCTCCGCTCCACACCAAGTTTAGCTGAAAGACCTGTTCTTATGATGTGATTGCAAACGTTGTTCAAACACACGTTTCGGCGCGAGAATCAAAATTTTAGTTTAAATTGATTAATTTCGCAGTGCATAAAGCGTCTTTTGCTTCCATACAAGTGCTGGGGGCACT
The DNA here is from genome assembly GCF_048455015.1 of Haemaphysalis longicornis. Taxonomy (NCBI): domain Eukaryota; kingdom Metazoa; phylum Arthropoda; class Arachnida; order Ixodida; family Ixodidae; genus Haemaphysalis; species Haemaphysalis longicornis. The sequence goes on from NW_027526319.1 coordinate 1,356,220, forward strand.
ATAGAACACGAAATCTTTCGAATAAAATAGAGCATTTTGTCTTCATGGCCCCTTTCAGGTGCCACCATGACACCACCTTAGCTTCCAGTAGATGACAGACTGCGTACACTACTAGTAGATAATACAGATTAAAATGCGCACACGTAAAAGAGGCTTGCCAGTAAAAAATAAGTTTAGTTCTATTAACCAAAATGCCAGACAACTGGAGTTATTCATTAAGGTGCTAGCACACGCTAGCGAATTGGTTAGGGAAGGTTTAATGCGCCGACGCTACACAGGCGATGAGGTGCGCCGTAGTGGAGGGCTCAAGATTAATTTTCACCACCTGGTGATCATTAACGTGTGGTATAAAGGCAAGACTTGTACAAACAGTCAATCTTTACTGTGTTGCTACGCTAGAGCGCAGATTCTGCTCCATTTGCATACTTATAATGTGGCAAGTGAATGTGCTCATGCTACATGGTAACATCTAAACCTCTGGCTGTGAATGAAAGGAAAGCAGTAAATGTATCGAGTCATAGCTCCGTGGGCCGGCCAGATAAACTCAAAGTAGCTGCGTTCACTGTCATTTTGTTAGTATTACAATACATAGCCATTGATTAGACCCGTAGTTACTTTTCTTATGCTCAGCACTTCTTGTGTGTCAGTTACAGATTGAGGGGAGTTTTAGTCTTTGGAGAAGTCAGTTCTTTATTGCCACTTCTTTGTCCTTTCAGACGGCCCGGAGCAGAGCCGCTGTGGGGTGGACAGTGAAGAGCCCTTCCAGGAGAACCCCCAGCACCGGCTGCAGTGGATCGCCTACCTCGAGTTCACCCACAACAACGAGGTCGGCGACCTCACCTGGGACAAGGTACCGTCTCTGCTGTAGTGACGTGGAATGCTGACAAGGGTGGCTGTGCGGCGGCATTTTGATTCACTGCACAGCTGATGACTAAAAATGATCTGCACAAAGATGATGGCGTAGAGAGGTTCTTTAATTTAGAACAAAAAGGAATGAATTTCCAGTCATGAATGTTACACAGATCCTGCTCTTGCAGTAAAGTTAATTGGCCTGGAGGAATCGGCCTGGAGAAGTACCATGCTTTTTGCTGAAAGCATGGTACGGCCTCAATGGGCAGTAAATCTCGCATCTAAAAAGAAGCATTTTAAAGCGAAGCTGTAGTGTTCTCACTAATGGCGTCTGTAACGTGACAATGGGTGATGTGAAAGAAAAAAACGGTTCCGGTGGCTGGAGTTGAACCTAGGTCCCTCGCGTTATGAAGCTGGTGTTTATTCTATCGCTCCATTTCGACATGGTTGAAGTGGTTTGATTTAGAGAAAGGTTCATGGATGTGCAAAATTACAGGAAAATTCTGCACCCCACCGTGTTAACCCAACGATAATCCATCACAAGAAAGCTTTGCGTTCAACCGTCGTCGTTGTTACATGGAAGGGTGTCGGGTTTATTGTAGGACACGTAGGAAATGCGTTTAATTTTGGGCACAGGAGAGCTAAAAACATAAAAATGCTTAAATGCATCTTTGCACTAATTAACAAGTGGCTATGTAAAACTTTGTTGACTGCAAAGTAGAAAACCCTAAAGCTATTTTGTAGTTTGACATATGCACCACCAAGCTCATGCCACTCTAATTTGGGTTGTGTTAAGAATGTGAGAGTTACGTTACGAAAGAGGGTGCTTAAGAAGCTTCCTTTGCACAAAACAAAATTAAAATGTGGGATGCTGGTTGAATCTCGCACTTTTACCAAGCTCGTTAGCAAGTTCCGCGGTGAGGTTACTCAGCATTCCAGTGATGAACAAAGACTCATATTCGCATTGCCTCTCTTTCTTTCTTTCTGGCCTTCATGGCCATCTACTGCACGGGCTCACCAAGTAACACGATCTTGCCGCTGAACAGGTTGTTGCAAGTTTTATTTCTTGTATAGCAGCCGTATTTTGGATAGAAGAAAAATATAAAAATACAGGTGCTAGTGTTGTAGCGCGCACAATGGTCTTCAGAGTTTCAAATCATGCCTTGTAGCTTCGCTGTTTTCTGTCATTGACATCAGTCAAGATGTCATTTATATAGGCAAATTCCCAAGCAAGCGAGGCTATAGAGGGTGTGCTAATGCAGCAGTTTGCAGATTGTCTTACATGGTATGCCTTGATAATCTGCTTAGTTGTTTGATTTGATTTGATCTCTGTGTTTTGAAAGCACTGTGGAATCTTTAAAAACCGGCCTGGATATCCGCACGGCCATTTAGTGCAACACTGTATCTCAACATGCACTGTAACATGTGCAGATTTTCAGGCTGGATTTACATAGCTTGTCATCTATATTGCACGGCAGTAACTGCACCGTTTCTGAATTTGCTTGGAAACAGGGCTTAATCGTGATTGTTCATTCTTTCTATAGTGCTTGTCCTTTGAGGTGCTGAGCAAATCCGTGCCTTTACAGTTCGGCCTAAGCGTGAGATGCCTTGTGTCATCCTCGGGTATCCCACAGGGATCAACTCTTGCTCCCCTGCTGTTCTTTATTTACGCGAGTGAAGTGTCGGTGAATCTCTACTACTCCATGTCCTTTGATTGGTTGAGGGGTGGCTGCCATGGCGACTAATGCAGGTGGAGCCCCACCTGCCGCACACGTCCAAGCTGCGGGGCCTGGTGCGGAACGGGGGCATCCCGCACTCGCTGCGGCCCCAGCTGTGGATGCACCTGTCTGGGGCGGCCCGCAAAAAGCGCCAGGCGGACCTCGCCTACCGGGAGGTCGTCCGGGCCAGCGCCAATGACCACCTGCTCACCTCCAAGCAGATCGAGAAGGTATCCAGCTGTGTTGAACTCACACGAACCCAATTTATTTTCTGTTTAGAGCGGCAGCTATTTTGGTATGGTCCTTGTTGATGCCGCCATAACGCTGACTACTATGACTATGGTTCCTTTAAGTCTTTGATGAGGCATGTAACGTTTTTATCTTAATAATTTGCCAATTTCTGGATAAGTATATTATAATTTGTTTCATTTATGTTATGAAATTCGAAGACTCAAGCATGTAAACTTGTATGTGCCTTTTATTTGTAATATTTTTACCTGTATTTTCTGTAGTTGTAGTTGTCAGTATAAGTTTTGCGCTTTAGTCATTGCTTTCAGGAGGAGTTTTTGTAATTGTTCATTTTGGTGAATTGTAAGATATTTTTGCTTGTGATCGGCACCCGTTGTTGCCACAGGTTGCCAAGGAACCCTCGAGCCATCACTGAAAGCTTTTACCTTGGCCACCCTCCACCTCCAGTGGAAAAAAAATGGCTAACAATTACTGCACTTTCTAATGCGAAATTTTTGCTCATTGCAAACTGCAGTCTTTCTCGGTCACAGCGTATAGCTGGTGTGTGCGAGGAAGTGATTACGTGATCAGCAAACGCACGGTGGTGTGCTCTACTCTGCCGTTATCTCGCAATGCATCGGCGCTGCCGAGCATATGTTATTGTAAATCGTGTTTGAACCTCCCGTACATGGTTCAGATGAGTCCCGTAATGGGGAGGATGCGAAGCACATCTACTGGTTGCCTCACTCGTTGTTCAGCACTCACTCCTGAATGCTGCAGTGCTCTGAGGCCGAACTGACTCGTAGGTTCTCTTGACGGCAGCGATGGTAAGCCTCTGCATCGGTGGCGCGAACTGCGTCTCAGGAAGGGACTGCGAACTGCATCTTGGGAAGGGACCGCGAACTGCGTCTCAGGAAGTGAACGCACATTATCATCGAGCGCTCAAAGGCATGCGCTTCTATGGTGTCATCTCGCAGCACATCGCCACCGCCCAGCATGTGTCACTGCCTCCCTCTCACACTTTCGCCATGCTTTTCCGACGGGGAGCGTCTCGTGGGGATTCAGCATACTGCTCTCCCCCTCACACTTTTGCCACATTTTCTTCCTCCGTTGTCTTTGTGTCTTTGCTTGCTCAGTTACGACGCCGATGTCAAACCACAGTAGCGGCTGCCAAAATGCTCCACACTAAAACGAATCAAGGAATGAAATGAAGGTGTGTACTGACGTGCCAAGCCTCCTCTTGAGCCCTAGGGTGTTGCTGTTGTTGGGATGTGTGCAGGACCTTCTGAGGACGATGCCAACCAATGCCTGCTTCTCGCACCCTACAAGCACGGGAGTGCCGAGGCTTCGGCGTGTGCTCCGGGGGCTCGCATGGCTCTATCCGGATATCGGATACTGCCAGGGAACCAGCATGGTACGTGCTATTCAGTGTTGGCACTGTTTCGAGGGAGGAGTTATTTGGCACACGATGCCCTGTGCTTGTCTCGCACCGTTGGAGACGAGGCAGAGTTATCGTTAACGACCAACTAAAGCGAATTTTGTTGGGTTGCCATCAGCACTGTGAGAGATCTGTGCGAAATTTTGAACTCAGGGTGCTTGATCTCTCGAGTCAACATTTTGCATTTGGAAGGAGTGTAGAATTTTGGGAGGCTAATAAAAACATTTTGGCAGGTACCTCGGCAATGCTTTCGGCGTAAATGAGTGCACTGAATGCCTAAACTTGATTAGTTGTAGGAGTTATTTGACACTTCTAAAGATTGCACCTACTGCTTTGGCTTGTGGACCTTCTGTCGTATCTATGCCAAACTGGAAATGTGTACATAACACAATTATTCAGTTATGGGGGTGGAGAACGTCGTTGTTGGCCATGTCCTTAGCCTTCAAGTCACCCCACTGCCTGTTATTTGAGGCTTGATGTTGCAGCATGGTGGCTTTAGCTGTGGGGACACTAGTTTGAATGTTTAATCTACTGAAATTTCAATCTTTGACTCTTTTGCTAGCATGGGAAATTGACTGATTTTTTGGTGTCTAAGAGAGCATTTCTTTTTTCTGCTAGACATTGGTTTGGCACCAACTGCAGCGGCATTAAACACAGATGATTTAATGGCCTTTTCAGCATCACCAGTTTTTAAAATGCTTTCATTCATGATATTTGCAGAAAAAAATATCAAAATCAAAATTTTTGTCTAGTTGTCGTGGAAAATGATAAAAAAAGAAGTTGTGTGTAACAAGCCGCCAGTGGTAGAAAAAAATTAAAATATACATTTTGTCGCGAAACATGTCGAAAACACGTGCTAGTAAAAATGTTGACTTGCGGAGAATGGTTCATCAGATAAAAAAATGTTAGCATGCAAGGTACCCATGCCATGCAGTGAAGCCCACCTTCCATTTCAAAAGGCGCTATTTTGGATGGTTGCCTGGAAGGAATTTGGTGGTTTGAAATCATCAGAGGCACCAATTTGTCCCCACGTGACGTAAAAAGATCTTGTCAATGACTCACTTTGCATTGACAGCATACATGTTTTTGTACATTGGGTCCTAGTGTGCACGTTTTACTGCCCTTCAAATGTCCAGCCTCGCTGCATATCAAATGGCTGGCAGACCAACACAAGCTGTGGGAGGTGGTTTTAAAACACAGCAGCAAAGGGTGTGGCTGCGGGGCAGCTGTTTGCTGCATATTTCTGATTACAAATGAGGGGCGAGTTCAATATAGTGTTTCAGTGAGTACAAATTAAAAGCATTCGTAGGGTTCGAAACTGAGGTTACCATCCTTACTTGGTTCCGTTGGTGGCTGATGCTTACGGGGCTCACGCGCACAAAATGCAGTCTTATTCAATTTGAAATGATGATGGAAACGTTTATTGTACAGAGGGGAAGTTGTTACGGCCATCCACCCGTGGGAGGACTCCTTAGTCCAGGAATCCTTTCCAAAGAACTACCCTTTGGCAACTCATTCAGCTCCTATCCAGTCACGAAAGATGTTTCTTATGAAAAAAACTGTAAAAATATCGAAAAGATGGTAGATTTCTTACTAAAGCAATGAAATATGGGTGAGAGCGACCTATTATGCGCCAACGTGAAATATACATACAGTAGTTCAAACCCTGATAATTCGTACTTTCGGTTAATTAATTCAAACAAAATTCAAGTTTTTGTTGGCCGTCTATCCTTTCAATGTATTTAAGAGCCACTTAATTCAAACTCCGTCATTCAGTTAATGCGTACTGTTTGTGTGTCCACGCTGGAAAATATCTACTGCTTTCCCGCAACTATTTGAAAATTTGTGTGCCTATATAATCATAGCAGTCGAAAAATGAAAAATAAGCGCCTTAAGCCTTCGAGGAAAAGGGCGTTGCTAGTAAGCAAAACGTGTGAAGTGAAGCACAAGTAAGGTACATCGTGACGTTTCTCAACTTTGTAGCGTTATGCACCGTTTTCACGATGCGAATTTAAAACCAAAACAACCAACAGGCCTCAAAAAACATCTAAACACGATTCACTGCCTACACCTGTCGAAGCGGTCAAAACCATGCGGGCCACTGTCGCAAAAACGAAAAAAAAAAAAAAAGCACCATCATGCATTCACGTTTTAGCAAAAAAAGAAAAAGAAAAACGACACGGCGGTTATGAAAGTGACGCACACGGCATTCGGTTCGTAGACCTTACACCTCTGCTTTCTGTTTATTTTGTGCAGTTGGGGTTTAGAAACGCTTCGAAATTTTAAAAATGTGATTAAAATTAATGCCTACTCATATTGCGGGCAGTCACCTTGCAAAGAGCCATATATATGAGAACTTCTGATTATTCAAACTTCGGTTAATTCAAACACAATCCTGGCGTTCCTTCGAGATTAAATTGTCGTCAGTCGACTGTGGTTGTCAGTGTGTTAATTGCACCTTGAAATTCAGTTGATACAGTAAAATAGAACTAGAGGCGCCATTGCAGTCGCCCAGTTGGGTTTCTTGGTGGTGGCTGAGGTTGGCAGCCGCCAGTCGCACAAAGAAGATTCTGGGACGTCGAAGAGAAGTCATCGGAAAGTGGTTGGGCAGTTGCTTCTGCTTCGTCTGCTTTCTTTAATGGTATCTCCCTCATCTTTTCGTAGTTTCGGATAAGATTGTTACCATTTTTGTGCGGACACAGCAGTCTCTTTGAATGACCCGAACGTGGTACCGTGTCTTCACGGCCCCTTTAAAGGAGCCACGAAGAGAAAATACAACTTCGCTTAATTTGAAAGAACTAGGCTTCAGTATCTGACTCAGCTCCATTACATCCACAAAAGATGTTTTTTTAAAGAAAAAAAAGCAAGAAGTATTTAAAAACTTTCAAATTTCGCGCCACAGTGGCGTGTTATGAGCAAGAATGACGTCATACGGGCCAAACAATAAAACATAATTTTCAGTGCGTTAAGTGCATGTTAGCATTCAAGTGATGCGGTCAAATGGAACCAGAGGCCCTATTACAGACGTCCAGTCATGTGCCGTCGTGACAGGTCAGTTAGGCGGCCGCCAATCGCACAAACAAGGTTCCGTGACGTCATAGAACAGTTGCGGGAAATTGGCTAGGGGATCGCGACTGCTTCACACGTTTTCTTCAGTATCTCCGTTACTTGTTCGAAGATTGCGATGATGTTGGTATCATTGTTATCGGGACTAAGCAGTCTTTCTAATAAACCCAACTTGTATTTTGTCTTCATGGCTCCTTTAATGTCTTCGTGGCTCCCTCTGCGCGTTCCATTGCAGATAGCGGCCAGCCTGCTGCTGTTCCTGGAGGAAGAGGACGCCTTCTGGATGCTGTGCACCATTGTGGAGGACATCCTGCCTGCCTCCTACTACTCCACCACCCTGGCCGGGGTGCAGGCCGACCAGCGGGTCCTCCGGGCCCTCGTCGCCGCCTGCCTGCCCGACCTCGACGCCGTCCTCAGGGAGCACGACATCGGTACTGCACGATGGCCCTTCCCCTCTTCTCTTTTTTGGAGTACTTCCACGGAGTCTTTTACGCGATTAGTACCATCTTTAGCAAAAAATCCCGGGCCATCTCCACCAATGTGAAACCTGGGGAGGGGCGAAGCATGCAGTGTATGAGCGTATTCTTGGTGCCTTGGCGTTTTTGCCCATGGAGATGAAACCGTTGGGGGGTACAGGTATACATCTTTGCTGTAGAAGTGTCTTGCCATTGAAGCACGAAGCTCTCTAGCACGAGGCGTAAAAGAGTGTCCCGGTGTTTCTTTAGTACTTTAGTACGCGTTACGAAGCATTCCAGTGTGACGCGTAAACCAGTGTCCGGGTGCTTCAGTACCATGACTACATGAGATGACGATTACGACGACGGCAGCAGACGCCAACAGCCTCAGCCCCTAAGGGGGGACACTGCTCTTAAACCAGGCCCTCTTAATTTCTAAGTAAAACTTGCCAGTCTTGCTTGCTGGTCCTTGCCAATGAAACTTGCCAGCCTTGCTGCTTTTCACCCACTGATTTCAATTGTGCCATTATTTTTCGAGTCGGTCAATTAGTTACCAAGTTACCAAGAGCTAACTAGCCATTTTTCGGAAGAACAATAGACAAAACAGTGTTGGTCACAAAACTGTAATCTTTACTATTTCCAATGCTATGTACCCTGGTGAGTGCAATAAGAGAATCAGTTTTTTTATGCACCGCTTGGAACTAATTTCACAGGTCATTAAACCTTGGTGGCACCAGTGGCAAGGAACCATTTCGAACACTGATTTCAAGCACCAAAGCTTAATGATCTGTGAAATTAGTTCCAAGCGGTGCATAAAAAAACTGATTCTCTTATTGCGCTCACCAGGGTACATAGCATTGGAAAATGTAAAGATTACAGTTTTGTGACCAACACTGTTGTGTCTATTGTTCTTCCGAAAAATGGCTAGTTAGCTCTTGGTAACTTGGTAACTAATTGACCGACTCAAAAAATAATGGCACATTTGAAATCAGTGGGGGAAAAGCAGCAAGACTGGCAAGTTTCAGTGAGTTTACTTCGAAATTAAAAGGAACTGTTTTAAGAGCAGTGCCCCCCCCCCTTCCCCCCAGTTCCCCCCAGTGTTTGTAGGGGCTTTGCCCCTAGAAATACCTTGCGCAGCTTTCTCAGTAGAGATTGTTATCAAAGTGGTGCCAGCTGGGATACCAGAGATTCAGCTGGCAGACTTGTGTGTTTGCTGGATAAACACGTTTCATTGGGTCCCACCACTTCGAACCTTTCTCAGGGGGCTTGTGAAGATTTGGTGAAGTGGGGGCTTGTGAATGACTGTTTTTTGCTGTTTAAATGAATGCACAGGGAATTACGATTTCGTTAAAACAGTTTTCAAAGTGAAGCAAGTGGCGCACAATTTCCAACAGACACTGAAAAATGACCTCGATGCCATGCTCAGGGCGCATGACATCGGCACAGCATGAACGGCTTTCCCTCTCCTCTTGTATTTTTTTCTTTCTCGAGGTCCCTTGTCAGAGTCTGTTGTGCGGCACGTTGCGGAGGCATTGAGTTTGCAGACCTTTTTCGCAGTATTCTACTGGCATCACTAACGGTTGTTGTCAAAGGGGTGCAGGCTGGGATACTGGAGCCACTTTGACCCTTCCTGCAGAAGGTCTTCTTAAGATCTTGTGTAAAGGGGGGGTTACAATGGTTGCAATTGTATTTATTGGTTATTGGTTACAATGATGAAATTTTCTTGGCACTTGAGGGCTGGTATAGGCGGTATTCGTTAAAAATTTTAGCAGTCAATTTCTCCGCTTGGCAACGCTGGAAGCTGCCACAGACATGGCCGATGCGCTACAGACACGGCGTGGCTTGGGCCACTGCGGCCGCACGCTGAAGAAAAAAAAACACCGGCGTGCGTCATCTGCTCCGTTCCAATCCGATTTTAAACGGTGGCGTCAACAGAGTTGTTATTAATTGCGCTCATATTGAACTCGAGGCAATACTTTGCGAAGGTGAGGTAGAGTTTGTAACGTGAAACACAATCATGTGTTTCACAGTTGTGCTTAGCATGGGCAAGTACTGCCATCCCGCGGAGCCCAACAGGATGGCAGGAGAAGAGGGGTGCCTGATCTGGGGGCCGTGCGCACAACGTTGCCTAGCAAGAGACGCTTGGCCACAGATATGGCGGCGCACACTTGGTTGCCTGCATGCATTCCACGCCATCGAATACCGGCTATAAGTGGACTACACTGTATGCACATTCTTTGTCAGTGACCACCTTTTGACAGATGAAGCACCCATGCGTCACACACACCGACTTTCCCGAATCAACTTTTAAAGCGATAGCTTACTTAGTGGGACTGATGGTGTCCCGCCAAAAAAATAATGCATTTCTCCATAGACCGGCTGGTCGACTGAAAATCTTTGATAAGATGTCTGAACACATGGGGCAAGCTTGAAACCGGGATTCCATTGCGTCGAAAGGGTAGCTCGAAAATCACGCAAAACGTACGGTTCTGGACAAGACAATACACGCACTGATCATGCAGAAGGAGTACAGTAGTATACTTTTACAGGGTTCGTACAGGTCCTTGAAAACATTGAAAACCCTTAAAATTGAAAATTGAGTTTTCAAGGGCCCTGAAAACCTTGAATTTTTTCCTTCTCCTTGAAAACCCTTGATTTCTTTGGGCAACAGAGAGGAGACACGATTACGTGACTGGGTTTTCGTGGCCTATATCAGTGTAGCCCTGCGTGCTCCCCATCCAAAACATGCTTTTTACAATTTAAAGCCAGCTTGGGGGTGCAGTAGTGCTGCTTTATACAGCTTTTCCAATTTAAAGTGGGCTTGCGAGCACAGCCGTGCTGCTTTATACGATGGCTCGTACGGAACGAAATCCCTGCATCGGACGAGGCAGAAATTAGCATAGGTGCCCTTCCAATCTTCCATTGTGCTTTCTGCGTTGACTCGTCCTGTCATTCATTTTACATATCTTCCCATTGCTGTGCCCCACCATAGCTATGCCCACCATTTTTCGAAAACGAATGGTGCTTACACTCTAGGGGGAAGTAAATATGAGCACAGATAAGCAAAACTCTGAATTTGGGAACACGGTGCGTCTAGCTGCTAAGCTTTACTGGGATATTTTATTTTAAATGGATGCGATGGTGGGGAGAGCCAGTGGAGTCGTCAATCACCCTCTTAAAATGAACACGGAAATTCGGGGGATGAGAATGGCAGGGGTATTGAGTTAACCCGCCGCGGTGGCTCAGTGGCTAAGGCGTTGCGCTGCTGAGCACGAGGTCGCGGGTTCGATTCTCGGCCGCGGCGGCCGCTTTTCTGATGGAGGCGAAAAGCAAAAACGCCCGTGTGTTCGAGATTTCGGCGCACGTTAAAGATCCCCAGGTGGTCAAAATTAATCCGGAGCCCTCCACTACGGCGCGCCTCATCGCCTGCGTTGCGTCGGCGCGTTAAACCCTACAATCAATCAATCAATCAATCAGGGGTATTGAGTTATGTTCCTCGCTATTCGAGTCTGCGTATTAAGAGCATCTGCAGACCTCGAAAAAGTTCAAGAGGGCATGGCTTTTGTAAAGCTCCCTCAACATTACTACAGGTGGGGGTAAACTTAAACTTGTCCACTTGTAAAGGGTCATTTTTTGACATGTATGTTAAGAAGCAGGCATTTAGCGTGTGAAAAGAGTAGTGAAACATTAGTACATGTGCTCCCCTGCACCCTTGAAAATGCCTTGGCAGGGCCTTGAAAGTCCTTGAATATCCTTTAATTCTTGTCCTTGAATCCTGTATGAACCCTGCTTTATCTCACAGCACATATTGGTGTGCATTTAGATCGTTCGTAGACGCGTTTACTTAGTATGTGGAAAATACCGCATTTGTGCGCATATAACCCACTCTTGCGTATAATCTGAACCCCACTTTTGGCCCACTGGCAGAGAAAAAAAAATCCTCGTGTATTGCCTGCACATTTGATACAAGAAAGGTGGCACCAAAGCTACTGCTCAAGCAACATATCACATACTGTGTAGACAGAAAAAGTGTATGTTTAGCACTGACTGCAAGGCGAAAGCCACAATTCACTAATAGGATTCAGTTGATAGAGTGCGCTCGTCCTTGTTTTTTCTTCCTTGTCCTTGCATGTTTTGTTACTGCGTAAGAGCTTCATGGCACAACGTGCATTGCCGTGAAGCTGGACTAAAGGAAAAACCCCGCGTATTATGTGCACCCCTACTTTGCCGCTGGAATTTTCACATTTTTGATACGGGTTATATGAGCGAAAATATGGTAGTTGCATGGTTTCGTTCCTCGTGTGCGATTTGGGCCTTTCAAGGTTTGACAATAGATTGGACACACTTTCAGCGAAAGTGGGACTCACTTTTAGCTTTCGTGCTACTCTCAACTTTTCGTTACGAAGGGATGATAAAGTTTTGTACTATCCAAGCGCCCTGTCACTGTGAGGAGGCTGTCTGGCCTGGCCGCCTTCTTACGGTCCGTTTCTCTGTTCCCTCTCCTCCTCCTCCGTATGTCCTGTCGGGGGCCCCGCCCAGAGCTGTCGCTGATCACCCTGCACTGGTTCCTGACGCTGTTTGCCAGCGTGGTGCCCATGCGGGTGCTGCTGCGCATCTGGGACCTGCTCTTCTACGACGGCTCCATCGTGCTCTTCCAGGTCCTGCTGGGCATGCTCAGCTCCAGGGTGAGTGTCACGGTATTTACAGGAAAGCCGAGGGGGGGGAAGATTTGGCAGGTCATTCTATTCTATTCCTCTTGAAACAGAATAAGGCACGCTCCAGGAGTCTTGGAGGACGTCTTTGTTAGGCGAGCATTGTCCTGCATGACTGTCAGGAAGTGAGCCTTAGAGAACAACCAAGACGGGCGTTGATGATGATGATCAACCGATGACGATGATAAAGCATGATTGCGTGTGGAAGACCAAGCGTGCGAAGTACGAGTCCACTGGCGCATACCCTTCTGCTAGTAGTTGACACAGAGTTAGTATACAACCAGAGGGGGATCGTCCGGATGCATATTCCTCTGGCGTCATGGCCCTAACCAGTGCTTAAAATATATATATTCTAACAAAGGTATCAAAAGCATGTCTCTGCTGAAACGTTGGCAACAATCATGGTCACTACCTTGTTCGAGGTTTTCTTTTGTTATACATATATTATATATTTAATTAAGAGTAATAATGATCGTGTCCAATAAAATTGTGACTATAACTTATGTGTTATATGTAATAATGAAGCTGGGAGCTGCACAAAGATTTTAAAGTTGCTCAGGCCTCCAGTAATGGACAGTACAGACGATGGGAAAGTTGCACTTCTACGGAAAATCCAGTAGATTGGGAGCTAGGTTGATCATGTGTGCGAGGAAATCAGGATTAGTACTTCAGTGTTTCGCATATAATGGTAAAAGTGGAGTTAAAAGAAAGGTTACCTGCTTGCAGACACGAACAGCGCATAACATCGAAGAAACCATGCATTCATAAAAAAAAAGAAAGAAAAAACTGAAAGCCATGCCACTTTATTTTTTGTCAAATCAATACATGAGTGGAATTTGCTCTCACATGTTCAAATGTCTCCTCTGTCACAGCTTTCTTTTGATTTTGTTTTAACCGGTAACCCCTCCATCGTAATGTGTTCACATGCTGTTGGTATTTGTTGAATAAAGAATAGAGATTGGGTCTTGAAAAAACTGCCTGTCTATAAGTAGGGCTTGGGATATGGTTCTACTGCATTTAGTCTGCTGGAGTAATCATTAATTTGGCTTCCTGCTGTTCTTTTTGTTTCTTCTGCATGCAAGCTTGGCAGGGAAAAGTTTGTGGCGTTTCCTGCAAAAGTGAAGTTGTCTTACAACGTGCTAGCGTATTGCACTGCCCCCGAGTAGTTTCTGAGTGTTTTCAACTTTATTTCCACAGTTGCATGGTATACTGAACGGAAGATGATAGGTGTAACATGAAGGGACAAGAAGAGAGCCGAGTGGGTAAGGGAACAAACGCGTTTTAAGGACATATTAGTAGAGATTAGGAAGAAGAAATGGACGTGGGCAGGGCATGTAATGCGAAGGCAAGATAACCGTTGGTCATTAAGGGTAACAGAGTGGATCCCTAGAGAAGGCAATCGTGGCAGGGTTGCGGCAGAGAAATAGATGGGCGGATGAGATCAGGAAGTTTGCGGGGATAAATTGGTCGCAGTTAGCACAGGACCGGGACAATTGGAGATTAATGGGAGAGGCCTTTGCCCTGCAGCGGGCGTAGATAGGCTGGTGGTGGTGGGGATGATGATAATGATTATGATGATGATGGTGTACTGGCATAGAAGGTTGATGTGCTTGCTAAGGGCCTCTTGCTTTGTTGGGACACTTCTGTTGCTAGCCAGTCCAGTCATAGCTCTCCCACATCTCTTCTGCTGTCACTGGATAACCTTTATACCCCACCAAGAACGGGTGTTGCACTTGGAAAGCTCGTTACCAATGATGACTACATCTCCACTGTAACTGTTGTGCATTTTTTTTTCAGCGTAACAGTCCCGATAATGAATTTCAGTTGTTAGTCGGCACAGTATCATAACTCTGGAATTCCATGTCCGATGGCCTGTGGCGCCTTAAGGAAAGAGTTAAGCGAATTCAAATTATCGAGTCGACTGTAAGTACTGTTTGTTCAGGCACGCTTTGTATTGTTCCTCGGCCAGGTGGTCGGATCGAGCGGCAACCGGACAGACCAAAATTTTTCCTTTTAGGTCACTCAAGCACAACTGCCGTCTTTAAAAAACAGTACACACCTGTGACTGTCCAGAAGACCCGGTCCCAAAGTCCCCGAAAGGTCAAAACAGGGGGCTAATGACGTTTCTCTGTCTCCCCTCTTTGTTGGCAGGAGTCGGAGCTCCGGTCGCTGGAGAACTCGGCGCAGATCTTCAATGCACTGTCGGACCTTCCGGGCTCGGTGCGGGACGCGGAGCAGCTGTTGGAGGTGAGCGACCGGGCGTCCCGGGACGTGACGGAGTCGGCCGTGGAGGCCCTCCGGCGCAAGCACCTGGCCTACCTGATGGCCGACCAGGGGGCCCTGCTCAACCCCGAGCACGCCCGGAACCTCCCCAAGCAGGTGCGTGCTCAGGCGTCCACATGCACGGGGTCCTCCTTTTAAGTGCGGAGTACGTTAATACCGCACAGTGCCCATCCACGTCCGTGCGCATAGCATTTACAATCGCAAAAAATCACACAGGCACCGCCAGGATTCGAGCCTGCGTCTGGTAGACCAGACAGAGTCAGGGTCAGTCGTCTCACCCATTGGGCTACGAGCGTGTGTTAATACCCGAGAGTGAAGCGGCTTATGCCCTCGCCTGTAATGGTGCGGAGTACCGTAGGACCTCCCAATGTCCATCCAAGTTCATCCATGTGCACACCATCATCGAGTGAAAATGAAGCGAAATTCGATTTGAGCCGTGAGTTGCAGTTTAATTTGGAGAATAATCAAGCCGCAACTCATGGCTCAAATCGAATGACAGTCGGGGCGCGAATCGGATGTCACTCGGGGTGCAACTTGGATGTCATTTCGAGTCCCCTACTCCGCACACTCGCCATCATTCATGGAGTGCAGGTGCTGCCATTTTAAACGGGTATGTGGCAAGTAAACATATTTCTGTTATTTATGGATTTAATTTAATCAAATTAGTAGCATTCATGTAGTTAACTATCGTAATAGCAAAATTACAATACTAATTATCTAATTAGCCAATTAGGCAAGAAGTTAACAAGGTTGGTATGTCAGAGTGATCAGGGAGGTCTATTCTGTGCAAGGAAGCTACTAGATTATTGTTTTATTCCCTTAGGTATAACAAAAGAACAAGAAAAGTTCCTTCTTTTCAAAATCAGAAATAGTTTCATTTAAAAAACAAACTGAAACTTCGTTCTTTCTTTTTGTATACCGAAAGGAACTAAAGGAATAATCTAGTAGCTTCCTTGCGAATCTAGTAGCTTCCTTGCGCAGAATAGACCTTTTTGATCACTGTGAAGTAGAAATCTTCTTGGTATCTTGACTAATTAATTAATCTTGGGATGACTTCGTGAAGGTAATTTGTCTCAGAACTCAATAAGCATAGAACATATTTTTAAACTGATTTCAGTTTTGTAATTAGGATAGTTAACTACATCAATGCGGCTAATTTGATTAAATTCAGTCCATAAATAAAAATATTTTTACTTGCCATGTAGCCCCTTATAGGGACCATGAAGACACAATACAGCTGAACTCCACAATAATGAAAGTGCTGGGAAAAGCCAAGAGCTCCGCTTTTGTGAGGATTTCGTTGTTGTGGGAGTGAAATGTAAACAACAGGGAAAGCGCCCGCAAACTGAATATTTATTTCCAATATTACTTTGCGAGCTTCACCTCGTAGTAACTTCGCTACTCAGTTCTCTCACTACAAGAAGTTGTTCATGCCTAAGAACGACCGAATCGTGTCGAGGGGATGAAAAATATCCCACGGGTTTGCCTTCTCTGCACATTTTTCTCCTTGGCCCTCGCGCCAAGCATGCCCGGCTATACAAATACAGTCCAGCTTCTTCTGTTGAATTTGGCCAGACAGTGGCACCTCGTTGTTCCAGTGCTGTTCACAAAACCAAGAAAGCACCGCTTTGTCGACGTACATAAAGGGTGCAGCCGTCACTGCTTTGTTTTGCTTTTCGAAATGGTAGAGAGCCAGCTGCGGGGTCTTCTACACTCGTCGGCGCTATCCTCCCTTCCTTTAATTAGGCCACTGACTTGGGCAATGACGGCTGGCTTATCTTGCAGTGATAAAAACTTCTTCTTTTGGGCTGTTGGAGGCATTTCATTGAGAGCAAAACTGCCGATTGCCACACACACAATGAACGCGCGCATGCTATTCAGCCGTAGCCAGCTAGCCAAGCCCAAGCTCAAGCCGCGCCGTAAGTCACCCCCCTCAACAAAGTTGTGTCGCCCCCTGGTGGCGTCGCTGCATGGCTGCCTCTACGGCCACCTTGCTGAAAGGTCTTTTCTGTAATCAGATGTGGCAGCGGCCGAGCAGGTGCACTTTGACAGAAGTGTGTGCAGTTTGAGTTCGGAAAGAATGCATTTGAGCACTGGAGACAGTTAGCTTGGGCTAACTGGATTTTGTAATTTGCATCCCTTTTCATAAAATAAAGGGTTATTATTAAAAAATGCGCAGATAACAGGCTGACGAGACTTTCAGCGGATTTGGTTAATTTAATGCGGGATCGCCATAGAAACACATTTCGTTGCCGCGAGATATGAAGTAAGTGGGCTTCTATGGATGTTTGTTGGGGACCTGAAAATGTTTCGTTGTCGTGGGAATTTCGTAGTCATGGGATCGAATTATGTCTGTGTTCAACTGTATAAAAAGGTCGGTTAATTTGGACACGATGAGGGTTCCACTGCAGACAATTGCAACTACCGTATTTATTCGAATATAGGTCGACCTTTTTTTTCCGAAAATGTGCTTAAAAATTGAGGGTCGACCTATAATCGTGACCGAAGAACCTCGACCTATAGTCGTGATCAAAAATGGCGGGCGCAACGAGCGATCCGTTTCTCCGTCGCGCCCGGCGCTCCTCAAATTGAGGCGGCAGCGCGGAGCATCTAGAACAAAGACAGGCAAGAAAATAAAGGAAAAAATAACAAAACAATCAGCGTAAGAAAACCACCCACAGTCACTGCCGGCTATCGCGCATTACCTGCGGCCGAACCGGACACGAGCGAGCTTACGTACTGGCTAGAGAGCCAGATTGGCTTGGCTTGGTGTCTTTGGCTTGGCTAGGTGACTTTCGCCACCTAGCGTAGCCACCTCGTGAACGGAACGGCGTTGCCTGCTTCGCTCGCTGTCTCTACTATCTCCCGTTCTCCGTTTCATGCGCTTTCTTTGTGTTTGCTTCGTTGTGATTTCCGTACACAACGTTTTTCTCGTGCGCATTTCGCGATGTCACGTCGGACTTTAAGCGGCGGGTGATCCTGTTTGCTGAGAACTTGAACAACTGCGCCGCGCAGCGATAGTTAGTCGTTAATGAAAAGCTGATCAGGGGATGGCGGAAACAGCGGGACGAACTTTTTGCTTGTAGGGGACTGCGTCGTGCGTTTCGTGGTGGGAGGCACGATGCTCTCGAGAAAAAACTCCGGCTGCACGTGGAAGAGAAGCGTGCGAAAGGACACCGAGTGTCCTGCGAAGATATTCAGACCAAAGCTCAACAGTTAGCGCTGCGAGGCGGGATTGGCCGTTCAGCCTTCAAAGCCAGTCGGGGGCAGGGGTGGGTAATGAACTGCGGCGCATGCGGCGCAAGTTCCGACGACGACGCATTGTGTGGCTCCGACCAGTGAGGTGACCGCGTTGTAAATAAATGGGAGTTTTAAAAAGTTTCCTCAAGTTTTTTTCTTAAAAGTATGGGTCGACCTATAATCGAATATATTATTTTTTTTTTTCGGCGACTTCAATTTTTAGGGGGTCGACCTATATTCGTGCTCGACCTATTTTCGAATAAATACGGTATGCCCAAGCGAGCAGGCTGCTTGGCGCCTGGCATACTGCAAGGGAAACTTACCCGCTGTGCACGCATGAGGCTACAGCCCTTCCCGAATGGAGGCAAAAGAAGGGAGGGTGGTGGTACTATTGGTGGCCAAACCAGTCGTCTAAAGCCATTATGAATGACATTTTGGAAGGTGTGTTTCCTTTGCAGACTAAGTCGACCCAGTCACGAGTGCAATGGTGGGTGGTGTGCTGACAGACATCATTTCTGAGGTCGGAAGCGTAGAGCCTGTCGCTGCCAGGGATGACAAGGAAAGAGAGGACAAACCACCAGTGGAGTGTGGTCATCCACTGAAAATTCATAGCCAGCTGGAATGCCGACCGCCTCTTCAATTTTGAAGCAGGTGGCGAGGAAACTTCCCCTGTGTTCACTCGTTAAAGCAAGAAGTGCTGGCTGTCACTTTCGAGGATAAAAGGGCGACGGCAGGGACGCACTTTTTCAGGCATTCAAATTGTTGGCGTGTCTTACTACGTCCCAGTCGCAGTGTACTGTTGGCATTCACAACTTTCATTAGTTAAACTTTCATCGATTTGAATTAAGGCATCAACCCTTTTGCGATTCAAATTAACAAGCCGTTATCATACATGAGGCATGTCTAGAAAAAATTTGCGTAGAGCAGGGCCATTGTGTTTGCGCTTCTCACGGCCAAGTCGCTCAGGCTAACATTAGGCTGAAGCAGCAGTGGCAGCAGTGATTGAGTGCACATATTCATGTCTTGGATTTGGATATGGATTTGGCTTGCAAACAGCCTACAACCAACACCGAGTTCCGGGCTTCTGCAGTGACAGCAAGGCGTAAGCGTCATGTTGACTTTCAGGTTCGTGAAACAGACGCAACTGTGAGAGTGATCTACAAAAACTGCTTTGATGTGCAAAGTGCAGAAATGGGATAAACAGTTCGAACCCCGCATATGGCATCAACGTAAGTCTAATATACAAGTCACAAATTACGTCTTAGTGGCAAAAAGAAAAATAATATAACTTCACGAAGAACCACATAAATCTTAGGGAATGCGATATGCTAATGCATTGCTAAGGATCTACCAATTGATCTTCAATAATATATTTCTTGTTTCTTTTTTTGGTCTGCTACTGTGTCCGTCTGATCTAGACTACTCTTTTAGATGCAACGCATCTCATGCTCGCCGCTCTGTCCTTCCTGCGTGTGTCCGGCATTATCCGCACAGCTGCGCCTCTCCTCCTCTCCTCCTCCGATAGCGAACACTCTCTCCCAAACAGCTGCGAGTTGGCGCAGCGCGCTCTCACTTCGTTGCTAGGTGCCGGTGGGCGGCGCTGTGGGCGCTGCGCATGTGCAGTACTCTCTCTCTCTGCGCTCTCCTCTCCTTCAGGCGCTGTGAATATGAAGCGGCATGCCGCGCTCCAATGGTCTCAGTCGACGGTCGTCCACGTTACGCTTGCACTCTCTCGCAGTACTCGATGATTGCTTGATACAATCGTCGAGCCCCTAACTGTGCACTTTACGGACCACAAGGCACTTATTCTTGTCTGCAATAAAGATCGTACCTGAGCATACGTGTACTGCATGTGCATTGCATGGTGAAAATGGAAAATTACGCCCACCTCCCCTTCGCGTGAGAATCACTGCTATAAGTGTAATCAATACGATGGAAAACGTCAATGGAACCCCCCATGAGATGCGTTGCATCACACCAGGGTTCCTGCGAGGGGAGGTGGGCGTAATTTTTTTGAACTAGTCCACAATGTGGTTTGCCACCATCACAGCCATTGTCAACTTAAGAATCAGCCTTGTGCACTTTTTGTCAAAGAAGATGCAATCCGTGCCAGCGTCAGTTAGTGCTGTGTCCTGCAAGGATATGTCTGGCATTACCCGGAGCTGTTAGCAGTGCCTCTGAGGCATCGTTGTATACAAATCAATGAACAGCCGACAAACCGGCTAATCTTTGCCAGTGTATAAATACCACCTAACAGTATATTTCATTTATTTCATACTGCTGGTGGGTACGATACAAATACTAAAAACAATGTGCTCAAACACTCAAGTCACTGAAAGGAAAAAAGAACAGGTTCGCAGACCGACAGCAGTACACTTAGCAAGGAAAACACCATAAACCCTTATAGAGCTGCTTTTATGAAATTCCGTTCTTCCGCTGTTTGCAGAAAAAAAGAAAATTTAATTGTACGAGCACATGCGAAATTTGGTCAGCTGACAGTGAAATTCATGTCTCCTCTATGTGGGTGGCTCGAAACTTTTAATAAAACAGAGTGTGGTATATTTTGGGAAGTATCGTATTTTCGCGCCAAAAATGTGACACTTTCAGTGGCAAAGTAAAAGTTCAGATAATACGCGGGTTTTTTCCCTTAGTGCAGCTTCACGGGAATACGCGTTGTGCCGTGAAGCCCCTACGCGGTAGCACTGATGCAGCGATTGCGCAAAACATCCAAGGACAAGGAAGAAAGAGCAAGGACGAGCGCACTCTCACAACTGAACTTTATTACGGAATTGTGACTTTTGCGTCGCAGTCAGTGTATTCTACTTGCCAAATTCATACACTCTTTCATACACTCATACACTCTTTCTGTCTACATATTACGTGATGTGTTGCTTGAGTAGTGGCATTGGTGCAGGCTTTCCTGTATCAAATGTGCGAGCAGTAGGCGAGGATTTTTTTTTTTTTAATTTTCTGGCGGGCTGAAAGTGGGAGTGTGGATTATATGCAAGGGCAGGTTATATGCGTGAAAGTATGGTAATGACTGGGAAAATAAGGGAACAAGATGAGCTGGGCTGGATTGGTTGGTTCACAAGGTTAAGCTTTGAACTGGTCCATGAAGACAGCACAGAACTGAAAGCACCCGACACCATCTATCACGTTGCTTTCAACTCTAGCAACATTCCTTTTTTTTTTCTCATCTCTTTTGACGGACTGCTAGAAAGGAGCTACCATTCTAACTTGGTGGCTTTGAGGCAGAGTCTCTGGTTTCTATTGTAACCATCTCAGTTTGAGCTACAACATGCCTACGTGTTATCTTTTTCTTTCTAGTGAGGTGATTTCTGTGTAAAGTTGTTTCGAAGCAACACTTGTGTGTACCCGTTTTTTTTTTTCCGCGGAAGTAACAGTGGTTTACTGTAACCTTAGGTTGCCGTAGGTGCAGTGGGCAGCGATCCTCATGTGTTATTGATGCTTTGTGCCATGCAGGAAGCGGCAAGCTCTGTACTGTTGACAAAATGGAATGTCGCCTCTCAGTTATCTCCTCCCTGCTCTCTCTCCCTGCCTAATCCAATCCAATCCAATCCAATCTTGTGCAGCAACTGACCCGGCGCAAGGTGAAGCGCTCCAAGTCGGTGCTGCAGCTTCTCCTGCAAGGGGACGGTGGAGGCGGCGTGGACTGTTCGGGGTCGTGCTCTGAGGAAGACGCCCGGCACAAGAACGTCCGGCAGACCGAGATCCTGGTGGACCTGAGGGAGGCCATCCTGCAGGTCGCCCGGCACTTCCAGGCCCTCGACCCCAAACTCCATGTGGTGCGTGGAACAACTCTAGTCGGAGGTCTGCCTCAGGTTCACACTGCATCGGGTTGCGCTGACTCAGGTTTTACACTACATCCAGATTTGTGACGGACGTCGTGGGTTCGATTCCCGGCCGCAGCGGCTGCTTTTCTGATGGAGGCGAAAAGCAAAAACGCCCGTGTGAGTGAGATTTCGGCGCACGTTAAAGATCCCCAGGTGGTCAGAGTTAATTCGGAGCCCTCCACTATGGCGCGCCTCATCGCCTGCATTGTGACGGCGCGTTAAACCCTACAATCAATCGAGATTTGTGATGGTGAGAGCGTCATGTTACAGCTGCACGGGGAATGGTTTTCTTGGGCGATGTTTTGTTGCAACTTGGCATTCAATGGCTTCACAACACGCAGACGACAAAAGAAAGACGACACAGTGCTTTCTATCGTCTTTCTTTCTATGTTGTTTCTTTCTTTTCTCTTTTTTTTTCTTTTATTTTTCTCACGCATGTGTGGGAGCGTTTTGAACACCAAGATGAACAGCTGCCAACTAGCCCAATTGCCTGTTCTGCTTCCCTTACAAGGTAGCACAGTCTTTGTAGAAATTTTCTAGGCCAAAACGAAGCCTTCTGGACCACAAAGAATTCAAATATTAAGCTTAGCCTTTAGTGACAAAATTATTTTGTGACAGTAAGAAAAAAGGTGTTTTCTTTAGCTTTTCTGCGTAAAGTGTTTCAGCCTAGCTCAAGACGTAAGCTTGTACATCGGAATGTTTGCGGCCTGTGCACTTCTGTCATGTCCTAGAAAATTTTGACAAAGGCTGTAGAAGCCAGGCACTTCTCTAAGTCCAGTGCAGAACGTTAATTAAATGCGTTGACGTGTTACGCCGTCTCCCCAAACCCACCTCAAAGATACCAAGCCACCCTTGTACGGTAGCGAGGGAATTTTCGGACCTAGAGAGGAATGAAAAATAGTCCGAATAAAACAGAAGTCGGAAAAATCCCCGAGTCGCAAAAACAAACTTCCTTCCCTATCACACGCAAAGGCAGCTTCCAAGTTCCAAGCGCATTTGCCTCGACCATGACCATCACCGTCCGACCAGGGAATGCCACCTGGTGCTTTTAAAAAAAGTGGTGGAAAAAAAGAAAAAAAAAAAAAACTGGTGACTTTCGACCCATTTCCGGCTTTTGAGATTGCTTGCGCCGGAGACTACGTGCAAAATTATGGCCTCCAAGATGAAAGTTTGTTGCCCCTGCGGGAGCCAAGCCAATCCCCATCCAATCCGAAGTTAGCCAGGTAGCTTATGATTCAAAAGGACGTCGTTCTGGACTCGCACTGTAGCTCTGTTATGAAAACATTTTTCCGGAAAATCGAACCTGTGGCTCCCTTTGGCTTTATTTTGTCTGAAATATCTGTTGTTTATATACATTACTCCTATGGGGCAACTGACGGTTCCTTCGTAAAGTCCAGAATATCCAGCAAGTCCAAATTTTTGGAGACCGAAAAAACGGTTGGCTACTGTATACAAAAAGAGTGGGTAAATTGGAGCCAAGGTAACGTTGTACAGCAAAAAAAAAAAAAAAAAGCATGGGTACAGTATATGTGAAAACTTTGGCCCAGGTGGGGCCCAAATACAGGCCATTCATGCCAAAACCCATGATTGTACCCCTAGGCTGCTGAGGCCGAAAAGCAGATCTCTTTTTGTAGTTGTGCAACAAACCAGTATCAGTGTTTCGTATGGTGGAAGTGGAATATTGCTGCCACCACCCTTATGTTACAGATGTACGAGGAACAGTTTGCTTGGGGCATAGAGAGTCATTTTTTTTTTAATGCAGCGGGGACTCGAGGAAACCAGTCTGTCTGCCGTTAACACTTGAGGAGTCGCACAGTTGCAGTGTGAAAAAATGGTATTACAAAAAATCAAAGCCTCTTTTTTAAAAATAGTTGAAATGCCCATGCAACGGGAGTGAAAGCCAAAGTCCAAAATCCCGTCACCAAAGTCCATTTCAACTCAGCCAAAGTCCGAAGCCAACAACCAAGGCTGCTTAACTCTTTCGGGACCGCTCCATAGGCCATCGATCACATATGATCGATGGTTTCACGAGCCTGCAGAATACAAATTTTCGCTCGATGGAACACCTAGCGACATCTAGGAGATAGTTTGAAAACTGTAGTTTTCTTTTTTGTGTAGTTTCTTTTTTTTTATTGCCAGGCGACAACGCATCAGATATTTTATTCTGACGGGCAGTGGTTTCGAATGTAAACAAACATGGCGTCATACTCGCGCGAGCGCGATAAGAAATCCGCCTCATCTCGTCTCACATATCTTCGCCTTCTGCTGTGGATTTTAACGATGAGAGTGGCAGTGAAGAGTCGGAATGCGGCTTTAGAGATCAGATTTCAGCTCGAGTGAGGATTCAGGTGTCGATCAGCCTGGAACATCAATTCGCGCTCAAAGGTAGGTGTTGGTTTCGGTTTCAATTGTCTCTGGAGTAGGTATGTGCGCTTGAAATATGTTCTGGCTGGTTTATATTTGTTCGCTAGGGTGTTAACTACCTATGGTGGGGATCTCCTGCCACCATTTCAGAAAGGGATAAGTTTTCGCCGAGACGAAAGCCCGGCGTGTACCTGGGCGACGACATAGCCATGGCCCTAGTGCCAAAGAGATCACGCACAAAACAAAAAACCAGTTTCACCTAGCCGCATCAAACTTTTGTGATGAAGAAACAAAGCATTGTGTTAGATTTTGTATATCCTGAAATAATTTATTTTTTTTAAATAATTTTATATTTACGCTTTTTTCTATCTTTTTCTGTAGTTTTTTTACAAAGTTCTTACTTTAAGATTTTTTTCATGGTTCTATCGTCAGTGTTGAAGTAAAACTTGTTATTGTCAAAGAACATATAATTAAACATATAATTAGCTGCATTTTGGTATATGCTAAGGTAGGATGGTGCCTTTGCTTTATGTAATAAAAAATTTGTAGCGAGACCTTACTTTTTCATCACTTTTTCGGGTGGTCCCGAAAGAGTTAAAGAATGTATTTCATCATCATCATCGCTAACTGTTTGTACTGCAAAACTAGAATCTACCTATTACAATGGGTCCGTTAGGTATGAAAAGACGTCCCATTGATACATAATAGCCTCTAAGTGAGTGCTTTGCATAAGAGCAGACTTTGCGCTGCTGCCAACAAGTTTGGAAGAGATAAAAAGGTTGTAAATTTCCGTCACTTGGGTTGCGTTTAATGTAGGGAAATTTCAAACACCGAAAGAAAAATTCAGATATTCTGTTTAGACTCAAATCTGATAGCATCACCATTTCGGAACTTCTTTTCATAGTATTTCAAATTTCTTAAGCACAAATCAATAGCTGCTTCGCTGAACTCAGACACATCAAATTACACTGTGCTCAAAACAGTGAATGCTCTGGTGAAAACGCATTGCATTTACTAGTTTGGAGTTGGATGTGTCATGCTTTAAAGGGGTCATGAAAACAAAATTCATGTTTGGTTCATTCAAAAGGCTGTTTCTTTGTGATAAGAATGCCAGCAATTGTATCGCAAGTTTCAAAAAGTGAGATATTCGTGAGATATTCAAGCATATGAAGCAGTGGCGACTCCCTAATCACTTTCCGTTGATTTTTTTGTGATGTCATGGAATCTTGTTCATGCGGCTGGCGGCTAGTGACCAAATCAACCGCCAGGAAACATTACTGGGCAATTAGAGGGGTGTCCTTTGGCTCCATTTGATTGTAACACTTGAATGCCAACGTGCAGATAACACACTGACAACTAAATTTTGATAGATGGCCTGTATTACATCGCTCCTGCCCATATTACGTTACTGGCATGCAGAATTTGAAAAATTTTCTGCATTTCTTGCATTAAATAATATCTTGTTTTTTTTTTTAGCTGGAACAAAGCTGAGTGAACTACTAAAGGATAGGTTTTACGAAGAGCAAAAAGTTGAATTTTGTTTTCGTGGCCCCTTTAATGCGCAAATCAAACAGGAAGCAAGAAAGAGCGCACCTTCTGTCTGCAGGTCCTCAACTCGGACTACTCCATGGAGAGCCACGCGCGAGACCACGAGAACTTCGCCAACGTGTCCCGCTCGCGGCACCGGCGTGCCAAGGCCCTGCTCAACTTTGAGCGGCATGATGACGACGAGCTAGGCTTCCGCAAGAACGACATCATCACGGTCGGTGGCTCTCTCTCGCTGGCTTGTCAGCGGGCTTGGGTTGGCTCGCTTTTCTCGGCTGGCTGTGCGGTTGATGTAAAGGTCAAAAAAAAAGGTCGGAACACAGCTGAACATAACCATGGAGCGTAATGGCGCAGTTGCACAACAGCGCAGTGCTGGGAACAAGTGCGAAGTACGTGTAGTGCTTTGTTCGCACACCGCCGGAACCAGCCGAAGCAGCAAAGAGCAGGGAAAGAGTGCAAAGTACATTTTGTTCTCTGGTCGCACACCGCAGTGTTTTTATGGGGCAAGAAGGTTTGTTTTACATTCAGCAGCTGGTGCCCCGCAAGCGCACAATTTTTAAATTGTGAGCCACGGCATTTGCGCTCACGTCTCTGGCTACTGTTGAGATTTATTATTGGGCCTGTTCGATTTTCCACTTCTGGCTGCCCGGGGCTGCCCGCGGGCTGCCAGAGGCGAGAGCCGGTGATTCGTTTTTCTCGGGCAGCCCGAAACGTCACTTCCGGCGGCGCCAGAAAACGTCTTCGATTTTTCTGGGTCGGGAACTTCTGGCTCCCCGCAAGCTGCCAGAGCCGCCCGGGCATTCGTGGGCTGGTGGCGAGTGGGCACAGATCTGGCAGATAGCAGACGACGCTGCTAGCAGACGAGGAAAGGAAAGCGGCTCGGCGAGTTTCAAAATGAAACTGCGAACATTTTTTGTTCTTTCAGATTTGATGGTTTGGAATTTATTTATGGGTTATGAAAAATCACTTTTACGCACATTTCAGTTTATTTTTCGCATTGCAGCACTCTTTTTTTTTTTTAGCAAAAAGAGAGTTGACATGATCCGCGCCGAAACGGTCATTTGCGGTTCGTCTTCCGACAGACATGGATGGCCTATTTCAGCTCAAGGGCGAGGACGGCGTCACAGTTCTAGACGAAGCCATGTCTGAGTTTATTATTTCAGCAAGTACATTGGTTGTCCGGGTGTTATGAAGGAAAGTTTTCGTTTATTCTTCCGGAAAGAAAAAAAAAAGCTATCCCGCACCACTGTGGCATCGTGGGCGCTGCCAGGAAAGCCGGTGAACACGTTGATGATCACCCTATGTCCGCATTGTAGATCCCCCGAAGTACGATGGAGTGAAATTTCTTGTGATTGTAGTAACTTCCTTCCGACTCCGAGGGTCTAGAAATGCGGCACCCATAAATCGTGCAGATCATGTCAGACAGTCTTCCTCTTCCTCGCCCGCTTGTTTAGCTCCAATATTGCTCAGTCGGGCCAGAATATTTCCCGTCCACTGATAGAAATATATAAATCCGATGACTCGATAGGCTGCGTAGTCACCAGATGATTCGCTCACGCCAAATTCGTTATATACTGTGTACCGATTTACGACAGGGCAATCAGATCTGTCTTTTGGCCAGGTATTTCAGGGTGCCCTCGCAGGCCTTCGGGGTAGAATTCGTAGTGTTGAAATTCGGCGACCAGGGCGGCCACTGTACGCCGCAACAGGCGAAACAGTCTCCTGAACTCGAACTCCAGGTAGGTCAACAACGTTCTTCCTGCTGGGCCATCGCGAGGACGACGCACACATTGAAAACGTCGGCTTCGCAATCGTACTCTTCATCGTTAAGGTGAGGGCGGTCCGCAAACAACGCGTCGGGGAGAGCAGCGAGCGCACTTGCATCGTCCGACATTTTGCCGCTGAAACTGTAGCAGACGACCGAACAAAAGTTGCTCCGCAGCGCTCGTAGCAGCTGGGATTTCTCGGTCCTGGCTTCCGGTGTATCCCGAGGCGCTTGAACAACGTAATCACGACGTAACTTCCTGCCCGAGAGCAAGCTTCTGGCAGTCTGCGGGCTGCCAGAACGCCCGTAAATTGAACAGGCCCATTGTTGGAATGCATTTTTCGCATTTCCGCGCGTACTGTAGCGTGATATCGTTGCTGCGTTCACCTACGGCATCAGCAACCATGCTGAGATAAAAACACATTATTGTCAGGTTCGGGACAATAATAATAAAAGAACGAAAAACTTTCGACGAGACTAAGTTCTATTGCTCCAAACCACCCAAAATAAACACAACAGAAACAGATACAGTGATAAGGGAATAACAAAAGGTGAGCGTGGCTAACTGTTGGCAAACCGTTACAGTTCAAACAAAAGTAGAGAAAGTACGTGGTTTGTCACCGAAAATGGTCCACCGCACCTCACTTCCCGGTAGCACAGTCAGGGCGTGACATCTCGTGGCTGAAGGTAGGGCAACGCGCTCCGAGCTCCCGTCGCTGAAGAGCCGACACAGCTCTCTTGGAACGTCGCTGCCTTCTGCCGATGTCCGACGAGACAACTTGCTTGCGGGAGAGGGCGTCAGGGGTTTTGTTGTGAAGGGCCTCTTGGACGTGGCCCGGGTCAGGGCACCCGGCCGCCAGCGTTCCGGTCTCTCTTCACTCTCGGTGTTCTTCCTCGGCCCCTTCTGCCGCCACCTGCTGTCGCTGGCCGCTTTCCATTGGCTGGTCGCCGGCGCAAGCTCGTGCCGTGGTCGCGAGCATTCGGCACTGTAGCTGGTGTCGATGACCTTCGCGCTGCGTGCATTGCGTCTTCTTTGTTGTCGTCGTTTTGTGTACGTCTTTTCGTCTCATGCTGGTCCTTTTTGCCGATGCAATTTCTTCGCATGACATTTGCATTTTTTATGCATTTTTTATTCAAAGTGACAAAAAAGTAAATTCTCAAGAAGAAAAGTGGGGGGAGGGTTCATTACGCGAGTAAACACGGTAAATGTGATCAGCTATTTCTTTGTTCCAGCAAAACTGTTAGCAGGTCTGCATTTGTCGGAACATTCTTATCAGAGCTTTTCGGTCGACCAACTGGCCTGTAGGGAAATGCATTGCTGTATTTTCGCTCATATATCTCTCACCAAAAATGCGAAAATTTTAGTGGCACAGTAAGGGTGTGGATAATACAGTGTAGACCGCTTATAACGTATGTCGCGGGAGCCGTAAAAATCCGCACTATAAGCGGTAGCGCACTATAACCAAAAAATGTGCGAATCCAACCACATCGCCACCAAACTCTCAAATCATCCTTTATTTATCATCCCTCAAACGCACGGCACTTAAAAGCGAAGGACTGGTCTTTATATCGTATTTTTTATTTTCATCAGCCGCTACTGCAGGGTCACTGCAAGCGCGGTGTTACGAACAGCGAGCATGTCTTTAACGAATTCCGTTGTGTTTGCGTTTTGGAGGATCGTGGCTGCGTTTTTAGCGTCTATGAACAGATGCTGCGGAACGTGATAAGAACGCCAGCGGGACTTTTTTTTTTTTTTTTACCCCACCTTGTGTTCACAATGCTGAAGGTGGCTGCTTATCAGCGCAACGTACTGGTGGGGGGAATCTTCGGCTTCGTGCGGCTCGCTTGTTCGGAAAGGGAAAGAGCGGTGGCTTATCTGCACAACGTTCTAAAGCGTGAACCGCATGGAGCGATTGCAGTGCACGCATGGAACATGCGGTGCACGCCGCAGGCGCGGCAACGTTGGCCCGGTTACAACTGGCGTAGTGTGCGGCGCGTTAAGAGGCGGCAACATGGCATCGGCCCTGGCCGCGAAGTGGTGCAGGAAGCTCCAGCGACCGCTTCTAACTGCTCGCTGAAATGCCGCACGAAGCGCAAGCGAGGGTGCTCACGCAAGAAAAGAGCTGCTAATATGGGCGAAAAGAGGAATATAAACTGCCATTCACGTTGCTTGAGAAAGTGCCCATCAAAAAACACCGCGGCGGTAGGCCTAAACACCTCTGACGCGGCCAGCCGGCTTGTCGGAGCGTTTCGGATCTCCCGCCATTAGGTGCGCCTCTCCCCATTGGTGCAAGTCGTCAGGCTCCTCCCACTGCCACGCGAAGAAGCGACCGCGAGCGCAAAATCGTCGACACGAGCGTGAAAAAACGAAAGCACGCGCAACGCCGACGTGCACGAATCGTGTGCGAAAACGCGCGCAGACGGGGACGGGGGTCGTTATCTTCCGAGGTGCGTCAAGCAAGGTCAGTTGTGGTTATCACGTAGGCGTGAACTAAAGGGTGCCTATTCTTTTCTTGTGCGTCGAAGTTAGAGAGCAAGGGGTGTGCGCTGCGTCAGATGGCGGATTTCATCCTTTTTTTCTTTTGCTACCCTAAAACGATGCCCCAGCTGCGCCGGTCGACCAGCAGTCCCGCCAGAAAACTGCACTATAGACGGTATTGCGCTTCGGCCAACCGCATTCTAAGCGGTATGCTTATGCATTGAGTTCTATGAGAGGTGAACCGGTGGTCACAAAAACCCGCGTTATATCCGGTCCCGCACTATAAGCGGTTACGTTATAAATTGTCTACACTGTACCTGGGGTTTTTCTCTTTAGTGCCGTTTCGCGGCAATGTGCGTTGTGCTGTGCCATGAAGTTCCTACGCGGTAACACTGACTAAGCCTGTCATGGCAGCGATTGCGCGAAACATACAACGACAGGGAAGAAAAAACAAAGACACGCTCACTCTAACAACTGAAGTTTATTACAGTCGAACCTCATGGTAACGAAACCGTGCGAGTACGAAATTCCCTCCGCAACGAATTATTTTCGCAACCTCGGTGAACGTCCATAGACGCCCGTGTACTTCATATCTCGCGACAACGAAATGTTTTTGGGAAGTGGTCCTGCATTAATGAAATTCTCTGCAAGTCCAGTCAACATTTTACCTACCCATTGTAGGCTAACAGTGGCCAAAAAGGGCTCAAATGCATTCTTTTTCGGACTCAAAATGTGTAAACTTTTGCCACAGCACACTTGAATGGCCACCGCCATATTTGTTTTCAAGAAAGCCGATGCAGCAGGCGGCCGCGGAGGCAGCCTTGCAGCGACACCACCAGGGGGCGACACATGGCTCACGACGTGGCTTTGGCTTGGTCTATGCTAGCCCGCTACCGCTGAACAGGGCATGTGGGTTTGTTGGGTGTGCCCCGATCGGCACATTTCTAAGATGCCCCTGCCAGCACAAAATTGAAAGTTTTTATCGCTACAAGATATGGCAGCCTTCATTGCCCATGTCAGTGGCCCAAGTGAAGCAAGGGAGAATAGCGCCGACGAGTTACCACCTGCAGCTTGCACTACTATTTTGCAAAGCGAGCGCGCCGCTCTTTAATGGCGCATGTATGCAAAACAAAACGGTGGCGGCTGTGGCCATTCTGGACTTCAACAAAGCGCTGCTCACTTAGCTTTGTGAACAGCATTGGAACAAGGAGGTGCCACTGTATGGCAAAGTTTTGTCTGCCATAGAAGAATCTGGACCTCGCTTGCATGTTCTGACATACTCTGTGCCGAGGACCAGGGAGAAAAACGTGCAGAGAAGGCGAACCCGCAGGATGTTTTGGATGCGTTTGACGCAATACCGTCGTTCTTAGGCGCGCACGACGATAACCACTTCTTGTAGTGTGGGAGCCGAGCTCTGAAGTTGCGGCAACATAAGGCTCGCAAAGTAATATAACCGACTTTCGGAAATAAATTTTCGGCTTGTGGCCAATTTTTTCTGTCGCTTATGTTTCGTTCTTGCGGCAGTGAAATTCCCGCAAAAGTGAATTTTTGGGCTTTCCCCGGCGGTTTCGTTATTGCAGGGTTCGACGGTAGTGGATTGCGACTTTTGCCTTGTAGTCAGTTTATGCTACTCGCTAAATGTATATGCTCTTTCTGTCTACATAGTATGTGATGTGTTGCTTGAGCAGTAGCCTTGGTGCAGCCTTTCCTGTATCAAATGTGCAGGCAATATGCGAGGATTTTTTTTTTTTTCATTTACAGTGGGCTGAAAGAGGGGTGCGGAATATATGCAGGGGCAGGTTATGCGCACGAAAATACAGTAGCTTTCTGACAGAACTCTATTGGTTCCACCAAGAAATCTTTGGCTTTAACAACTTGCGTACCTCTCAAATCCCTCGTTTTTTTGCAAAGAGAAGCAGAAGATTGCTGCAAAATTGACGTTTGGTGAATCATCTGTGGGGCTTGTTCAAACCTGTTGGATGGGACCAGATTGGTCCCATTTCAGCAAAACTGGAACGAATCGAATGTCTGATGCCCCGCTTTCTTGCAGATCATCAGCCAGAAGGACGAACACTGCTGGATTGGCGAGCTGAATGGCCTGCGTGGCTGGTTCCCCGCAAAGTTCGTCGACCTTCTTGATGAGCGGAGCAAGCAGGTAAGAGTTGGTTGGCTTCTTGACTGCCGTGCGCATGTTCCCATCAGCTAATGGCCACCCTTTCTTCACTGGGGCCGCTTTGTCCCTCCTAGTTAGAAATCCCGAATAATGTGGCCATTACAAATGTTTCTCTTAGTGGGAATTCACTGAGTGTGTTCTTTTGTGTTGTAGAATCATGTGAGAGTGTGTTTGTTCCATTGATGTTATTTTCATTTCTCATGCTCTCCTTTCTCTATTGTACACATATTCCTTTCCTTTCCTTTTCTTTTTCTTTGTTTGTTCTGTGCACCACGCTGAAGGCATCGTGCTGTTTGGGGGCACTTATCGAAATAAATTAATAGAGAAAAAATAAACAACGTTCTCAGCCGTGTTCCACTGTTCACAGTGCACTCATGTGTTCCACATGAACATGGCTAGGTGTTCACTCATTACATCTTGCATGCTAATGCAACAACAAGAAAAAAGGCCTTTTAACAGGCTTAGCCGAGTATAGATTTCACCCAGAGTGGGCGGATGGTTTGGTGTTGACACTTGCTGTAGAAGTATGCTTCACTGATTTGTATCTGAAGTTGTAACAGCATACTGTAGTTTGGACAAGCCGGGTCTATTATTGTGCAGGGTCTCAGGGTGGGCGAGTACGCATGCAGGCACGTTTTCTTACCCCCTCTGTGTTACTGTGTCTGTCCCGTGCAGTACTCGAGCGCAGGAGATGATTCGGTGACGGAAGCTGTGACAGACCTAGTGAGGGGAACGTAAGTGCTGCTCTGTGTTTGTTTGTTTGTTTGTTCACTCACCCATTCACTCACTCACTCACTCACTCACTCAATCACTTCTGCATTCATTCATTCATTCTTCCCTCAAAGGCTATAACTCTCCGCAAAAGTGCAAGGATAAGACGTGTTGTTAAGAGCCTTCATCACACTCAAGATTCTTTAATGGGTATTTCCTCAATTATTGTGCTGTTCTAGGCAAATATGTCAGCTTGGAATGGGTGCGGACAGATTTTCATTGGAAGCCCTACCTTCTTTCTTTTTTTTTTTTGGAAGAAAAACTTTGTTTGTCTAGAGGCATTTAGGGGATAATTCGTAAAAAAAACTGAGTGCAGATATGAAAGACTGTTTCCACAGGGTATCTTCTCCCGTGTAGGCAAGGTTACCGCGAACTGGGGGCAAAAATTGCTGCAATAAGAAAGCAGCAGCAGCTTCTCAAAATTCACATTTCCTGATGGACCCTCTAGGGCTTCGCAGTATGCAAACTCGTACCCTCTTTTTATTCGGTGGTTATGTTTCATCAGGCAACTACGGCGATGGAACTGCTGAAACTGGAGGAAACGACATCCATAAATGGGATCGGCTCTTCTTCTATTGCAGCAAAACTGTTTGTTAGCAGCACTGCATTAGATCCAACATTTCCCAACCAAATCTTCAACATGTTTAACAGTCTGCTGCCCACATTTGTTCACAATGGGTTACACATCAGTGAAAAATTTTGGGCAGTAATTTCATTGTGACGTCACTGGTGAGAAGGGATAAAAAGGGGCTGCCTAATAACCACAGGGCTTTGCTAGGTGCGGGCTACATCGAAGTGGTGTTGGTGTATCGCTGGCATCACTGGTTTTTGAGCAGTTAGTGCAACATACTCTTGATGTTACTTGCGTTTTCCGAAGGTCAGTATGAACATAGTACAGGGCAATGATGGGAGATACAATAAAACGTTGCGAGAGACACTCAAGGGAACCAAAAAACGTGTCTCCCATAACCAAGGTCTCTTTTATGCAATGTTGCTAACATGGGGAACATAGGAAAACCAACCAAACCGCTTCATTCAAATATCTCTTATAACCAAGTGTCTCTTGTAACGAGTTTCCACTGTAGTGCGTTTTCACGGACGAGTGTGTTTCAAATGTGTGGAGCTGCTCGTGCTCCATTTTCGTATGCTCATCTGTAGTGCAAGGGATGGGTGAGACACTATTGTCTCCCGTGAAGAGAAAGAGGGATTCTTCACTCACGTTCCTCCGCTCACGTGAGTGAAGAATGGGCACGGAGCAAGAACATGACGGGAGGGGAAGCGGCCTTTCCTTGGATGGCCAGACAATGTCGCAAGTGCCTGGCAAAGGTTAAAGGGGCCATGCAGGCAAAATACAAGTATGTTTTATTCGAAAGATTTTGTGTCTTACTGTTCATGCTTTATTCACTGAGAAATTAATCAATTTAGCTTACCGTATTTATTCGAAAATAGGTCGAGCACGAATATAGGTCGACCCCCTAAAAATTGAAGTCGCCGAAAAAAAAAAATAATATATTCGATTATAGGTCGACCTATACTTTTAAGAAAAAACTTGAGGAAACTTTTTAAAACTCCCATTTATTTACAACGCGGTCACCTCACTGGTCGGAGCCACACACTGCGTCGTCGTCGGAACTTGCGCCGCATGCGCCATGCGCCGCAGTTCATTACCCACCCCCACCCCCGACTGGCTTTGAAGGCTGAACGGCCAATCCCGCCTCGCAGCGCTAACTGTTGAGCTTTGGTCTGAATATCTTCGCAGGACACTCGGTGTCCTTTCGCACGCTCCTCTTCCACGTGCAGCCGGAGTTTTTTCTCGAGAGCCACGAAACGCACGACGCAGTCCCCTACAAGTAAAAAGTTCGTCCCGCTGTTTCTGCCATCCCCTGATCAGCTTTTCATTAACGACTTACTCTCGCTGAGCGGCGCAGTTGTTCAAGTTCTCAGCAAACAGGATCACCCGCCGCTTAAAGTCCGACGTGACATCGCGAAATGCGCAGAAAAACGTTGTGTGCGGAATTCACAACGAAGCAAACACAAAGAAAGCGCATGAAACGGAGAACGGGAGATAGTAGAGACAGCGAGCGAAGCAGGCAACGCCGTTCCGTTCACGAGGTGGCTACGCTAGGTGGCGAAAGTCACCTTTACCCCCACCTCGCGCTACGGCTCCGAAGACACCAAGCCAAGCCAATCTGGCTCTCTAGCCAGTACGCCAGCTCGCTCGCTCGCTCGTGTCCGATTCGGCCGCAGGTAATGCGCGATAGCCGGCAGTGACTGTGGGTGGTTTTCTTACGCTGATTGTTTTGTTATTTTTTCCTTTATTTTCTTGCCTGTCTTTGTTCTAGATGCTCCGCGCTGCCGCCTCAAATTGTGGAGCGCCGGGCGCGGCGGAGAAACGGATCGCTCGGTGCGCTCGCCATTTTTGATCACGACTATAGGTCGAGGTTCTTCGGTCACGATTATAGGTCGACCCTCAATTTTTAAGCACATTTTCGGGAAAAAAAGGTCGACCTATATTCGAATAAATACGGTAAAATTTTGATCCTCCCGCCAAATTGCGTGTTTTCATGACATCTGCGATGACATCACAGGCGCCACTCTGCAGCCGATTAGGGAGCCTCGTTTACCATTCGGTAACCTAGATGGCGCCACCGTACTGCGGTGGCCCATTTTCTGCCTTTGCTTTGTTTTTGACTGTATTTGTATCTGTCTTGTTTTTGTTAAAGGTAGAAAATCATCGTTTCGTAAAACATAGTGCTCGTTCGACAAATATGGTCACCTAAGACACCGTTGCTTATGCCAATTGGCCAGTGTTGACTGAGACAACGCCAAAGCACTGCAGTGCTGTGTATCTAAACGAAGCATAGTGCACGCAGTACCAACAGCAGTATGCATCGGTACTTCTATGTTTACGTGTGCTTTCGTAACCTTCACTGTTTGTCCCACCATTCTTACTGCTATGAAATGAATATGCACTACATTTAAGTGAAAATAGTTCTTTGTGCAACCTTATAAGCCCTGCCTAACTTGTGTTTGCGTTTGCCGGCCTCAGCCAATCACGGAGCTGGCTGGTATGGCATCACAGGTTCTGTTGCGGGAAATGAGCTAGTGGGTCACGAGGCCATTCCTTTTTTTCCTAATTATGTAGCTTGTTTGAGTGAAATTTACATTAAAAGGGGTGTCAGTATTATTCTAACGAGGCAATCTTTCTTATGAACCAAACTTGTGTCTTGTTGGCAGCTGTCGTGGGAGACAAAACAGCTTGGCTGCCGGCATCGGCATTTCATTGTGCAGTTTTGGAAAGTATGGTGGCCGCTATCATTTCGTCCATCGGGTGCCGCCACCCTCTCCTTCGCCGTCACAACGATGAAGCTTTGCAGTTCGCTTGGCTTTTCATTGGGACATTATCTGGTTGCTTGCCCGTGTTGCTTGCCATAGTGGGCCGTCTCACCGTCTATGTACCGTATTTACTCGCATAATCCTCGCACTTTTTTTTCGGAAAAGTCAATGCAAAGTTAGGGGTGCGAGAATTATGCGGGAGAAATAAAAAATCCGGTGCACAGTGTTGCCAATTTGCCTTATGGCAATCCCGCTAAATGTAGCGGTCGTTTTTTGTATAGGTCAGCTCAGTGTTGCCAACAGCAGCTATTTCTTTTTATTTTATTATTTACAACGTAAACAGTCTCCCGTCAATCAGCGATCATGAAATTGCCGCCTTTGCTTTCTGGCGCGCGCCCTATCTCGTCGTCGTATGTGCGTGCCCAACTCCAGTAACGCACGTTGAAGTCGGTGACGCCGAAGCGCCTGCCTGCGGCACGGTTGCCGTGTTCGATCGCGTACTCTTTCGCTTTCAATTTGAAAGCGGCAGTGTAGCTGGCGTTCCTCCCCATGGCGAAGCGGCACCAAGCACAAAACAATTAGATCAAAAAGTTCTCAAAACGGCAGCGAGGTATCCACCACTGACGCAAGTGACTCACTGACTGCTGCCGCTCAACGGCGGGACCACGACGGCGACACGATTACACGACGACACGACAGCGGGCTGCGCGAACACCGTCTAGTTGCGCGCACGCGAAACATGCGCGAAACCGGCTCAAGTACAGTGTGAGTAGCGTGTTAGGGCGCCTGTTAGGGAGTAGCCATGCAGGTTGTTAGGGCGCCTGGATGGCCTTGGATACACAGCGCTCTCTGCCGAACGGAGAGGCGGCGGGGGAGGGCGCGCGTTGGAGAGCGCGTGCACCATGCGGGTTTCGCGAGCAGGCAACTTTCGGTGCTGCAAAGTTGGGGGTGCGAGGATTATGCGAGGAACCAAAAAATCCAAGTTTTGGTGGCTCACATTAGGGGTGCGAGGATTACGCGAGTGCGAGGATTACGCGAGTAAATACGGTATTCTTGCTCAATGGGAATGGGTTTTGATTGCAGCGGTGATAGACAGAGAGCGGAACTTTAGGCACAAGAAATCGTGGTTTTGGGCTCATATAGTAGGCACTGAAAAGTGCAATTTATGCAAATATGGGCACGAAATACTGTTGTTTGGCCTCCAAGGCCCTCCAAAAAGAGCATTATTCCCTGAGCTGCTCCAAAAGGCTCAAGCTTGCTTCCACCCCTGCTGCAGTTCCGGTCTCAAGTGATAGGTGATGATGTTTGGTCACACGCACGGACAAATTTCGCTACATCATATTGTACGTTGAAATCGCAATGCACAAGCACACCTGTCTGAATGTCGTCACGATGCAGGCTGTGCCCAGCCTTGAAGGCTGTTCTGGAGTACGGCATGAAGCGGTCCACCATCCTGGGTGGAGTCTGCCACCCGTGGCTCTTCATTGAAGAGGTGGGTGGCCGGGTGGGGAGCCGCTCGGAAGGGACTCGTTTTGGTGGAGCTATCGAGGAGCTATCAGTGAAGCTTCTTTCGTATTGCCCCCAGAAGGCTGCTCTGCTGTGTAGGTGACATTTTTGCGAGGTGAATCTGGACAGCAGGTCGAAGCAAACGAGGGATGCAGATGAGTTTTTTTTTTTTTTAATTAGTTTAGACACTATCTCGAGTTTGAGGGGGTACACTGCTTTTAAAACAGCTTGCTTTAATTAAGTAAACACTGTGAAAGTTGTCAGTCTTGCTACTTTTTTTCCCACCGGATTCAAATATGCCATTATTTGCTCTCAAACATGGTTCGTGTTCATGTTGCACGCTTAATTGTGCATGTTGAAGCAGCAACCGGTGCATAGTGGCTCGCTCATTTCACACTTCGTATGTGGCATTTGTTGATTTAACTCTTTCGTTATGGCAAAAAAACGGCCGATTTTGAGTGCTTCCACAAAACGTTTTTTTTCTCTTGAGCTATTGGACACACTTAGCCTTGCTATGCATGAAATTGTAGCTCATAGATTGCTCTTCCAAACACAAAGCAGCAGTTTTGTTAAAGGTACAATTACTTACAGTTTATTCGTCCAGTAATCAGAAAAAAGCCCCCAAGAAAAGTATACGAAAAACACAAATCGGCAATTTTACCGAGACTAAAAATTATTTCAGGCATTTTAAGATATACAAATTGTTCCTGCATTCTTTGGCTATGATTCAATATATAAATCAACAGTGTACACCAAGGTTTGGATTTTTGAGGGCCCGTCAACATAGCGGAACTGACGGCTGTGCCACGCCGCGAAGGCACTGAAGGGTGAGTGAGTCTCTGTAAAATGTGCATCAAAGCATACTCTTTTGTGTTCTCGCACAAAATCCTTATCAGTTCGGTGGTAAAAATCAAGAAAAAAAATCCAGCGCTCTTGAGAAGCGTCGCGCATCGCCCTGCAGCGCTAATCTAACACGAGCGCCAGGTTATCTTGAAAGTGATAGCGCGATATGGCGTGGTGCATTTGGAAAAATAGCCTGGCCGTACGTTGTTAAGACCCTAAACAAAAACGTAAAACCGCAGTCGTCAGATAAGAAGCAAGTTTTGTTTATAAATACAACGCGAAGTCACAAAGAAATTACCTGCCAGCGCTTGTTGAAGTGTGAGGCACCTGAACCGTAGCTTCGTCGTCCAAACTGAAATCTGAATATCCCACATTGTTGCTTGACCCCTCACTGCTGCTGGAATAAAAAAAATCGACAGCAGGAGCTGCCGAAGTGCTTGCTACAGCAGTCCGACTGTGCTAGGGTCCCTAGAAATATGTGCTAGTCTGCCGTCCGCCAGCCACGAAGGGGGCTCCTCCGTGATGCATGCAGCGGCGGCGCTGTAGTCAATCGGAGCGCGGTGCCGGCCGGCGCGATGGGCAGCGGCGGACGGCGCTCTGCCGTGCCGCTGCTAAGGTGGCTACCACTGCTGCCTTCATAGTTCTGCCCTATTTCTGGGCGGGTTCAGCCCATTTTAACTGCCCCTTCTCGAACCCTATCCGTTTCTGTCGACAAACCAGATTAGCCAAATAAGTTCGCTCTCACCAGTACGAAGAGTTTTAACCGAAACGTGAAGTGACAGGAGGACGTTTTCGCGTATTATGAAGGATCTTGCCTTGTAAAAACCGCGAATCGTGTCGCTACGCTATTTCGATTTCGACACATACTCGGGGGCTTCGGGAACACTACCGGCACAGCGTCGTTTTGCAGCTTGGAAACATCATGCGGGACTTCAGCTAGAAAACAACCGTTCTTTGTGAATACCCCCGCCGTTGTTAACTGATGTATTAGTCAGCGCGTGAAAATGTGTCTGTGGTGTGTCGGCGCTCCGCTTTTTTGTATGGCTCTTTGGAACCGACTTTCTTTGCAAGTTTCCCAAGATGTCCCCTGTACGTGTATGTAAATAAAGGAGCTCGAACCGGTGCCTTCTGACCTTTCGCATCGTTCATCTGGAGGCCCTTAAGCGCACGTCTTCGCGGCCCCCTGCAGTTACGTCCAGTCAACTGGGAATCTGTTAAATGTAAATGCCAAATAAAACATCAAGACGTGTGCACATGCATACGAAGTTTTATCACCTTCAGCCATCAGATACAGTGATTTCTGCATAACTTGAACTCGGATATCTCGAAATACCGGTTAAGTCGAAACCTTCTTTTGCCGTGCATATACCTGCCATAGGCGACATTTTCCACCCTTTGTCTCGAAACGACTTTTCGGGGATCACGGATATCTCGAAATGTTGACAAAGAGGACGCAATGCAACATCCGCTGCAGGCAGCTGATAAGCTCTCGGTTAAAGCTTAGCTCCAATTACGCGCCGAACACCGTCGCGAACGGCAAATTTGCGCGGGGTACGCACTGTGCGCGGCCGATGTCCTGTTATCGGAGTGCTGTCCGACGCCTACATTGTTCATATAGCTGGGGAAGACGCTTCTGATCATGTGGACGACGACGTGTCTCAAGAAGTGCCAAAAACGGCAGGAACAAGAAAAACATATGCTTTGCCTGCTTTACAGCAAGATAGAATATAGCGTTGGCGACCAACAGTTGATGCGGCATTGAGAAGCTCGAGAACACGTTTTTGGGGCCAGATGCGAAGGCGAAACAGGCGAGCATCACGCAGTTCTTTTTCCGCAACACCTAGAAAAAAAATGTTTTTTTTGTCTGCAAATTATTTTGCCTGTATTCTGGAAGCGTCCCTGTGCATTGGAGCATTCGTTACCAGCACTAGCTCTTATTCCAGTGATCTGGCCGTATACATTTTTCGCATTTCGCTTAACCCAACACTCTGCTTACCTCGAAATTTTCAAAAATTTGGGTACTATCAAACCTCTTTTGCGTGCCTGTAATTTTCGTGAATACCACGATTTGAAACATTCGCCAGCATTGTGTACGTGAAACTGATTTTTAATAACACCCGGCTGCAAATCGCTTGCATTCCTCATTGCACAGGTTCTTTTTGATCACCCACACACTCGAAGGGAATTGCGAGGCGCACGCGGGGAAAGCAAAACGGGAGAATATTTGTGTTATGGCCAATCCTTATAATCGCGGCTGTTTGAAACCAAGGAGTAAAAATATTGACGTTTATTTATACTGTCATGACCATATATACCTTGCTTTATCCCCCCTCCTTCCGCACTATGCCCAAAGTATATAGGAACAAGTTTTTGCTGGCACAACATTTTACTCAAGCTTTCGCTTTTCTTCTTGTTAGCCTACCAGCCGGCTGCGTGCTTATCACCGTCAATGACGTTCGAGAATGACCCGGTAGTTTCGATGTGGAACAAACGCAGCTTCTGGTGGTGCTGCAGGGAGCTCTTTTTGAACGGGATCTCACTGTCGGAACATTGATGGTTGAACGCCAAGCTTTCTTGTGAGCGATTCCTTGTCGTCTGAGTTTTGACTTTGACTCGATTGAGCTTTCACTTTTACTCGCACGCATTTTGGACTTATGATCGCGCCGGATTTGACATCGACCCTTCGCCGTTTGATTTCACGCAAAGAAAGCTTCGTGTTCAACCATCGTTGCGGAGTGGAGGAGTGGATACTTTTTCTGACTGCACTCCTCTCCAAATCCAAACTGCTTTGACCATGTTGGAATTGTGCATTGAGATAGACGTCGGCTTCAAAACGCGATGGAGCCAGCTTCGATTCTGACCACGGGAAGCGTTTTTTTTTCCCTCTCACTTTACTCACAAACATCACCGTCGTCAGAGACAGTTGGCTTTCTTGCAGTGCTTTTTCGAGGCGACATAGGCCATCAGTGAGACATAGAAAGCTTCACTTTAATAATGGTTCAAGCGGTGGTAGTGAAACGGCTACGCTGGTTGCTGCGGTTTCATCCTTCGGTCTCATTCGCGAAATTCAGCGGCCGCAAAGAGGCTCCGTAGCCCAATTCGCGAAAAACTCGGGGCGTGAAACTAAAAGGTCTTATAGTGAGCTGATTGGGAGCTGATGTACCTCGTACCATTCGATTTCACCGCTCTAAGTGGCCGACAAACCCCGATGCGCGCTCGCGCTCCGCGGCAGTAGCGCACGGCACAGGCCGGCCTGCGGCCGCTCTCACTCCGGCCGCTCGGGCGCTCCGATTGCTCGTAGCGCCCTCTGCGCAGCGCTGTGCGTGCATCAGCGGCGCGGACACGCCTTCCCATAGAGAAAGCGCGCGGACGGCAGACTAGCACAATTTCTAGGGACCCTAACTGCGCGGAACGCGGCGCGAACCTGACACCATTTTCCTCCTAATCCCCTCTCCCTTTGGTTCAAATTCCTCTTGCTACATCGCCACCACACGCGACACATAAACAAACGAAACCAAAACTGAAAGAGAAGTTGCCAATGAACACACTAGATGGCGATAGTTGTCTGTGGAGCACAGGTTTTAGATTTTGCGGGAGATTTGAAATCATCGGAAGCCGGCTTCCGATTACCTATGGCGCCAGAGTGAAAGAGTTAAGGGAACATGACTGTCAAATTTTACCCATCTTTTTTGTGATCTCCGTCAACTTTTTTTTTGTTAGAACTTCTCAACAAGTTAGCCCTTTATCTCTGCATTGATGATGTATTTGTCCAGGAAGATGCAAGATGGTCAAAAAATACTTCGCAACACCAACGTAACAAAAAAAAAACGGCATGGCCTGTTTTGGTTAGGGAGAGTGAAGCATTGTTTTATACCTTTCTTTTTTTTATTTTCTTTGTCTGAAGGTTGCCAACAAGGAGGTTGAGAAAGACTTCAACTCGGTCTACTCTCGGCTGGTCCTGTGCAAGACCTACAGGTGAGCTTTCCTTTCCTCGCTGGCCACAAACACACTGGTGTGGCTTGGTTTTTACTGTTAAAGCCAAACCTAAATAAATAGAGTAATTGACTAAACCGATTAAGGGTGCACACTGGCTTCAGAAATTTGTTTTTTGCTTTTCAACCACTTTTGATGAAACTTCATGGGCTTCAGTTTTTTTTTTAGCTGATTTCAAATATCCAATTAGTTTTGATGTGAGGCTATTAGTTTCCGAGTTAATTGAAAATCTTCCTAGATTGTTCTTGAGAACAATAGGGAAAAAAGTATTCAGCAAAAAATTGCCAGCATGGCATGAATACATAACAGAAGTTGCGGAGAAGGAAACGTGAGAAGGAGTTATCTGGTTTTTGTTTTGCAATTGTTTTGTTTTGCAATGATGCCAACTTGCAATGCAAGTTGACATCAATTCTAACTTCTAGGTTTGAAGTACTCCAGCTAACCAATTAAAAATAATGGAATTAAACAATTACTGGAACACGAAATGCAAAATCTGCTTCCCGTATTGGGTGGTTTAAACACTCACTTCATAGAGCAAAAGAAATAATTTTCCTGCCTGCACTACACGCGGGGATGTATTTCTTGATAACTTCCTATCGCTGCAATACCACTCGCGGGGAAGTAAGGAATTAGGATTTTTTTTTTTTGAAATTGGGCCTCTATGGTTTTTATAAGTATTTGGTACCGTTCCAAGTACGCAGTTTTCGGAGGAAAACAGTGCAAATCAAGAGAAAAGTGATACCTAAAAAAATGCTTTTCCGGGCAATTTTTCTGGCCCAAAGACCCATGTGCCCCTTTAAAACTTCCGTACTGCGCAGACCGCTACTGTGCCGAGAGATTACAAAAACAGAGATAAGGAAAAAGGTGGCATATTTCCAACTCCGTGTGAATGGGTACGGGCTATGCATAGGAAGCCGAAGAAGGTTAGTAGGGGAGACGGTTCTTAGTTTCAGCAGTTCAGTATTCGCTGGAGAGTCCGCAGCAAATGGGCCAAAGTTGC
Source organism: Haemaphysalis longicornis (assembly GCF_048455015.1). Classification (NCBI taxonomy): domain Eukaryota; kingdom Metazoa; phylum Arthropoda; class Arachnida; order Ixodida; family Ixodidae; genus Haemaphysalis; species Haemaphysalis longicornis. The sequence goes on from NW_027526319.1 coordinate 1,399,838, forward strand.
AAGTGGTGAAAAAAAGGTCGGCAGTCTTCTTTTTTTCATGTGGCTGGGGAGGGCGATGAAGACGAAATTCAGCTTTGTTCAATTTGGAAGAACTAGTCTCTGGTAAATAATACGGTGTCACATGGCGAATCTCGTGACATTTAGAGCAAATGTCATTTGCTCTAATGTGATTAGTTCACCGTTACAAAAAAAATACCGGATGACATTTAAGGCGAATGGCGTTTAACAGCCAACTGAGCTTCGGGAGCTGATTCAGCGGCCAAATGAGTAGCCTCGACAGCAGTGGCGCGTCACTAGACAAGAAAGTTCAATTAGAAGCCAACACCGTCTGTCTAAACGTTGCCTAACGTGTGAGCGAAAAATGGCCCAACAGCCACTCTCCCGCTGCTCTCTCCTACCCTCTCCCACTCCGTAGCCTTCCTACGTGCTTTCATGTCCGCCAGCCGGTACGGCTTCTCAAAAACTATGCAAAATAATTGACAGTTTGTGTAGCGCTGCCCAGGCGGCGCTCCTACGCCTTTTTGTTTTTCACCATGGCTATCTTTTGGTCTGTCACTGATAAACCTGCCGGTGCCACGGCGCACGCAAAACCACTTGTGCTGCCGCAGGCTGATGCCAGCTTTACACGCTTACCTACCATGGATTACGGGTCCCGACATTTTCTGAGTGGTGATTTGCCCCCTCTGTCCTTTCCGCATTTCGGCCTTGTTTTGTCCACGCTGTTCGCACTCCTCATAGATATGTGAAAACAAAAGAAGGCAACTATAGAAGAAAACGAAATGACATGTTCTCTCTCTCTCTCTCTCTCTCTCTCTCTCTCTCCCTCTCTCTTTCCGCCGGCATATAACACGCCCCGAAAAATATTTTTAGCTACGCCACTGCTCCTGTTAATTATTAAAAGTGTCATTAGTACTACTACCTGTAATGTGGAAGCAAACCGCTTTATCGCAAAGCAAATGGTGTCAAGCTGCAAGAATACGAAGCCGTTCAAGAAAGCAGAGAGCTTTGTCATTCATCTTTCGAAAAATGCAGCAGGTATGAAGAGAGGGACACGTTGGACGAGATCACCAGTGGCCCCAGAACTAATGCCCCGTCGCGACTAAAATAGGAACGAGACGGCTGTTGAAACTCAACAGGCAAGCTGACAGACATGCGTCGTAGAAGTGGCAGCACCATCCGCGGCTCGCAAGCACTGACGTCCGCTATGTGGCGCACGCCCGCCAGCGTGCACCACATAGCGGAGGAGCACTGGCAGCCAATCTCGGAGGCCACGCCCTACCGTTCCCAGTGGAAAGCGGACGATGCGTCAGGCAATGTGTTTACAGGCGGCGTTGTACAAACCAAAACGTACTGTTTCTGAAATCTGTCAGTAAAATTATATTTTCCTCTTCATATTGTTTTTCAAATAAAGACAAACAAGTGCTTAAAAAGAACGAAATCTTGTCCCTAATGCGCTCACTACCCTGAATACGGATGATTTGCGGTCTTGTCTCGGCTTGTGGTGTCTACTTATGTCAGTTAAAAAGGGTGATTTTCTTTTTTTTATTAAAAAATAAAGAATTGTCTGTTTTGTTTTAAAGAGCTATTATATATGAAAACATTCTAGATGCACTTAAGCAATAATTCCGCAATTTTTGCAATCTTGCAAATGGCATTTGTTTCGCCGTATAGACCCACCCGCATGGCCAAACCAAATGTCACTAACAGCTAATGTCATTCATTGTGAATTACATTAGATTTGCCGTGCGACAAGGGTACAACTCAGCTCCATTCCACCCATGAAACACTTGCTTAACCGAAAAATGCCGATGTGGAAGAACTTTTGCTCTACATTGACGTATTATGGGCAGGAGGGACGTCATATGGGCCAGCTGCAGAAACACGGGCGTCAGTGTGTCAGCTGCGTGTAAGCATTCAAATGACGCAATCCAACTGAACCAGAGGCCCTACTACAGTCGCCCAGTCATGTTCCTTGGTGGTGGCTTAGTTTGGTGTTCACCAGTCGTCCAAACAAGATTGTGTGACGTCTCTAACGAATCGCCGACAAGCGAGTGGGGTGTTGCCAGTGTTGAATGTGTTTCATCTCCCTTATTTGTTCGGAGTTTGCGATAAAATTGGCACCATTGTTATCAGGGCAGAGCAGTCCTTTTGACGAACCAGCGAAGTGCGGAACTTGCGAGCGCAGCCGTGCCCTCTCTCCCTTCTCGATGCAGGCTGGATGAGGACGGCAAAGTGCTCACTCCCGAGGAGGTCCTTTACCGGGTGAGTGTGGCCAGCCTGGTTAGTTAGTTAAAGGCCAACTGCAGTCAACGTTTGAACCTCTTGAGACCGTTATATAGCGTGCCTAAAAATACTGCAAAATACGAAACATGAATGTTGAAATACGCGTATTTGCGGAAAAAACGACCATCAGGAATAGGAGATTTAGAAACCGAAATTGAGAAGAGCGTGGCCGTTACGGCCAGGCTGAATTGCTGCTCCAGCCGGCTCAGCCGGCGATTGAGCGGCCATACACAGCCGGCCGGCCGGAGAAAACTTACACGCAACACTTTGCCCTCGCCGCAGCCCTAGAAGAAGCACGCCCAGTGGAGCTCGACCGGAGGCTGGCCGACGGAAAATGCGTCCGGCCGGCCGCAGTGTCACTTCCACTTGATGGCTGTTTGTGCGTCGCCTGCGACGGAGCTATTTTAAACGCTTATAACTAATTAACCACGTGTTTTACAGCACTACCAGTCATATCCCAGTTGGTTTCGTAGTACCCACTGTACGCTTACAGTGAATTTGGCCGATGTGAAATTTGAGGGCACTTGGCCTTAAAGAAAACTCTGAGCTTGTTGGAACCAAGCAAGGAGGAGACTGTGTGTCTTCATAGGATGTTTCATTAGGGCACCGGCAGGTTCAAGACAGAGCAGGTTCAAGACAGGTTTGTGCGAGAGGGGGAACTGCAGTGGAGCAGTTGGTGCTGTTGCAGTTTTAACTCCACTATACTCGGGGACAACTTTCAAGGCTACGAAGCCAAACCACACCGTTTCGCTCAGCTGCTGAAAGTAGTTCAACACAAAACAGTTGGCTGTCTGTAACCTAAGCAATTAAAAAGTATAGTTTTTATTTTTTAGCCATGAATATTGATAATGGCACTAAATTACTAGGCAGAATTTATGAAACAGAGAGCATTACGTTTTTAGATGTTCGGGTGTTTTTCGTTCCGTCCTTCGTCCCTAGAGGCGCATAGCTTCTCTTCTAAAAAAAACATGGCGACCTCATCAACGGCACCATTCTTTCCCTCCAGTAGTAGCTCGCCGCTTCATTCTCCACATAGGATTTTTATGACGCTTGAGAAGCAAAAGCTGTCAAAACAAATGAAGTAAGTGGTTTGCAATGGGGACTCTCCGTCGTTTCCGTAATGCGTTCAGTTGGCCAATTTGCCGGCGTGAGTGAGCGTGTGCGTAAGCGTGCTGCTCTTTCGGTATACGGCACCCGCGCTATGTAAGCACTCTTCACATGTTAATGTCCTGCCCAGTTTTCACCTCCAGAATAGCTTGCAAATGAGTGCATGCCCTCAAAATTGCAGAGCTGGCAAAATTCACTTCTGCACGATACAGAGTTGGATGATATTGTCCCTGGTCAGTCTGAATTCACCAGTCAATGCGGTTGCGTGTGTTTATGACGGTTGAAGCGTAGGGGAGGAGACACCAATATGCCTTTATGCTTGGTGGTCATGGTTCAGCGCACTCAACCACAAAGCTTATGAGAAGAAATGGACTGTAGCAAATGTGTTTCTGTCACGTCGAAACTGAAACCGAAACCAGTTGGGTACTATTTCGCTGCAGTAACACAAAGCAGTTAGCTCTCCCCCCTTCCCCCATAGCTTTCTTTCCATTGCCTCAGAAAGTTGTCCCTGAGTAATTGGGTAACCCGGGGTACTCTTGGCAACAAATTGCCGTCCTGATGCCCAAGTTTCGGTTCATGCAGTCTTTCTTTACGTGGTGTGACTTCTGGCTTGTATTGGACTTCGTCAGTTGGTCTGCTGTGCTCCCGAAACAAGCACATTGCAGCTGATTCTACGTTAGCAGATTCTACGTTAGCAGCGAAAGACGTTTTCTCGGCTGGTGAAGTCCGCCAACGACCGTCATTCCTTGTTTTCTTAATGTCCCACAATTGAACTGTATTGCTCCTGTTTACACTATGTCACATCGATGAATGAGCGTTTTTAAAAATTTTTCCTCAACAAACCGCTCCTCTGTTTGCACTGAAACTTTAAAACAGGCAATGCCTCGTGAACCTGCTGCAAACCATCATCGCTGGTTTTGTTCTGGATACCATAGGTAGGACCATACTACGACGGTGGTTACGATCAGCACGATGGCCCCCAGGATCCCCATAGCCAAAAACCGTTTTTATTTTTTTCTAAGCAAGCATGTTAGCACCATTCTTGTTCCTGTTGGCAAACGAAATAGGCCGCAGTATGCAACTTTTGTGTGAAGTTTCAGAGCGAACAGGGGAGCAGTTTGCTCCAGAAAAATTTTTAAAGACACATATTATTTCATGTAACGTACTACACTTGCCCTTCGCCATTGTTTTGATGTCTGAAGAATAATGCACAAACAGTTAGATGTGTAGAGAGAGCAAGTGCAGAGCTCTCCGTACTCACCGCACCCTTTCCTCTGCATTGATTTGGGCCCCCAGCTGAAGAAACGGGACTTCGGAATTGTTAGGTGCACCTAAAACCGAATACAAAAAGAGTGCAAGATCACATTTCAGGTGACTGTGTCCGAAATAGGGCTTATTGGTACTTCTAACAGGGTGTAATAGCTTCCATTTTGTGCTGAAGAGCTGATGAAAAGGGTGTCTGCATTAGTTGCAAATGAGTGTAACACTGGGGCTGCCCCGGGTTTGCCCTGTGGTCGCTCCAGTCGGTGCAGGCGGTGAACATGTCCCACGACTTGGCCCACGCCCAAATGGATGTCAAGCTGCGCTCTCTCGTCTGCATCGGACTCAAGTGAGTGTGGCTTAGTGTGGATCTTGAGCATGTTTGAATCTTGATCCAAATCCGGATCTGGACCGAATATTGAGCGTAGGCGGATTCGTTTCTGTTTGGGTGCATGTCAGATTTGCCATGTGTGTAATGCAAATGCACTGTTACTGTCAACACTGGGTTGAACTGTTGTTTGCACTGGGCTGGCTCTGAATCAACATTGATCTGCGCAACTGTTGCATGGTATTGGCCTCTGTCGCAGTTTGGTGTTAAAGGGGCCATGCAGACAAAATACATTTGTTTTATTTGAAACATTTTGTGTTTAATAGTGCCCCCAGCGCTTGTCCGGATGCAAATGATGCTTTATTCACTGAGAAATTAATCAATTTAAGTTAAAATTTTGATTCTCCCGGTAAATTGCGTGTTTTCGTGGTCTGCAATGCCATCACAGGGACCAGCCGTTCTGCAGCCGATTGCAAAGCCTCGTTTACCGTTAGTAAACCTAGATGGCGCCACCATACCGTGGCAAGCCGTTTTCTGCCTTTGGTTTGTTTGTGACCATATTTAAACCTGGCTTGTTTTTTTTTCTAGGAGAAAATAATCGTTCGTGAAACATAGTGCTCGCTCGACAAATATGGTCACGTAAGACACCATTGCTTGCATCAGTCGGCCAGTGTTGCCTGAGACAACTCCTAAGCCCCACAGTGCTGTGCAGCTAAACCAAGCCTAGTGCGCACAGTACCAACAGCAGTATGCATCGGTACTTTTATGTTTACGCGTGCTTTCGTAACTTCCACTGTTTGTCCCACCATTCTTACTGCTTTAAAAAGAATGTGCCCTAAATTTATGCAGGAATAGCTCGTTCGGCAAGCTTATAAACTCTGCCTAATTTGCATTTGCATTTGCCCGCCTCCTCCAATAGCAGAGCTAGCTGGTATGACATCATCGGTTGTGATGCGGGAAATGAGCTAGTGGCTCGTATAGCCATTCTTTTTTTCATAATTATATAGCTTATTTGAGCGAAGTTACATTAATAATGGTGTCTGTATGATTCTAACGAGGCAATCTTTCTAATGAACCAAACTTGTGTCTTGTCTGCATGGCCCTTTTAATTAAGTGCCAACCGCCAGGCTGCTTTACTGACTGCACTCATCCTTCCAGTGTCGCAGTTTGTTTGCATTCAAATCATTCACGGTAATTCTGTCACGGTTTGTGTGGCCAGAGTGAGCGGATGTGAAGAAGGTGTCTTGTCCTTGGCTCTGCTTATCAACTTGTTTTTTGTTGATGCCACGGCTACAAGTGTAGTGTTAGTGTGTGCCATTGTTATTCAGCACGCACGTGTTGTGAAAACTTTCATAACACAATCTAATAAATATGAAGCTTGCTTTTAAAATTAGGAAACACTAAGTAAGGAAATGTTTGCTTATATTTCCACGTTTTTTCTTTTATTTGAGGCTGCAGCCACAAGCACTTGAGTGCTACTACAGTCTATGTATGCTGTTACAACCGAACCCCTTTATCCGGAAAAAAATGTCCGCTGTATCCGAATTATGCAGTATCTGAACATATATGAGCATAAAGTGGGAACTTTGACGACTGTTGCATATAATGCTGTAGGCAATTCGTACTTTCTACACGCCTGGAGCATCTCTGCACAGCGTTCAGGCGGGGTAAAAGAATCACCTAACACTGTTTTCAAAGCTTAGCACCAGCACTTGGAAAAGGCCTATCACATGTGGCTGAGTGCGTAGAAATGCACGCTAAGCTGAGAAAGCGAGAGTATAACGAGCAGCAATTACTAACCAGCTGTAAAAAATCAATAATGGCCAGCAGAATTATCCAGGCTCTTTTCGAACCCTGTGTAACGAGGCTGGTTTACCTGAAAGCGTTCACAAAACAATTCGGATTGCTGCCTGATGTCCCCTTAAGGCAGCTTCCGCATTCTTAATGATCTTAGTCTTGTCAGTAATGCAGCTGATACGAAATAATCTGATGGGGGGCAGTTGTGAAATCAAAAGTTAGACCAGTTGGACTGTGCCTGGCCAACGGCAGATTGCATGCAATGGATGGGAACCAACCCCCTGCTTGAGGCATTTCTTGCCTTTTTTCATCGAACAGAATAGGAACGATCTATGCGTGGGAATAATGAATGCTGAACTTCACTGAATCTGAGTTCTTTATTACGGAAAAAAACTGTGTCTAGGGCAGATTTGGCGTCCGAGTGCACTTCTTCATGTATTTGAAAGCGCTGTTCTGCAATCACACCAGAGTCGCGCTTGTCAGCAGCAACCTTGTTCTTGACAGTCGAGCAGAATGTTTGTTTAGACAGTCCCGTACTTCTGGCTATGTCGGCGTGTTTTTCCCCATGTTCATCAGTGTTAATTATGCTTAGTTTATCCGAGAATGAAATCAGCTACCCTGCTGCTCATGCTGCTGGTCGCACACACACACACGCACACACACAAAAAAAAGAGAATGGCCACAGCTGCAGGCTTGGCTTGGCTGCACCAACGACCCGTTCTACGCTGGCAATGTTGCCAGACATAGTAGTTTCCTCGCCAAAGTAAACAAAGAAGAATACCGGGTGCCGGCACTGCGAAGTCCGCTATTAACATTCATTCAAAACAATTTTTGCCTGAAAGTGAGTCTGTTGTAGCCGATAGTCTGCTATAGCCGTGTCCGTTATGTGCGGAGTGGACTCCACTAAAAATGCACGGGGACCAAACATACCGACAGAAATGGCCTGTTGTAGCTGGAAGTCTGTTGTTGCCGGATCCGCTGTGACAAGCGTAGACTGTAGTTCAACCTGCTGTCAACAGGTGACAGGGTAGTCCACTTGCCCCACGCTTGCCTCCTGTTTAAGTGTGCCCAGTGCGGGCCATTTTTTTTTTATACCGGGGGGCCTATGGAAAGTTTCGCAACTGCTCTGTATTGACTAACTTTGATCAAGTACTGCACTTGAGTTTGCCGGGCCGGTTTCAGACTGTATCGGAGCCTAAGCACGGAAACGTCTGTTATGCAGGCCTACTAAAACCTGAGGCTGTCTCCAGTAGGGAGCACGCCCTAGTCATTCACCCTAGTCACCACACCGGAATGCGTAGTTGCTCTGTGCGGACGACCGACTTGACCCCCACCCAAATGGCGGTGGCTGTTGCAGTGAGCAGGTGCTGCACCTGTGGTTCGAGGTGCTCTGCTCCAGCCTGTCGGTGGTGCACAAGTGGTACCAGCCCTGGTCCTTCGTCAACAGCCCCCGGCTGGGGTGCAGATCAAGTGCGAGCTCAGGTGAGCGAGTACAGGGTGGCTGCCACTGTGCGTACGGAGAGAGTGCCTGCTCCTTTCTTACTTACTCTCTCCCCGCTTGACTCCGTCCCCCCCCCCCCCCCCCCCCCCCCCCCCCCCCCCTCTCCTCTCTCTCTCTCTCTCTCTCTCTCTCTCTCTCTCTCTCTCTCTCTCTCTCTCTCTCTCTCTCTCTCTCTCTCTCTCTCTCTCTCAGCCTCTCAACCTACACTTTCTGCGTCCTTCCCTTTCTATCTAGCCATCTTCCTAATACTGTTTTCTTTCTTTTTTTTTTTTTTTTTTTTTTTGGCGATTCTAAGCACCCTCGATTCTAAGCACCCTCCCCTACTTTCGGACAAAAAACTTGGAAAAAAAGTTCACATATGGATCTAGGCACCCCCTTTCCTGCGAGGAAGGGCACGTTGCCCAGGTCGCCAGACGCTCTTGTTCACTCTGTTCATTAACCAAAGCTGTCAAAGTGGCGCAGTATCCGGCTTTTCATGCATGGCCAGGCTAGAGTGGAGCAGTGTGCTCTCCACTGAAGCTAGCCCGGCTGGGTCCGATGTTGCTGTGTTCCAACATGACACGACGGAAAATAAACACAATTTAAAAGCTGCAGAGTGCGTCTGAAATCTGGCGTTAAACCGGGTCAAAGTTGTTTTTGTGGCCGAACCCTGTAAGAAATATTAGATTACAAATCACATCGATAGAACAGAAGATGGCCTGCTGTGGGATACTGAGAGCAGCAGCTCAAGTAGTGAGATCGACTGAGTATCAGACGTAAACAGTGAGTTCACTGTCTACGCCTATTTTTTGAATGGGTGCTGTATAAAATATTTCTGTGCGTGCCTCGTGTAGATACCGCTACAAAATATGTGTGTGTATGTGTGCGTGTGTGGAGGGGGTCATTTTGGGAATCGCGATTGTGGAAAAAAGGGCGTGCTTAGGATCGAGTAAATACGGTATACATCTCTCTCTAACCATCCCTTCACTCTCTCTCACTCTCTTTTTCTGAAGACGGTTGCCTGCTTAAGATTTAACATCCCACTTAATATAATTTCCCACCTTCTCCAATACTAGTGCTTTGTGAGCGAGCACCTCGGCTATTGCAGTCAGCATGCAGAAATGGTTTAAAGGGGCGAGGAAGACAACATACAACTTTGCTCAATTTCGACAGCCCCTGCTAATTCACTTAGCTTCATTCCAGCCACTAAAGATGTTTTTCAGCCAAAAAGAATGCAAGCATTATTAGAGAAACTAACAAATTTTATGCTGCAGTGATGTAATGTGGACAGCATGGACGTAATAGAGGCCAGCACTAAGAGCATGGTGGTGGTGCGTTTACTACCTCGCAGCTATTCCAGCCACTACAAGTAATTACAAGTATTATTTTACTTTGATCGTATTACAAGTAATACGACCAAAGGGAACGAGAGGCCCTACTGCTCTCGCCCGTTCATGTTTCTTGGTGGTAACTGAGGCCAGGGGTCCCCACTCGCACGTAGAGACTCTGTGACCTCATAGAGAAGTTGCCGGAGAGCAGCTGCAGGGTTGCCACTGATTCATACGTTTTTCCTAATAGTATCTAGATTACTGGTTTGAAAATTGTGATAAGATTGGTGGCCATTGTACGTGAGACAAAGGAGTATTTTTGATGAACCAACTTATATTTCGTCTTTATGGCCCCTTTAACCCTTTCAGTCGCAAATTATTATATTCACTGCAGAAAAATTCCATGCTTGCAGGTTTCGCAGCTTTAGGTGTCTCGAGGTAACAAAAAAAGGTTCCGTCTCTCTGGAATAGTTACTATGCAAATGTTGTTGCGTCCTCATATGGAGACACCATGACTCAGTCCTTCTTTTCCCTGTAAAAAATAATAAATACCTTGAGGCAGTTTACAACACGGAGGTGAAATAATAATTTCTGCACATGAAACAGGTGTTTTTAGCCTTTATAAATGATTTACGCCGCGGTAAAAGAGAACTTAGGCTGGCAACACACTGGAGCTCCCATAGAACGTGGTGGCGCCTATTTTGAAATTATGTTTAGGAGTGCTGGTCCGCCGTTCCACATCACATGGCACTACATTTCACTTTCGTAGGTTTCAAACATTAGCGACACTGTTCTGCAGCATGAACTCTTCATTTTCATGTAAAAAGTGATGAAGTCGAGTCTCCATGTAGAGACATGGTTACTGAAATGGTTAATGACAGAAGCAGCTTGATTATCACCCACCGTGGTGGCTCAGTGGCTAAGGTGTTGTGCTGCTGAGCACGAGGTTGCGGGTTCGATTCCTGGCCGCCGCGGCCACTTTTCTGATGCAGGCGAAAAGCAAAAACGCCCATGTGTACGACATTTCGGCGCACGATAAAGATCCCCAGATGGTCAAGATTAATCCGGAGCCCTCCACTACGACGCACCTCATCGCCTGCGTTGCGTCGGCATGTTAAACCCTACAATCAAAAATCAAAGCTTGATTGTTGACTTCGAGCTGATTGTGTGTTATATGAATATAAATGTATACGCGGAAATTGCACTTCTCGTCCCAGGCTGCTGTCCCAGTTCGCCTTCAACCTGAACCCCAACTGGGAGCTGCCTGTCCAGCGAGAGCCCTCGCAACCGCTACGGGAGGGCGTGCGGGACATGCTGGTCAAGCACCACCTCTTCTCCTGGGACCTCTGACCCCGCTGTCCGGCCTTCGTCACACTCCTAGAAGTAGGGTCGGCTCACCAGGCGACTACGGATTGGGACACCACTGCATTGGTCTCCAACATCATACGGGAGCCATACAGGAACTATATAGGAACCATACGGGAACCGTATGGAAGCCATACAAGAGGCATACGGGAAGGATACAGGATTTGTCTTCCGTATGCTCCGTATTGCGACTGCCAGATCATTGCAGGGTTCGCATGCTTCCTCTTTCTCCTGAAGGAGGGGTGTGCAAGCCTGGTCCCTGAAGTATTCTCTGCCCTCCACAGCTTGTGTTTCGTCTTTAGCAGACAACATTCTCCATTGGTTTGTGTGGGAAAACTTCTCCGTCTCGACTGTAGGGAGGTGCTTTATCTCATGCGTTGCCAGGCGATCTCATCGGAAGAATGTGACTCGATGCTGCTGGCGTGATTCCGATAGACCCGGTGGCGTCCATTTTATCGTCTGTTCCTGGCTACTTGCGGCTGCGTGGCGTTCAAAAATTGCCGCGCGGTTTATTTATTGTGCGGTTCGAATACATTCCCCCGGTGCCATGCATGACAGAAATGGGATTGGGGCTTGGGAAGTGTTTTGTGCCCTCAGTTGCATGCATTTATGACAAAATCAGCTGATAAGTTCTGGGTCCTTTGTGTAAGTAGTCGCTGCCACGACACACTGCGCACAGCAGCCCTTGTTGCCGCAATACTTCCTGCTTCCACACTGGTCACGGCTGTGTCGTCTGCCCCTTGCAACTTGCAGCGAAGCAGTGCACCGCTTCTTTCACGGTTCAGGCGCATTTGCGTCTCAGTTCTAAAGCAGAATGCGCGCTTGATCCAACAGCAGAAACTCAACCTAGTCTGTCTGCTTCAACGTTCATGAGACCTTGGCAAACGGGAGCCAAACACATTCTCCTCGGTGCAATCTGTTGCAGCGCACAAACTGATCGCGCAGTGTTATTTTGCTCCATCGTGTGCGTTATCATGTTGAAGCAGACAATGGTCCTGGTAGACGAGATCTACATTGTGTTGTGTAAATTTGCTTTGGGAGTGTAGGGACAGTGCAATGTTCGATCAAACAAAGAGGCTCAAAATAAGCCAAAACTCTAGTATTGAGCGTAGCGAAGATAGTTGTGTGGTGTAAGCATATTTTGGGATATTTTAACCACTCACGCATCTAGTTTCTGAAGAAACGATGCAATAAGCCGTGGCCACCAGCTTCAGCAAAGTGTACGTGCCACGCTGCACATTTAGTAATCCTATCAAGGCTTTCTTAATGAGTTGATTGTAGGCATCCTCAAAATGGTGTAACTCGATCTTGAAAAATCGCGACGCTGTGACTTGATCATCTCCCCTCAATTAACGTGTGTTGTAGCAGAGGGCGATATGGCATAGTACATTGCAAATTCTTGCCGATGGCTTCAAGTGCACCAAATAATAAGGGCACGCTTTGAGGCGGTTGTAGCGAAATTCGGATCACTATCATCTGCCGTAACTCACTTAGTCTACTTGCCTGAAATGCCTTTGTGTGCTTGCAAAGGTGCTTTTTGCTTGTTTCAAGGTTCTACTTGTTGATGCTGGATGTCTTTTTTGTTGGAATGCCCTTTTAGTTAAATTTTTAGCAGCGAAATTCAGTTTAGACGGAGCTGCATCTGAAAAATACCTGAAGTTCCGGAAAGCACTGGCTGTCACATTTATTACAACCTGCTGCGATGATGAGGTCATTTTGGGATGCCTCGCAACATCCCGATTGGATGACAGAATTTAGTCCGTACTAGTATACTACTTTGTGAAAGCCTCTAGCTTGCCACACTGCTTGAGTAGAGGCTCAGGTTTACAGAAAATCAACTCTATAAAGCAATGAAAATGGAACTCAGAGTGAACAAACGAGAAAAGGGCTTTGTTCTTGTATGCCAAACGCAAAAATGCCATCATCACACGCAGAAAAAAACGTGCTTTCACTTTGCAGTCAAATACAGAATGCTTATGTGGTGTGTGCAGTCGTAGTTTTTTCATTTACGACCACAAAGCCGCCGTGTTGTGGCACCTAAAGAAAAGAAATAAAATAATCAGTGGGGAGCTACTGCGTAAATGCAAAAAATGAAAAGGTGGATGGTAAAATATTCGTGTTGAGATGTTCTCTGCGCGCCAAAGTGACTGGGGAGGTTCGTGTGGAACTATTTTTTTTTTTTTAAGTTGCACTAAGACACGTGTGTGACGGGATTGCACAGAGGGTAATGCAAAGCCTGTACAGTTGCTAGCCATGAAGTTATAAATGGAGTTAATCTCTACCCGTCATGGTGCCTCACGGGCTCAGGCATTGTGCAGCTGAGCCCAAGGACTCAGGTTCGACCCCAGCCACGGTGGCTGCTTTTATGATGGAGGTGAAAAGGGAGGACACCCGTTTGTTCAAGATTTCAGCACACGTGTAAGATCCCTGGGTGGTCGGAATTAATCCAGAGGCATCAAGTATGCAACGCGCCTCGTAGTGTTGCTTCACCATGTTAAACACTACAATCATCGTTAATTAACCCCTATTTAGCCGCAAAGTAGATAAATGACAATTCAGGGTTAATTTCTTCTTTTGAGAAATTAGTGAGACAATAGAATACACTGACACCTGATGGACGTATTCATGTACGTTCAGTCACATCCAAACTTTTTTTTTTGTTACTGATAGGAATCACGGAAGCATAGCAAGCTAAGAAAAAAATGCTTCCGTGAAGTCGCCTCCGTTACGCAAGAAACTCAGTGGAGTTTAGTGAATGTACACAAGCATGACATTTTGTTAAAGCATTGATCGCAAAAGAAAATTTTCTTTGTGCAAAAAAGAAGAAAAGGCACGTTTATGGTAGAACTTAACTTAATTTGTCATGATATCAGTCAGTTTCCAAGTGCACCCTTTTTTTCTGCATGGAATTTTTCGCCACATGAATTTTGTGGGTTACATTGAGATGAGCTCGAATCTGCGTCCCCATATCTGATTACTTATCTGCAGCACAGAAACCCTGTAGGCTTGCACTGTTCAAGAAAAATGTTAATGTTTTGGAACGGATTTCAGGCAACTTCTCAATTCTGTGCCAGAAAATGTTTGCATGGCACTGGCAAAAAAACTTTTCTGAGCATACAGTGCTTGCCATTGAGGTCATTTTGATGTGCACGTTTATCTGTGTTTTTACCAATTTTTAGTAATTTGTGTTTTTTTTGTGTGTGTTTCTGGCATCTGTTGGAGGGCCAAAGCTCAATTTTTGAGTAAACGCACAAATTGTTCGAATTATCTAGTGTTAAAAGAATGAGCTCAAATTTAGTGAACGACGGTTGTGGAATTTTAAGTCCGCCTTCGATTCTTTCTAGATAATTGGTAAAAATTGAAAGTTTCCCTGCACCATACGACGTAACCACCACAACATTTTGTACTTGTTAAAAAAATGCAAAGTTGACACTCCAATTTTTCCAGCTGTTGTTTCTGCCCAAGGCATTCGTTCAGCCCCGAGATTTACAAAAAACTGAAATTGGCACCCCTTTTTGTGCAGCAAAATGCACCTTACACATTAAGTTTCGCCTGCCTCCAATAAGGGATTTTTAGCATTTGTTGATAGCTGTTCAGATCACGAGATCTATATCGTCATCGAAAGGTCCAGATTCTCTGAAGGATCATCTTTAAACATTCCTTTTGAAAAGAAAGTGGTGTTATATACTTGGAACTCACTATATTTCTTAATTTTTTTATTTTCATCACCTTTATTGCTTTTTGAGTCGGTTTAATGGACTATACACAGCTTCTCATCTTTTGACTGCTACATTGCTCTTGTAAACAGCTGGGAAAGCTTTTCTTTAGCAGTACCAGTACCAGCAGTACCAGTACCAGGCCATTCAACAGTTATGAGTTTAATTTCTTTATACAAGGATATACATAGCTTGGGAGTGTTGCTTTTATGTTTAGTCACAGCTTCGAAAGATGTGTTTGTCCTCAAAAGTACAAAGCACGCGCTGCACAGTCTATTGATGCTGTTCTGGTCATCTTCAGCACAGTTGAATATACTGGCTGACATATTTGCTAAAGATCTGTATTTATGCATTTATTTATTATATTTGCTTCTGTTTTGCATTTACACGGTCATGTTGCTTGCGTGTTTGGATAACTTTCCTTTGCCTGCACATTCCAGTGGTTTTGTTTTTTCAGTTGTGATACTACCTATATATACGTTTAAACACATTCTCTGTTGAAAGTCGTGCTATTGTGATATGGCACTCGTGGCGCATTTGTTTGGGTCATTTGTTCATCTTGCTTATGTGTCATTCTTTACTCTTTGTTTTACTCTGTTTTTACTCCGTTTCTTACTCTTTGTCATTTTTGTTAAACGTCAGTCTTAGAGCTTTGCGGTGCTAAAACTAAATTTGTACACCGTCCCAACTGCGTGTACAGTGTTGTTCCGTTAAATTCAACTTTAAATTGACTGACTGATTGATTGATTGATTGATTGATTGATTTATTTATTGATTGAAATGTTCAGTTTCATTTTTCAGATGCTTGGTATTGAAAAGGGGTGCAATTTGCTAAGGAATAGAATTGCAAGGGGAAAAACTGTAGTCTCCTCTTCCATTGATGCTGCATTTCTGCTGAAAATATTTTATGGTAAATTTGTCTTACTGTATTGTACTGTTTTGCTATATTTTAGTAGTAAAGTTGGCGTGTGGGTCTCTCAGGGCCATGTGTTTAAAACGCGCAAAACTATTTCAGCATAGCTTTCCTTTTTACACTAGAAAAAACTCCTTTTTTTTTTTGGTTCCTGACATTACTGTTGTTGCATATTTTACGCTAGGTAACTTCGGATAAGTAGTGTGCTCGCAACCAGATATACTGAACATGGCTATAGTGAATTTTCACTCATGTGCGGTTGCCAACATCCCTGTGAAAATATACATTGTGGATCTCGCGCATTTGTTTATGGATTATAGTGAACTATTTTCGCATTCCTTTCGAATTCATTACACATGCAGTCGATTACATCATGGTACCCGTAACATATGGTGCCTATTTGTGAAACTCAGCTGGTATGTGACTTGAATGAAACACAATGCTGGGAAAACGAGAGAGAAAGCTGAGTATTTAGTGCTTTTTTACAGTTATTTTGTGACTTTTGACTGATGTTTGTGCAGAAATTAGAAAAAATATGGATAAAAGATGCTTGCCTAAAGTTTTGGTGCATTGAGATAGCACGGTAGTACCTATGGTTGTTATGTAAGTCGAACTGGGTAAGGCTCATTAAAAGACCCCTTTTTTAAATGCTCAGAACACTAGCATTCAATAACAGGCATGTCTTTCGTGCGCTTAAAGAAACTTATTGATTCAGTTTGACGTTTTTTTCTTTGAGAATTTCTCCCCGGCATTATTGAGTTCAAAGCTATCACACTGCACGACTTTTAAGGATTTGGGAGAGAAAAAATGTCCAGCGCTATTTAAAAAAACGATGACAGATAACATCTGAGGTTCTTTTTCCATAGTAGCGCCGCAAAATGAGTTCTGCACGTTGTTTCTAGCACACGTAAAACATAAACGAAGCGTATATAGAACATTCTTCGTGGCACTGTCATGGATGAATCTTAAGCGATAGTGCAGTTGACGGCACAGCGTAAATAAATATCGAACGATGAGAAGCAAATAGTGCGAGATGTCCACAGCTTGTTTTCCATTTGGAATTCCCGGATTTGTGTAATTTGGCATATAGAAGCCAGACATAGAAAAACACAGTCAATATTCGCAGTGGCTTCGAAATGCTTGCGTGGAATAGGAAAAATCAAAATGTAACCGCAGTGAAGTCTCTGGATATCATCAGTAGCCTTTCTTCAGTGGAACTTGCAATAAGCTGCAAGTCCTTCGAAAGAGGCCAGAGCAGTTTCGAGGCCAGGCTTTGTTTTAGTGTAGCGCAGAAATGACATCCCCCACTCTGTTTCAAAAATGCTTGACGCGATGTTTTACACGATTTATAAATCGCAGAAAGCAGGTCCTTGAGAGATTAAAAGCTGTCTAGTCACGAAGCCTGACGTATAATCACGTGTGAGCTGAACAATGTTGTTCTAACCAGTCAAGCGGCTATTAAGACAAACAACGAGTGAGGTTTATTAGAAAGACTGCTTTGTGCTCGTAACGATAAGGCAAATTTTATAAAAAAACTTCACAAAAATAATGGAGATATTGAGGAAAACCAGTGAAGAAGTGGCAACACCGTGAGGCACTTTTCCAGCGATTTTTTTTGTGACGTCGACGAATCTTGTTTGTGAAATCGGCAGCCGCCAATATGACGGCTATTGTAGCGTGGCTTCTAGTTTCATTTGATTGAATTTGATTTGATAGTTTCGTGTAATGGATTGTAATTGATTTGATAGTTTCTTTTGATTTGATTTCACTTTAATGTTTATGTTTGGTTAACACACCGAAAATGAGGTTTTTAGCTTTGGCCCGTGTTACGTCACTCGTGTTCATAAAACGTCACCCTCGCGCAAATTTCGAAAAAATTTTGTTTCTTGCGTTTTTTGTTGTTTGTTTGTTTCTCTTCAAAAAACATCATTCGTGGCTAGAATGGCGCTGAGTCTGAGTGAGTTCTTTCAAATCTAAAATTTTGTCTTCATGGTCCCTTTAAACCCTCAGTCACAGTGCCAATGAAGTTTGTATGAAGGCTCTCATGTGAACATGGGAACATATGTCCAGTGGTCAGTTGCGAACCAGCCTCTTTCTAACCTAGACTAGACCTGTTACTCTTGCTTGAGTGCTTGCTTTATGCTTGAAGCTTTTTGTCTGCCTGCTGTGCTGCCGACATGCTGGGAAAATGCAGCATAGTTAGCACTTTGCATTATGCTCTGCACCTTGGCTTTGTCTTCAAAGCAGCACGCTTCTTAAAGCTATCAAATTGCCATGTTCATTCTAGTCGGAACTGTGTTGTCCCGAGATGTCGATGCATGAAGGATCTCACGTATCGAATGCCTTTTTTGCCACGCGGCAACGGTTTACTCCGCACATTGTATCATAGCGCACAGAAGATGTTATTTTTGAAGATGTGTTATATTCACCTAGATCTATATTTACATATTTTGGAAATATGGATGTGTTCTCGACGTGATGGGGCTTTGCGTACACCCCTCGCGAGGTCGGTGGTTTTCTTCCAGACTGACTTGCTACCCACGTGTGTTCTCCCTCTTGATTGACATTTCCGATGAATAAATTTGGTTATCATTATACTCCTGCCTTGTTCGTTCTTTCTCTGTATGGGTTTGCCTTGGAGTGGTATGTATGTTGTGCTCAAAAGTACGTATGGTATCGTTTTGCGGTTCAGTTTTTCTAGTGATATCTGATCATGGAGCTGTAGGATGGGGCAGGCATGTTAACTACTGGCAGAAATGATTGTGGTGAGAATTTACCATTCTCAAGTGCAGACTTTGTTACTAACAGAGACAAGAGGGCTGTGGAATGAGCGTGAGAAAAAAAAATAGGTGGGAAAAGCTCTTGTTCCGTCTATTACTTTATCTTCCCCGTTCTATGAAGTTACTGTTTCGTTTGCATTCATATACAAGCTCTTGTACGTGTATGAAAACTCGTGGTTCACCATTTGTCACGTTAAGATTGGTGTTCTCTATGGTATGTAATTCTATATGTGAACGATATCTGCTTCCTAGTAGGTCTAATTTTTGTGGTCAATTTTGAGGCATATTGGACAGCTGTCTTTGGTAGGGCATTTTCGTTTTTGCGAGACCTGTGTATCTAGGCGCTGTGCAATTCAAACTTGAAAAAACGCATTCACAATTTTTTTCAAAATTTTGCTTATTTAAAAAAAATTATTAATTATAACGACCTTTTGGTGGAGTAATTCAATACGTGTATGGAGTTGTGTAACTCCCCATATAGGCCCTCGTATCGAAAGCTGTCCACATGCATTTGCTCCCTCTGGTTCAGGAACGACTCCCAAGGTTCGCAACAGTAGCAAAACGTGCAAGATGTCAGACGCAAGGGCAGGTTTGCGGAATAACTTTGCCTGGATCTCAAGCTGAGGTTGGTTTCCTAGAAGCATCTAATAGCGTTTTTTTTTTTTATCGTGGCAGATTTCATTAGTGTTAGTTGCGTAGTGCTCTGCCTCCACCAAACACTGAACCGTCTGGAGAAGTTTCATGGCCACACCACCGAAAGCGCCAAGACAATCGTTTGTTAAAAGCAGAGATGACACCCGGGCAACTGTATGGGGGATCACGTGCTATTTTCATCGATAGGAAAGGCTTTTCCAATGAGCTTAAGTTTCGGGAAGAAACAGGAGTAGCGCAACAGTGCTGGGGTGGTGGTGGTGGTAAAAAAGCAGCTCACGATTAATTTGCTCCCTAATGCGAAATTTGTAGGCAGTGCGAACTGGAGGATATCTGCTGCGTTTTAGAAAGCGATCGCGTGAGGAGCGAACACATGGCTGCGTGCGCTACTGCTGTCATCTCGGAGCTCTGCTGTTATCTCGCAGCGCATCGTCACCGCCGAACATGTTGCAAATCGTGTTTGAACGTCCCGCGCAAATCCCACGTGGTTCGGATGAGCCATGAACGGAGGAGGAGCGTCTGGCTAAAGTGTGAGGGGGAGGGCACTCCTCCATGGCGACGCATGGCGAAAGTGTGGGGGAAGCAGTCAGACATGCTTAGCCGTGGCAACGTGCTTGGAGATGACGCCATAGCAGCACGTGCCGCCGTCCAACCCAGACTTTCGGCAGCCACTCCTCCTTCGTTTTTGTAGAGTAAGCTACACTGGCCGAGGTTGAGCAGTTTCGCGTGTGCCGTGAAGGGCCGTTCTGCGCAAGCGCGAGGGACATTGGATTGGATTGGCTTGGATTGGATTAAAGTGGATTGTGTTGCGTCATAGCCGCGGCAGACGCACTGGCGCCGGCGCGTGCCCAGGTGTGCGCCTCAATTGCGCAGTAGCCAAGTCTGACGCTGCACCGGAGCCACTTGATAGCCGTTTCGCGTGGCTCGTGAAGAGCCGTACTGAGCATGCGCGAGGAGCAGTGACTGGACAGGACTGGACTGGACTGGATTAGACTGAATTAGACTGGACTGGACTGGACTGGATTGCTGAACCTTAGCTCACGCTACGTATATCCTGGCGTGATCCTGGCATAGCAGAGCTGTTAAGCACTACTAATTTTCTTTCTGCCTTCGGTGTCTCGTTCGCTCGTTCGGTTACGCGGCAAAGAAGCTGTCTTTGCCGCCAACCCACTGTACCGGGCGCCAAATTGCTGCTCACTAATAATTGAAACGCCCCTCCGTCAACGACAATGGTTGAAACGAGCAGCTTTCTTGTGTGCGATTCAAATGGAGAAGTGCCAAAGTTAGTACAAAAGTGACGCGGTCACTGGTACTACTTAATCGTTGAGCTAAATGCCGACCGTGTCGGAATGTCGCAGTCGGATAGACGTCGGCTTAATATAATGACACGAACTCGGTTTCGATTCCAACCGGGACAAGCGTTTTTTAAAGCAAAGCTTTCTATTTCCATCAACCAACGGTTATTCCTTCGCGGCGTGCGGGACAAGAAACTCCTCACGCGGCTGAAGAGGGGGAGGTCAGTTTTCCATCACGGAGACCAGCGTATGGCGTGGCGAATGCGCGCCATCACCCAGCGTTCTCTGCACACCGGCGGGTGCGGCCGCGGGAACCATTCCGTCGGCGTTGTTGTCTGCTTTAGCGACGGTTGTTGTGGGCCTGTTTTGGCGCAGCTTCGCGTCCATTGCGCGCTTCCTTCACACGGCTTGATCAACTGGCTCGACAGCACCCCCTGGGTAACCCGGACCCGATGGAATTAAGTGGTCGTTCGGCAAAGATACGTTAAGGATTGGTTCGCAGGGCGGGAAAACAAAATGTAGAGACTGCGTACAAACATCTGGCCGCTATAGAGACGCTACCTTTTGCGCACCGCTTGCCAAGAATGGGACTCCGTTTTCTAAATTGGTAAATACCACTTCGTTTGTGTTTTAAGAGGTATTGCAAAAGGCGAAAGGAGCAACTGGTTCTGATAAATAGCGATTATAGAGTTCCCTAAGCTTTCTAGCAATTCTCAAACTTCTAAACAAAATTCTAAACTAACTAGTTTAAATCGGTATAAATGGGAATCACTAAGCTCACATGCCGAATTGTTTCGTTTCGCGCGGTGGTGCGCCCCAAGCTAGCACATCAGGACGGCTAGGTTCCTCTGTCTCACCCTTCGAAAGACGTTCCTTTCCGTTTTCGTTCTGCCGACGCACGGCCGGGATACAGGGACGGCGTCGTTCTAGCCCGGCCGTGGCCTACACTGCGGCTTTCGGCACACCGCTCCCGCGAATTCCAGGTAACGGCTGGCCGAACCTCTGATTTCGCTGTTTGTAGAACCACGTGGGTGAATTGTGACGTCGCATGTAGAACTATTGTGGGGTCGCTTTGCTTTAAACGACCCCCAGCTTTCCAAGCTTTCCAACCACCTTCACAGCGTGGATTGGAGCCACTTTTTTTATTGAGGCGCTTCCACAATGAGCATCATCGTCAAAGAAAGATGGCTTTCAGGCATTGCGGTTCTGCCATGTTCCGGACGCTATCCTGGAAGCATGCACGTGGAGGAATAAACTCTGCTGAGCACAAAGACGTGTTCAGCCTTCAGTGTTTAGTCCGGGCTGCATTCAAAGCTCGTTGCAGCAGGGCTTGCTTACAAGCGTGCAAAGCTTCGCTTTAGTAGTTTTATTGTCTGGGAGACAAATTCAACGGGGAGGGCGAAAAGCAGCCTGTGTTTTCTAGCCCAAGACAAAGATTGTGTGCGTCGGGCTGCGTGTATGGCATACCGCCTCACACTCATCTTTGACGTTATTATGCCTTTGACTTCGCACTATGATCTACGAACCTGCGTCCCGGTCAAGCACTTATCCATGCCCATCGTTTCTTATAATTAAGATAAGGCACTCCCAGTCTTGCTCAGTGTGAACCAC
Organism: Haemaphysalis longicornis; assembly: GCF_048455015.1. Taxonomy (NCBI): domain Eukaryota; kingdom Metazoa; phylum Arthropoda; class Arachnida; order Ixodida; family Ixodidae; genus Haemaphysalis; species Haemaphysalis longicornis. The sequence goes on from NW_027526319.1 coordinate 1,421,752, forward strand.
ATCGAGCGTTTTCTGCCCGCGAAAACGCGCCGCGCAAGCCACACCGCGCTTACCCCGCCGCGGAACTACCCGCACGCTGCGCGCGGCGCGGCCGGCGGCGGCAACATGGCGGCGGCTTCGGCTGGGAAGCTGTGGGCATAGATGGGTATAGTAAACTAGAAGTATTCTAGTTCACTATAGCTGTGGGGAGCTCGAGCGAACGCTTCTAAGCGCTCTTTAAGGCACACACAAAGTTGCTTGAGCGGTAAAGGAGCTTAAAATGTGGGCGAAAACGCTAATAGAAAACATCGTCCGCGGCGTGGTGAAAGCGCCTATGCAGAATCTGTCGAGATGCTAAGCCTGAGCATCTCCGGCGGAGCCAGCCGGCTGTCTTGAGCGCTTTGAAACTACCGCCATGAGGCACACGCCTCCTCATTGACGCAAGTCGTCAGGCTCCTCCCACTGCCGCGCGCGTTGCGCATCATTTTCTTACCAAGGTAGAAGCCACGCAGAAGCTTCCGCGCGAGGAATCGTCGACGCCGGTAAAGTGTGTAGCGGTGTGTCGTTCGGGTATAGGGCCGATAATACACATTCTGGGCAATATAGTTCGGTGGAAAAACCAAGGGAGAGCGCGGGTCCCTTTTGCGATAAAAAGCTGGTATGGAGCGCAAACGTTCCCCGAAGAATGATGATGATGATGAGGATGATGATGATTAGTGGCTTTCCCTTTGAATCGGGGTGTCGGATGTCAGCAACCGACTAGTTGCCCTACTCCCAGCGAACCCTATAGATTTGCTTCCTCCCTCGCATCTCTCCCTCTTTTCTGTTTTAAACTCATCGCCCCCACCCCCGTTTTTTCTCCCCTCGCTGTTCTAAATTCTCGTCCGCATGATTACTCCGCCTGCGTACCCATCCCTTCCCTACTTTTCCTCCACCACCACTCCAGTCGCCTCTTCGTCACCTCTACGGCCTTTGAAGTTGAGGTTCCCCCCCGCCCCAAATCCGAAAGCCTCCGCCAGCGTCGTTTCCCCCTCACACCGCGGTGGCCGCATCTCTGTGCAGCTCCTGACAATATGGTCTATAGTTTCCCGATCACTGCCGCAGCGTGCACACGTTTCGTCCTGCTGCCTGTAGCTACCCGTGTATGCCCGGGTTCTCAGGCACCCGGCCCGTGCCTCGAAGAGCAGCGCACTGCCTCTCGTATTGCCATAGAATCCCTCCTTGTTAATTTCCCGTTTCTCTGCCCCGTAAGTCTCCAGGGTTTTTTTTTCGTTTCCATTCTCTGTGCCCACTTCGTCGTCTCTGCTGCCTTTACCTGCTTTTTACCTGTTGTGTAAACCCCGCATTCCCCTACTGACTTTCCGTACCGCCTGGTCAGCTGTCTGGTCCTCCGTCTCCACCGCGTGTCCACGCTCCTCATATACAGGTACTTAAACACCCTCGCGGCCCATTTTTCGTCCTCCATGTCCCGTAGTCTCTCCTCAAACTTTATCTTGCTCTGCGCCTCCCTCGCCTCGAAAGACGACCAGCCCGTATCCCCTTGTACCGCTTCAATTGTAGTTTTGCTTGGGCCCCTCGGGCCAATCTGCCTACCGCCCTCTGATTTACCTCCAGGCCCGCTTGGGTCTCTGGCTTCATGCACCGAACCCAATTAGCAAAAGTTAATCCTGGTACCATGACCCCTTTCCAGACTCCTCTCCTCTTACCACCTCGTATTTGCTGTATCCCCAGAGGGCTCTATGCTTCATTATAGCCGCGTTCCGTCTTCCTTTCGTCTTAAGGTGAGCCTCATGCGCCTGCGTGTAATCTTCGCTGTCGTTCAGCCATACTCCTAAATATTTATCTCTTTCACCAATGGTATTTCTACTTGCTGCACTGATACTGTTTTGTGCTCCGCGCCGTCGTTAAAGACCATAATCCCCGATTTTTCTCTGCTAAAGGATAGCCCTAGGTGCGTCGCTTCTTCACCGCATATATCCATCAAGCCCTGCATACTTATCCGGTTGTCCGCCATCAACAATATGTCGTCTGCATACATTAGTCCCGGACCCCGTTGTTCCACCACCTGCCCGTTTTTCATGTAGGATAAGTCGAACCCCAGCGTACTGACTTCTAGCTTCCTTTATAACCCCGCCATGTAGATCATGAACAGCAGCGGAGAGAGAGGGCATCCTTGCTTCAGACCCTTGTAGGTGTATACAGGCCTATTGTATGTTACCCCCTCCCACACTATTTTCACTTGGTTCTCCCGGTATAGCTTCCTGAGTAAGCTAATGAATTCTGCCCCAACTCCCTCCCAGGATACTCCAAACCCGCTCCCTGTCTACATTATCATACGCCGCTTTAATGTCCAGAAAGGTTAACCACAAAGGTCGGTTTTGCATCTTCGCCACCTCTATGCATTGGCTTACCACAAATAAGTTGTCGTCTAGTCTTCTGTCCTTTCGAAACACATTTTGAAGTTCCCCTAATATCCTATTTTCTTCCACCCACTGCTCTAGTTCGAACTTCACTGCCTGCATTAATTGCTAACCTGTACAGCACTGACGTGACGGTTACTGGCTTATACGAGCTCGGGTTTGTCCTTACTTCTTTGCCCTTGTACACTAAGTTCATCCTGCTCATTTGCCACGCGGCCGGTATTGCCTTTTCTTCTATCCTTGTTATGATGGCTTGTCTTTCGCTTGCTCTTTGGTCCTAACTGGTTAATCAACTCCATCGGTATCCCATCCGTGCCTGCCGCGGTATTTTGGGGGACCTTTTCCTCTGCTCTTTTCCATTTCAGCTTGTCCCCATCTATCTCCAGACATTCCGGCCTACCCGCCGCGACATCTCTGTGTCGCTGCGGGGCCTCTTCATCCACCTTACCGAACTTCTCCGTGATGATTTTGTGTAGATATGCCAATGCTTCCTTTATATGTCCCCGCCTATATGTTTTTAAATCAAATTCAGCAGTTATTTGACGGTTTTATAGAACTTTATATCATGAAATAAGCAATACTATTTAGAGAAATAAAGAACGATTAATTTCACAAAATTTCTGAAGTCAACTGTACGGCCGCCGGGGGAGCTGCGTACAAGATCAGTTCCTCAGCAGAAATTTTCATCGCAAAAGGGACCCCTCTAATCCCCCCTGAACGACACATCTCTCTCTTCTAGTACACTGTAACGCGGTTGTGAAGAATGAAAAAAATCACCCCCGTAGCGCGCCGATGCGCACGAAACGAATGCACAAATGCACCATGCGGTTGATTTCAAGCGTGAATTCCAGCTTCAGCGGTTCACGCTTCAAGCGTGAACCGCTGGGCTAGTTAGGGCGACATATTCGTGGATGAAACCAGCGCGAACTAAAACGGAGACAGAGGCAGTTGTACACAAGGAGGGCCGCTAGCTGGTCCAACAAGTAAAGTTTATATCAAGAAGGGTGAATATGTACACACAACACAAAACAATAAAAAGCATGGCGCATGAGCGAAACGAGTTCAAAAGTGAAAGCGAGGAGGCAACCAGAAAACACCAGCTGCAATCAAGGCCCACGCATATAGGCAATCTCTTCGGGATGCCGACTCTGCTCATAGGTGATGTGAAGCTGTTGTGGGATGTGTGTGCCTGTTGTGCTTTTAAAGATTTTTTATAGCTGTGCTATTTTTTGGGCTTCTAAAAGCTCGTCTATGATACTACTCGGCAGCCCATCGCTCCAAAACGTTCGTTCGGTGAAGTAACGGGACCTGTGCCTAGTGCTTTCTCGTACACTCGCTTAATGATATTATTGATTGTTTTCTTTAAACAAATTTTAGTGCAAAGAAATGCGTCATGTCGTCTACTCGGGTAAGAACCATAGCCCGCACTACTCTAATGAGGTTACCCTGTTTCATACCATGCTGCGGAAACTTCGCGTTCAATTGGCCTTCTCGCCACCTGTAACCCGTGCGTGGCTTCCACGCTGACCGTGCCCGTGAACCCGTTCACGAACTTTTGTACCATCTCGCCACAAAGTAGACAGCTGATACAAACCACCTACTGCGGACGCGCCCGTAGCCAGAAACCGCAAGGATCCGGCAACTTCCAGACACAAGACACCGTGCTTGGAAGCCACTTGAACTGCAGCGGTGGCTGTGGAGCCCCCACCACGACCCCCTTCTTGCATTCCTCCCGAGGCGAGGGAGAACGGGAGATCGCGCGCTAGAAGTACGCTCGCTTATGCCAGAGAGCTTGTTATCACACACAAAATGGGTCAGGTGTAACACAGTAACCACCGTTATCACGAGGGAAAGGTCTGTGTGGCTTGGTTTTGCGAATACTATACGCACGCAGTGTTTCATGAAAGTTTGACTATTCAATGATTGGACTCAGCTTGTGGCTCGCTGAACGGTACGCACGGACGGCCTAGCCGGCTTCCCCTCCATGAAAAGTGTGAGGGGTCAAGCGAAGGCGAAGCAATCGCCAAAACCTCGCCTAGTCACTAGCTCAATGGTACACCGCAGCGGCGAAGCTACGAGCGAACGCTAGCTGTGCCTCCTCTCTGCACCGCTGCACTTGCGCTTCTGGGGCTCAAGGTCATTGCGACGCGATGCATGACCTTGGGAGACACGGCTTTCACTCTAAAACAAGAATTGCGCAAGTGTGGTGCGGCATACGCTGCCGCTGACGGGTGAGAAAAAAGGAAAAATAATTTATTGAGTAACCGAAATGGGTTATGCTGGAAGGCTGGGGCCCTTCCTCTAGGGCTCCAGTCTCCTTCGATCCTATCCAGAAACCTACAAGTCAGGTTTCTTTGACGGGTAAATTCGTGTTATGCTCAGCGCAAAGCCCGGGACGCAGATTTAGCTGGAGTCTAGATTACGTCACGCCGCTATTACCCCACACAGGAAATTCCCCCACGCTGGAATTTTTCCACGCCGTTTCGACAGTAGTAATGTGCAGTCTCGATAGCCCACAAATTTGTACTGTCTGAGTTTACTGTTTGCGCAAAATGGATTGATATATTTTTATAATAGCGATGGCGTTGCGCGACTATTTGAAATTTCTAAACAGGAAACCTATAAAAACGTAGATAGACTGATATAATGGCTGAATATTTTTAAAAAGAAATACAAAATGATTATTTCACTGCGTCTTAAATTACAGATGGACATTCAGGATCGTTGGCACTATGACGCTATTCGTTAACCTTAAAGTTTTCTTACTTGAGCCGGAGTCCATACCTAGCAATGAGCTTGGGGGCACTCGTTTTAAGGGGACTGGATACGTTCCTTACAGCAGTAGTTGGTCGTTAATAGTGAATGAACGCGGCGAGTAGTAAAGCGCAGCGGCAACGAAGTAAGAAAACAAGCAAACTTCATTCGCTAATTTAATGCTCAGTATTATCGTTCCTGGAGAAGGGAGGAGTGCGACAATATGGGTATCCCTATCGGTCACCAACATCTTACCTGCCTAGGAGTTTCAATATAGGCGGTAAAATATTATGAGCTGTATTGCGAGTTCCTCCTCCACTCCATTTGCACCCTCCACTCGGCTGAGGGGAGGATTACGCAATGCGTACGCGTATGGACATCGATTTCAAGGATATCCTCAACTGGAGGCTAAAATAGAGGAATGATTGAGAATACCAGGGTATGTCCTACTTGCAGCTATTGCTCGGATGATGTCTGAGCAGGAAACTTTGTCAATACTAAAACATAAGTGATGTGCGTGAACAAGAAATTATTTCACAACAGTCCACCCCGGTGTCTTTTTTTCTGAACTCACAATATTTATTTAAGGTCCACAGCGTTCACCAAATAGGCAGCCCACAGTCCTTCATTTCAAATCTTCTCTGGGGTGTTTAACCGTATTGTATCCATCTGGTAAAATACACCCAGCAGAGGCTTAAGACGCCAGTTTTGGACTTGCACGCAGAAATATTAGACTGGGGATCTGGGATCAAACAAGTGTTTTCACAACATGTGTAGCACGATCCACGTTACGGCGTACTAGAAGTTAGTGTCCACCCAAAAAGGAGCAGGGTCAACACGGATACGAGAAACAGGCGAAGAGCAAAAACGTAAAAGGTAATTAAATCGCGAGGGATGTCTGCTTTGTGACACACCGCGTTTATTCGCGCATAGCGGGACTTGAGCGCCAAAAAGGCAGCACTTGGTGACAGGTGCATTGCGGAACAGTTATTACAAGCTCAGCTGAACCTTAAAGAATCCCCAGAAAACACCCATAAAGAAGGTAAAACTGTTCAAACCAGTCTTAACACCCTAGGGCTGCATCTGGACCACGTCGGACAACTTGAGGTGCTTCACGATACTGTTCAGGCAATCCTGGTTTAGGTCACCTAGCTGAACGCTCGCGCTCGGGTAGCAGGCGACACTCTCCCGGACGACGCCGACGAGGCGAAAGTAGTTGGTCTGGATGTAGTGACGTGCCGACAGCGCGGTGGATCTGGCCTCTTCTTCGCTTTGTCCCATTACTTCCATCACTTGCGCAAGGAACGAGGCACTGCCGCACAATTCTTCAAAGGCCTGTGCCGCCCGTCTGTCTTGCCGCTGCTTCGTCACGAACCTGATGGCGGAATTCTGCAGGCATGCGTTCCTCCTCAGTGCGTTAAGTACGCGCCGGGTGACACAGTTCGCTGAAGACTGCTCGGGCAGCGGGAATTCCGAGACGTTCTTGTTCTTGGTCAGGCCTCGTGACAAGATGGCCAAGCGCTTGATGGGAAACGCTTGGTTGATGTTCACTGCAAGCTTAGTTATCCCGGTGTTCTTGGACAACAGAAGCGCTATGGACTTGATGGAACGAAGACTCGTGATTTCACTCTGCATGGAAACATCAGTCACAGTGTTGTTAAGCACGAGGGCCTTTGCGACCAACGAGAACATCCCGAAATCTGAGGCATTGTCGATGGCGGCGGTGACCCCGAAGCGCCGGATACTCTGGTTCTGTGGAAGAGCGGAGCACAAGGCGTCGATAGCTTGCTTGCAGCGTTGTCCCAGCTCTATCGTCAAGACAAGGACCCTCGTGTTAGTGGCGAGGTTTTCGAGCAGGGCGCAGACACTCTCTTCGTCCAGTTGATGTATGGGGCCAAGGTGGAGCTCCGTCGGCGAGTCGGAGCCGCGGGACACAGCCGCGGAGAGCGGCGGAATGTCCACAGCGCACCACGTCATCTGTATTCGACCGTAGCCTTTGTCTTCGTCCATTACGAATGACAGATTTGTCCTGCAGAAAGAAACCGACGGCATTTTAGTTACAATCACAGAGCTATTTGGTTTTATAACGTTGAGAAAGTTATCCTAGCCGTCACTTCAAAATAAAAGAGCCGACGCGACGTACGTACGCGTATTTTAGAAACTCCAAATTAACCGTAAGTGCGGTAAAATCCATAGCCATAATGAAGGGTTAAAAAAATGGAGGAGCCCGTTCGGAACGAATGTGCCAAATAGAGGGGAACATGCGTGTATAAGTGCGCACTTGTGAAAGTTGCTCCAGATGAGTTCTTTTTTTTTCGATTGCCTCACTTTCAGTCACAAAGAACGGAAAAAAGAATATTGTTCGATATACTCAGTTAAGAAAAGACAATGTTGCAGATGTAAGAGCGTTTGCTGTGGAAAGTATATCACAGAAATAAGCGATCAGATAAAACCGTTGATACCTACCGGCATGCGCCAACGTTCGGGTGATGCAACGATGCGGCAAAACGTATTTTTAGTAACCGCCTACACCCTTTCTAAACCTGAATTCATGAACATATTTGCCTACTTAAGTAATTGCTATAGCAGGGTCCAGACCTCCTCCTCCTTTTGGGCAATCGAAATAGAGGCGACACAATAAGGTCAACTGAATGCGACTATACTCGGTGACAACTTAAGAACGGCACCGGAAGTTGCCGCTGTGCCTTATCACCGTAGCCGGATGTTCCTCCGCGCGGCGCAAGTAGGGCTTTACTGGGAATATTTTGAACATGGCCTGAGCCGTTCCCGTGATTTTTTGGACTTAATATGCTTATAAACGACTCCAGTGACGACAAACAAACTGCGTGAGACAAGGCAGACGATATCACGCATTCATGGCAAACCCCTTTCAAACCGCGCGCGCACTGACGTCACGGGTCCGGCGCTTTGGCGGAGTGATACACTGCATGAGGTGGTGCCGTGCTTGAGTTGTAACCGAGTATGCTTGTAATACCGAGGCATGCACCTGAGCGTGCTCACAATTATATCCCTGCATCCAGCTCGCAGTTGTGTGGTTCATGTCTACCTTAGACTTACCTGTCCTGGTGTGATCCCAAAACCGAACAGAACAGGACCATCTTCACGGTGTCGTTGTTTCGAAGTGCTTCGCAGAAAGCAGCGACGCCAGTGACGCTGACGCGGTTGCTCTTGAGGTTAAGCGTCTCGAGCGTACAGTTCGTCTGCAGGGCTCCTGCGAGCGCATCAGCAGCGTCGTCATTGATGCCACACTGCTCTAAAACCAGGTGACGTAATCCCGCGTTGCGCTGCAACGCGGACGAAAGGGTCGCCACTTCGTTGTCGTCTAGCGCGGAGCGAGTCAAGTCCATGCGCTGCAAGGTGTTGTTCACTTTCAGAGCTTCCAGTACAGAGACTAAGTTTGTTTGACAGCGCCCTAAGCTTAGTTCCAGGAGAGACGTGTTCGCGTGGAGTGCATCGGAAAGCGTGCGAATGTCCGCGTTCAATCGGAAACAACCAGACAAGTCCAGCTTCTTTAGGGTCTTGGAGGCCCGAAGCAGCCTTGAAAGAGTCCTGGCACATGTTGGGTCCAGCGGATTGTTGGCAAGAGACAGGTGGTTGAGAGCATGACAGCTGTGTAGCGCCCGCAGGAGGTGATTAGTGATGGTGTACGACATACGGTTGCTCTCGATGACCACGCTAGTTATCTGTTTCACGTTGCGTCTCAGAAGAGCGACCAAGTGGCTAGCGATGGTCGTGTTGACGAGGAAACAGGCAAATTTGAAGTTCTCGAGGACACTCAGGCCAGCCAGTCCTTCGACCAGTTCCTCTTCGCAGATGAAGGTGTTCGGAGTGCCGCGTAGTGCCAGATCTCGGATATTGCAGCTTCGACCCAGGGCTGAGGCGAGCGCGAAGGCCGGCCGGTAGAAAATCTCCAAGTCCGCACCTTCGAGCCTGATTGACTGGACGCATCGGTGCACTTTCGGAAGCCAGCAGAATACGTACGCGGCGTTGTAAAGCTCTTCCTCAGACCGGTATTGGCGCTGCTGTGTGGGCGTGGAGCGGAGGGCAAGCCGCCCTGGCACGGCTTCGATGAGCTCGAGACTGACGAGGGTTAACACCTTGTTCCAAGCGTCGAGCTCACCAAAAAGCCAGCAGTCGCAGTCATCGGCTTGCGTACATGCCAGTTCAAATCGCAGAGCTCGCGCTTTCAAGCGGGCCACGATCTGTTCGGGATAGGACACGTCGTTTGACCTTGGGAGTGCCACGTCCGAAGTTTGATTCGTCATGCCGGGAGGCAAACGTACCGTTGATAGCTGTGTGGTTCTTCTACTGCGGTGCTTGATGTTCTTTCGCGGCGCGTGGAGGAGTTGATGATGATGATGACGCCTTTCAGCGCAGTTGGAACATGCCCGCAAGGGGAATTAATCTATGCACCGAGCTCCGGTTATTACGTAGGAAATGATATATGGGCGTAATGTAAATGAAATTGCATGGTGATAAAACCCGTTACCAAATAATACTGGCGTGCTAGCAATTCGAGAAACCTGTCGCAGATGCCATATTCCGTTCCCTGATTGGTATTTGCCCAAGATCGAGCACAGTCGTCCTCTGTTGGCGGTGTGAGGAACCGCTCCTTGTGCGGATGCACCATTTCCCCTAGTTTCGTACATTATTGGACATATCAAACTGTTCTCCAAATTCCTACCCCCTCTCACTTAGATACCAAAATGCGTCAAAGCGTAACATGGCGTGTTGCATCCTTTGTAAATAAAAAAAAATCGGCTGTCGATTACTATTCTCCCTAATGCGAAATTTCGTCGCAGCTGTTTAGCTGTTTTGATAGTGCAAAATACGTTGGCGTAAGCGATTTTCGACAGACATATTTGTGTTCTTACAGAAAAGTTTAATTTGCAGCGGCAGATGCAGCACAATTGCGCCGGTTGCGTCGCTCATTGTTCAGACCTCACTCGGGGTTCTGGCGTCGGCGGTGCTAAGCCTCCGCTCGTTGAGCTGCACCGGTTGACGAAGCATACAACCGGTTGCCTCACTCGCAGTTCAGCAGGCACTCCTGATCAGAGTTACTCTGCTCCTGATGGCTGCAGTGCGCTGAGGCAGCATTCACTCGTGGGTTATCACGACGGCAGCGATGGTGAGCTTCTGCGTCGGCGGCGCGAAGTGAGGCTAAAAAGGTACCGCGAACTGCGTCTTGGGAAACGAACCACATCATCGTCACTCGCAGGCTCTCCTTAACGTTTTCGCCAAGCGTCGCGTAGACGAGCGTCTCGTGCGGGCTCAGCATACTATCCCCTCCATCCCCCCACCTCCCACTCCCCGCACACTTTCAGAGAAGCGTCTCGCTAAGCCGCCACGGCGAACCGCCCTTCCCTTACAATTTGGCGACAGTTCCCTTCATTGGTTCATTACACTCCTAGGTCTTGCCGTGGTACGGTCGGTTACAGCGACGACGGCGATAGCCCAGGAACGGGCGCCAAAGGGCGTCGCCCTAAAAAAATGCGTGTTATCAGCACCACCTCCAAGTTTCACGATGTCGACATGATCACGTTGAGCACGATGAAATACGCGTGCTCCCATGATAAAAAGATACGAATATGACTGCCTTGGTTGCCTCTATTTGCCGATTTTAATCGAGGGACGTAATAGTCAGTGGTCGTCGCGGTATAGCGCGCTCCTTGAACACCGCAAACGTCGTCGTCGTGGACGTCGCAATCGCCGTCTTAAACGTGTCATTAACTTTGCTTGGACACTTTGCAGCTTTCCTACCGATGGGTGCAGTCATCTTCCCTGTTGGGAAGGGGCCTGGGTGTTTTGATGAAGGTGGCACGGTTGTTATTATGGACCAGAGGTAACATGACAACGCGCAAGAGAGACTAGGAGACTCGTACATACACATACATTTGCCTTAGCATTGTAAACATTTGTACGTGTCCCCTGGAAACATGAAACAAACAAAAACGATTTCCGCACAGGAGCCGTACACCGCCCATCAAGTTTACGGTGAAGTATTGTACACATGGTGTCGGGCGCTTCGATACACCAACTGGCGCGGGCCCTGGGACGAGCAGCACAGAAATGAAACGCACGTGTCGCGCGGCGCCTTGAAACGCCGCGCGTTCCGAGGAAGGCCGCGCCTGCTCGCACCAGATGTCTTAACCGCCACCACATGGATGAAGAGGACTGGCTTTCCTTTCTTCCTCGGCCCTCAGCGGAATGGAAAATGAAGACAAGGAGACGCGGTCCTGGCGCAGGAGAGCTCGGCCCGTCATCTTCGGGCTCGCCCGAGCAGTGTTTCTTAGCCGCCCGGCCGCTGGGCTGTAAATAAATGTACAGTTTTGTATCGGAGGCTGAGTTTGTCGGTTGAGGATAGCCGGGGTGAGATCCTCAGCGCTACTGCGGCTTGGAGGAGGAGCCCAGGGGTAAAGAACACCACGAAGATAACTCATGGCAAGAAGCGACCGTTCAGTGAATTCACTAAACGGTCGCTTGGAGACTTCAGTCTCCATGTTTTTATTTCATCAGAAATACTCTTTCAGGCAGTCGCACGTCCATGAAATACTGTGCGACTTGTCTGTATTTAAGTATATTTTCGTGTATATTTCTTGCGCTTGGGCGGACTATTCCACGAATGCTAATTTACAAATGCTTACTTTACACATACCATGATGCGTTGGTTCGCGGAAGTCGCCATGTGTTTAGTTCTTCGAAAGTACTGTTTTATACAGTCGCCCGTCCAAGACATACTGAGCGATTGTCTGAATTTAAGTATATTTATTGTGTATTTTTTTGCTTGTGCGCGGCTATTTCGTCTGGCTATTTCGCTTGAATTAAGATGTGGCGAGTATGCGCCTGTCCTGTTGTCTTTGTTGTGTCGTGTTAACGTGGGAAGGTACAGTGCTCACGGATTGAAACGTGACACTGCGAGTGCATGACCGCCGGCACATGTAGCGCCGCCCGTGGACGCCAGTGGAAGCGAGGTGTGGCATTGTGGTATACCGCGAGGGTGAGAGCGGTTTGACCGTAGGCTTACTGCTTCCGGTTGCCAATGAGCGGGAGTGTGGTTCCCCGCAGCGACAGCGGGGCGCTGTAATCCCGGAGCGCTGGAGCGCGTTTGTGCTCCGATGGTAGTCGCCCGGCAGTACGCGCAGCCAATTTCGTGACATCGTCTGCTCGCGCGCTCTTATTACGCGGGCCCTTCCGGTGGGGCTGAGATAATGCGCATGTAAGGCACGGTCATGCTCATATGAACAAAACGAACGTCTTGTGCACGAAGGAACAGCAATCTATATTCCTGGATGTAAACTAACAAAAAGCAAAGACGCATTTGCAGGCATGTTCGTGTGTGGTACCTCGTCGGCACTAGAGTTCCCGTATAAGGGGAGCTATATACAGGAACTCTAGTCAGCCCTCCTCTCGCGCGCCACGACGGCAGTCACGGTGCTAAATGCCTCACTAACCTCCTGTACGAGAGGTGTGTGATGGTGCTTGACTGGCCGCCGCAAGGTGCGGACATGAACGTTATTGAAAACGTCTGGGGGAAATAAAGAAAGCCCTTTCTCGAAGTCCACCGCAACGGTGTTCCGCGGACGACCTGTGGGCGGCGGTGCACGCGGATAGGCAGAGGCTGGGGGCTTGCTCTACCTTTACCACCAGCCTATACGACAGTCTGCCCCGCAGAATGGCTGCTGTCATGGCCGCGAGAGTAGAACCGACGAAGTACTAATGCCCCGCACTACACGTGAACGTGACTGCAAATGCGTCTTTCCTTCTTGTTAGTTTCCATTCAGGAATAAAGTTTGCTGTTCCTTCGTGCAGACGTTCGATTTATTCAGATAAGCGTGACCGTGCCTTTCATGCGCATTATCTGAGCCGCATCGGAAGGGCCCGCGTAACAAGAGCGCGCGAGCAGACGATGTCGCGAAATTGGCTGTGCGCACCGCCGGGCCACTACCGTCGGCGCACAAACGCGATCCAATGCTCCGGGCTTACGGTGCTTACGGCGCCCCGCTTTCGTTGCGGGTAACCACACTCCCGCTCATTGGCAACCGGAAGCAGTAAGCTTACGGTCAAACCGCTCTCACCCTCGCGGTATACCACAATGCAACACCTCGCTTCCACCGGCGTCCACGGGCGGCGCTGCATCTGCTGGCGGCCACGCGCTCGCAGTGTCGCGTTTCAATTCGTGAGCACTGTACGTAGGTATTTATTGACGAAAGGTGAAAAAACAAAGGCCACCAGTAGGTATTATTTGTCGCACCTCGGGGAGGACACGGAAACGCCTGATGGTGGGGAGGGAGGGGGATACCAATGGATACAGGAAAAAGAATCATGCACCCATCCGTCTAACGACGAGGGTGGTACAACTCGAAGCTTTCTCTGGGTGCATTCTTTGGCTGCCCCGCACTGCGAGTATGTCCCACTGTGGAAGTCAACCTCCTTGGTGGAAGTACGCACCAATTTTTTTAGAATGCCCACAGCAACTCTCCTGAGAGGGAGAGAGAGAGAGAGGGAGAGAGAGAATTTTATCACGCAAATGTAAGAGCGGTTCCTCAGTCCAGGAGCCCATGTGCTGTCCAGGCTGCCGTAGCCCTGGTCTCAAGGAGGAGCTGGTACTCAGGTCGACAGCTGGGCAGCAGTATCTCCCACTGCTCAAGGGAAGGGGACGGTTCAGGGGCGGAAGGACTGAGCTTTTCGGGCAGTCGAATAATATGTGGGTCAGAGTTCCTGGTTCCTGGAAGAATTTACGCTTATCAGAGTACTGGGTAGGAAAGAGTAAATGCATACGGATGGGGTGGGAAAAGTTCCTCCTTGAGTTTGTCTGAGTGTGATTTCTTGAGTTTTTGTCAAATATTTGAGGACTCGGGAAGTCTGTGTCGTGGTTCGGTAGCATTGGGTGATTTCTTGCACTTCGCATGCTTAACGTTTGTGTTTGGGTTCTACTCTGGAAGTACGCACCAGTTCCCTAAAATAGCCACAGCAGCTCTTGTGTGAGCACGCCGTATACGCCTAACGTTTGGGTTTGGGGTGTACGGCGCGAATCGATACCTGCTGCTTGGCCTTTTTGAGCAATTTTTTTGCGGGGGTGCTGGTTTGATGTGTTAAATCCCAACATGTGAAGCTATAGGCCTAACATCCTCAACATCAAAATAGTAAGTTAGGTCTAACGTCTTGTGGCTAACAGTCTTACGGCACGCAGACTTTTCTGGTGATGGATACCCCCTGCAATTCCACTGTCACTGTCAGACCTGAATCGACCGCGGATCCTTTTTATTCACTGGAGATGATATAATTAAAGACGAGGGCCGGATTCACATTGCAGAGGGTATTAATTTCAACGGTATTAATTTTGTGCAACGCAGTTGCGCAATTCTAAGCGTAAGGCCTCTATCTTCTCACAGACACTAGATATGCCGGCTCGCAGGGCTTGGTGAATATTCGAGCATTCGGTTATTTTTTGCTCCTTCGGCGCCTGGCTACAGGAAACCCTAAACTCAGTAATTTGGTTTTGGACTTGTTCGTCTGGTGTAAGGAGAGATACAGAGGAGGGCGAGTCGTCTGAGATAGCCCTGCACTTGGGGGTAGGAGGAGTGGGAGAAGCGGCGTCCTCTGCCTATAGGGGATATTAGCGACTTGAGAGCTTGGGTTTCCTGTCGCGAAAGCGTATTATTCTTCTGGAGGAGGGAGGTTTCATCCTGAATTGAATTGAGTTGGCGAAGCATATCCGGTGAGGGGCTAAGGAGAGGTAGTGGGGGGATTGAATGACGAGCAGCGGACAGGCGCTACTGGCCAGCTCACATGGTGGTCCGGGGTGGTCTTTTGTCCACCTGGAGGCGCGGGCTTATGCCTGGCAGGAAGTGCTTGTGGTCGGCCTGTTGGTGTCTTGACGGGGGATCCCTTGAGGTGTCATTGGAGGCTGGAGGGTCCGGTTCGCAGCAGTGGTTATCTCTTTGTCCTTGGATCGATAAGGCTGGAGGAGCCCGTTGTGACGATTTGGGCGTATGCAGGTGCCCGCCATCGGGGTCGATATCGACGTGGGCAGTCAACCGATCAGGTGATGTCATGTGTGACGTGCGGCCACTGTGCCGTCGGGGTAATTCACGCCAAAATACCAAGAAAAAACTAACATAACGTAACAAATATTTCTTAGAGAGTGTGGATGCGTCGGTCGGCTTGGGGACTGGAGGGAAAGGATGGTAGAGGTATAAAGTTTACATTCGGCGGTCGACACCTGAGGAGCGCGCGAACTCCCACAGAGAAAGCCGCGTCTGCCGTGTATCGGCAAGTTGCAGCGGCGTTGTCCAGTCCTCAAGCGGCTTATCTCCGGGCGGGAGACAAACATTTGGAGGCCGGGACACTCCAAGAGAATGTGGTGTACAGTGGCCGTGGCTCCGGTGGAGCAAGTGGTGCAGGCAAGAGATGCCCCAGGTTGCTGATCGGTGACGACATGCCGGCGGCGCTTCGGCACATATGCACGCTACTTGGCCAGCCCATCATTGGTGAGCGCGGCACCAGCCCGTGCCTGTGGCAGGAGCACGTGTGAGCCACGGGGCAATTCAATGGGCAGGAGAGCAGCGTCTGGTGGAACCAAGTTCTGCAGCACCTGCTTGGACGCATGCTTGGCTGCAGCCCTGGTTTCGGTGGGGTCGGGGCCGTATCGTCTGAATGGGACGGGTAACGCCGGGTTGGAGCGGACTTCCGTGGGCTCGCTCGCGTACGCGTAAGCGGTTCCGTTGCGTAAGCGGTTCCCGCCTGCGTGTCCTCCCGGTCTGGTTTCCCATCTTCCCTTTCTTGCGTATTCCCGGGCGTGTGTTCCACTATTATGAGTGTGTTCCGCAATGTTTGACAAATGATTTTTATGAGATTGCAGGTGGTTCCGACGTGTGGAGTCCGGCCAAGTCAATCGAGAGCTTCGTGGCTGTCTGTAAATATTACAAATTGGCTTTGGAGCAAGGGATGGTGTGTGGCGGCACTCCCATACCATGTAGTAGAGAGTGCATGGCTCTATGCAAGAATTACAAGTATATGAATACAATGTCGGATGCATTGAGTCTAGTTAAGTACCATGTGGAAATGTGTTAGTTTTTAAGTGCCTGTAGATGACCATGTCTTCGCGAGACATGTTGAGATATGGAGGTGGAAAGGTTCTTCGTCTCAAGCGGTAGTGGGCCAGTATGTCATTGTACCTTCTGGGGATTATTTCTCGTGTTGGGCTTATTGAAGGACTGACTGACATCCCAGAAGGAGGCGCCCGGTGTTTGGGAGTTCGGGCTGTGGCATGAGCCGCGCGTCATTCCCTTCCAGTGATTAATGTGCCGGTGTTCATATTGTAACGTGGCGGCAGGACGGACGACATGAACGATGAGATAGTCGAACGATGTATTCACACTATTTACATGGCGGCCAAGCTGCGCGCACACAAAGAACTTCTTCGTCGTCCGAGACTGTGATGGCAAAGCCACGCTGCATTGTTCTCTTCATCGTCTTCTTGTTACAATATGATGAAAATTTAGGGTAAATCAGGGTGAGCCGATAGAAGGTTTGCTGCTGTAGATTAAATGCGTCTAATTTGGAAGTTTCGACACGCTGGCTGGGAATCTGATATGATGGTGACATGTTCTTTGCCAGTGGTAGCTGCAAGGGCAATGGCTGCTTCTTCGGCGGTGTCGACGTCCTTGGTAGGTATAGAAGCAGCAGCTAGCTCCAGTCCCTGATTATTGACTATGCTGATGGCGTGGGCTGATCGACTGGTGTATAGTGATGCGTCTGCGTACCGAACGTCAGGCCGTTTCCCGTATGCATTTCGAAGAGCTTGAACTCTGGCCTTGCCTCGTGCTTTGTTGTGGAGCGGATGCATATTTCTTGGTACCGGGGTGACAGTGATGCTCTCTCTAACATGTAGAGGAATGCGTTGTTTAAAGGTTATTGTCTTTCGGCACTTCGTAACCCAGTTTTCGTAGGGTGTATTCCCGTCTTAGTGAGTTTTGGGCGTTCCAATTGGCTAGTTTTGTGGGCTTCAGCCAATTCCTCCCAAGTGTTGCGCAGGCATAATTGCAATAATTTGCCTGTAGAAGCAGTGAAGGGTAAACCGAGAGAAACTTGTAGGCTTTTGGGATCAAGCTATTAGGTTTTTCTTTTTCGTGATTTTTCAGGACTAGATATGGCGTTTCATACGTAATTCAACTCGTTATTAATGCTTGCACAATTTTAATGGCGTCCTGTTCTTTGAGGCCATGTCGGCGATTTGTGGTAAGGCATGTGAGATGCAGAACTTGAATTGTGGTTTGCAGTTTATGAAGCGTTGCCATGCCCGGAAAGCACCCATTTGCAGTGGAGCTAAGCAGCCTGTTATTTCAGTCACCTGCCAGAACTTTTTGGCATTCCACATGACTTATCTTAAAAACTTCATATAATTTTACGACTTTGAGTTTACAAGAGCTGTATATCAAGAGCGTTTTTATACGGATCAGGAAATGTGAAAGTATCGTTGGGGGGAGGCGTCGATAATTTTATGTTGGGTCGTACTAGTTTAAAATTTTCACAAGCGGAATTACAACGTTCGGCGTACTTTCTAAATCAGCTGCCCAAAGGCGTCGATTTGATTTCCTGCCACGGCAGTCGCTTTTCTGGTGGAAAAGAAAAGCTAGAAACGGCCGTGTGTTCAAGATTTCGGCGCAGGTTAGAGATTCCCAGGTGGTCAAAATTAACCCTGAGCCCTCCATAATGGCGTCCCTCATCGCCTGTGTAGCGTCGGCGCGTTAAACCTCATAATCAATCAATAAATCAGCTGCCCAGGCACCAAACACCACAGGGAGCAGCGCAAATCTTGCCGCGCGGAGGCTGGGAGCTGGGGCCGGGAAGCGCCGGCTGTTCAGTGGTCGAGGACAGCAGCGCCGCCGCTTATACGCCTCGAGCGCGGCCTGTAGGGGCGCCACTGAAATCCCCCTGGCAGCCCGTTTCGAAAGCAGCCGCGGGAGTCCGCGCCCCGTTCCCCAGTGCCGCTGCTGCTTTTGCGGCACGTTTACGACTAAACTTTACCATTTGCGGGCGCTTTAAATCCATGTTTATGTGGAGCAGTCACTCTGTTCGCAAATAGGGTGTGTTTACGAGAGTGTAAATGTTTCTGACGCGATCTTAGTGTGGTATATTCGGTGTGTATGAGCGCCAGGTGTGTGTCACAGGCCAGCGTCGCGGAACCGGCGTATGATGGAGCCGATTGTAGTTACATTGACCTCAATTTACTAGCCGTTTCTCCGTAACCACCGGTTCATCAGATGTTTATGGTACGGCTATACACTACGATTTACATCGGTTTTGTGCGCTTAAATCCCAGCAAACCACTAAAATCTATGCGACGTCCCAAGAAGATCCGAACGTCTATGTCCCAGCAGTATCTCTATTAGACATCCGTACAATGTGCAATTTTATGAAATTTTTTGGATATTGGGATAACGCTGCTGGTACCTTGATATCGGACGTTCTTTCAACTATGCTAAAGTCGTACTCTCGATGTTGCTGCTGCTTCATTTGTGAACGGTATTTAGACATATTTTGCTGACGTTGTTCTGATGTTGCTGGTATGTCCGTTTTTTACTTCGTACATGTCTATCGCTGTTACATTTATTTTAGCTATATCTGCTATACTTTAATTTCATACTCTCCGCAGGCGTACTGTTTTGAAGTTACCGAGGGGTTTTGTGCAAGTTTTGTAATCCACCAATATTGCTTTTACGGAAATATAAATGCGGAGGACATAATAAATAAAATAAACTCAACAAGTGCTGAACAAAATTTCATGCTCATAGGAGTTTTTTTCAGTGAAACCACCATTTTACTTGGTCGTTCTACCTTCGTAGTGAAAATACAAATGCTGACCTGACAAATCGCTGGCGACAATGTTCAGCCACATATGTTAACAAAAACATTTCCCCAGCTTGTACCGATGGTGAAATGCTGGAGGAACAGGAGAGCTAGCGGACCCTCCCCCGGTCACTTTCCTCACCGTACGGACATCTTACCCTGCAACGGCGGAAGAGGCGGCAATAGCCCTGGCCGCATCACCAGGCTGCCACCACACATTAAAATCACTTATTCGAAGACGGCTATTCAAAACTTCATTCGTGGTAGCGTTTCAGGTACAGCACTCAAGATTCTCCAAAATCCCCATACTCAACCACTCGACATCGTCTGGACCCCGGCCCCCACTGGGGTGGGAGGCAACGAGGCGGCCCACAAAGCAGCACGAGAACTATGGTTGACCGAGCCGTCACTGCTGCCGCCAGCCTTCGGCCGGCAGCCACGTCGCGTTCCTACTCAACTTGCTTGGAATATCAAGTGATTTCTCTCTCTTTCTCTCTCCCTTCGTCGAAGACCCGGCTCTTGCACCTGACATGGATTTCCTAACTTCCGCCTGAAAGCTCTCCATGAGTGGCCGGCCGGGATCGTTTCGTCCGTTGGCTTAAACATATTTAACAAGGTGCACCGTGCAGCACGTGCTCGAAACGGCGGCTACCGGATTCGCGAACTCGGCGTCTGCAGCGCGAGCTGTTCGGTGCTGCCTACTTCCGGCGCAAGCGTACGTGAACTGGCGAGTAGAACAGCACGCGAGAGATCACGTCACAAACGCTGGGAAGAGTGTTCTGGAAGGGCAGGTTGGATGATGCCGGGTGCTGTTCCCGAGGCGCACGCTCACGTGCACTCGGTAATTTTTTTTTAGTCTCCAAAGACCGATTCACCAAAAGAGTATTATGCAAATCGTGGAACAAAGCAAACAAGCCGTCCCAACAATAACAATGTTTCCTGGGCAGCCACTGTCACAGGACACCAGCAGATGATTGGTCGTAACCCCACCACCACTTTACCAGAAAACCACCCAGTCATGATCGAAAATATTAAACTCAAGAAGAGCCTCTAGAACTTCGTCCAGTACTTCAGGCGATGCGTAAAGAACTCGCCTCCCTCCGCAAAGCCAGCACACGGCGTCAATCTGTTTCACCCCAATCACGTGGCACGGAGTCGGTGCGCCAAAGCCGTTCGCGCACCTCTCGTCGGCCCACAGCAGATTCTTCGCAGATAGCAAGCAGCAAACCCACGAGCTATGTCCCTGAACAGATGTTGAAACAACGGGATGCGCAAATCAAGTTTGAGGTGTGCAAGGAATGGCAGAAAGCCTGCGGCAATATTGCAGACTTACAGGGGCAATACGCCATTCTTAAGCAGGACATGCAACAGGTCATGCACCAAATGCTCAAGCTTCTTGAGACGGTCGCCCCTAGTGAATCCAAGCGCAAGAAGAAGCAATCTTCCTAAATGAACTCTTTAGTTCCTCCTAATCGTATTATAATTCAATGGAACTGCAGAAGCTTCGCTCAAAACGGCCCCTTACTGAAATCACAGGTATCCTCCACCCGATCTCTAGCCCTACTGCTACAGGAGACTAGAGGCCCTTGCAAAATTCCTCACTACACCACCTACATGGACCCCAAAATCCCGCATACTTACAGAGATAAAGCCAAGTCTCCCTCCACCCCTGGTCAGGCGGCAGTTCTGGTGCACAAGTCGTGCCATTCAGTTCAACACCGATGGGATAAAGCAAGCAATACAAATCGAGAAGTAATTATCGTCCGCGTTCAACCCTCTAGTGGGAAACCTGTGCTTATGGTCTCGGTATATTACAGACCACAATGCAACTCCCGGGCTAGGGATTCCTATGACTGGATATCGCATATATTTTCGCTAAACTTTTCTGGTCCAGTTATTATTGGAGGCGACTTCAACGCGAAAAGTACTCTCCGGGGTTATTCCCGATTCCCACTCCGATCTACGCGGGAAACTCCTAGAAGAAGCAATGGGGTATAGCCCCCTCCGACTCGTCAATATGCCTTTCAATCCTACCCGGATAGGTCTCCACAGCTCACAGCAAGACACCACACCGGATCTAACCCTTACCACACCCGGAGTCATTAAAAAATTGGCGAACACTGGATTGTACATGGGGCAGTGATCACTTCCCTATTCTTCTCCACTTGAACAGCAACAAAATTCCGCTCCAAGACTGCGTACACAAACATCAACTGGGATCTTTTTCGCTCGCAATTCCAGGTGAGCGCACAACCTCAGCTGTCCGAGTTTGTTGCCTCTGTGAATGAAGCGCGTATCCTTTCCACAGAGACGGTAACAAGCACAGCTGAGGTTATCAATCCGGACGCCCACATGCACAAACTGCTTCGTACCGCTGAACGCCTTACCAAAAGGTATAGAGAACGCGGTAAACATCACCATGACCTTATGAGACTAAAATGCCATTACAAAGCGATAAACGAATATCAAAAAATCCTCCAATCTGAAAACTGGCATAATCTCTGCGAACGACTTGGGCAAGAACGCGGTCTCTCACATCTGTGGAGCCTCTTTCGGGGCCTGAGTGGACGGGCGAAAGTAAAACTGCCGATTCTAGAAGAAATGTGCCTCCATACAAACTATTCTCAAGTGGAAGATACTCTTGTGAGTACTCTCTTCCCGCACGCCACGGCTGACATCTCGACCCTCTCACCTCTGCCTGAAATCGATATACGAGCACCGCTCGCGGAGCTTGCCTCTCCGTTTACCGAGAGCGAGCTGCATATAGCCATCTCTCAAGGAAAACCAAAATCTACACCGGGCCACGACCAAATAAAATGGCAAGACCTTCGAAATCTTCCCTCATCTGGTCAAGCGGCCCTCCTAACTGTCATCAATCGATCCTGGGATACTGGGCAAATTCCTGACCACTTGAAAATGAGTATCATCCACCCCATCCCAAAACCTGGAAAAGATTTTCGAAAACCCGATAATCTCCGACCCATCGCATTAACTCCTGTTATTTGCAAGTTGACAGAACGTCTCATAAACAACAGGCTTCAACACCACCTGGAACTCACAGGATGGTTCCACCCGGCTCTCACGGGATTTCGCCCCAATTGAAGCACCCATGATTACCTCTGGCTTCTTCGTCGAGTCATAAACCCGAAATCCCGAAAGAGCCTGCCCGACTACGTCCTGGCCCTTGATATGCACAAGGCGTTCGATAACGTCAGCCAAGAAGGCATCCTGCAAGAACTAGCCGCTGCCTTCCCCAGTCAGAAGGCTCAGAGGTGGATTCGCGGCTTTCTAACGCACAGACCCATTCGCCTTAACCCAAAGGAAGCAACGCCGACTACTTACTACCTTGACAGAGGAGTTCCCCAAGGTTCAATTCTCGGACCTTTACTCTTCAATCTGGCCATGAATCGTGTAGCCCGCACCCTTGAAGTGGACTCAACGGCCCGTTTCGCCTTCTATGCTGATGATATAGTTGTGTGGACCGAGGCTGCTGATTATGACTCAAAAGAATCTATGCAGGCCGAACTCCAGGCTGCTGTTTTTAGCTTGGAACGCACCCTCTCCCAATTACAGCTGCAATTATCCCCCAACAAGACCGAATTTCTCAGCGTCGACGGCAAGCGATCGACCAACCCTGACCAAGTTCTACACCTCAATATCGCCAATTCGATTCTTGAATTAAGAAAGAAATGGTACTATCAAATTACTTGGCCTCCAGATTAGCAGCTGCAATAGCCCCACTACATGGATCCGTCATCTTCGGACAACATGGCGCTCCACCTTGCACCTCATTACCCGTCTATCAAATAAATACGGCGGCTCACACCAAGACGCCTGTCTCAAGCTTGCGCGCGCCGTTGCGCACGGCCGGCTGTCTTACGGATTTCCCGTATATGAATTCCATCCCCGGCCTCTCAGGGAACTAACCATATTAAACAGACACCTGATTCGTATCATAACAGGCCTACCACGCCACACTAGGACGGACGTGCTGGAACAAGCAGTGCCACTTCCTCCGATCACCAATCTAGTCGAAGAAGTCAAGCTGCGATTCCAGAAGCACCTCGAATACATGCCACAGGGACGAGCCATTCTTAAATGGGACACCTTGAACAGCAATTTCGACCCTGAAATCTTTCCTAAATCCATCCCACCTTGGGAGAGACCTGCAATCGGCCCTATCCGACGACGACCCATTCCCCGACGTCAACGAGCAGCTAGGGAACAGTGCGTCCGCACTCTGGTCAATGACAAAGCCCACAATGAAGTTGATGTATTCACTGATGCCGCTATCCAAGACATAACAGCCGCTGTTGCTTGGACTTGCCCCGAGGTTCCACAACTAGGTGGTTCTCGCAACATTACGAACACCTACGGCCTCTCGGATGAAGTGGAACTCTTTGGAATTATGGGCGCAGTTCAAAGCATCCAGACCCATTGTTCAACCATTCACACAAAGAAGTTCCGCATCATCACTGACTCGCACGTTGCCCTCCGGGAACTGAATAGGACCTTCACGCCTAACTCTATGGCCACGAACATCCTCTACTTATTACGGGACCTGTCGCATGAAGGAATCACGATACGCATTGTCTGGACACCTGCCCACACGTCTGGAGCGGACGGCAACCGAACGGCGCACAACGCTGCCCAGGAGTGTCTACTAAATCCTCCCACGGTTCTCGACACCACTCCAGCACGATCTGACCCACCGAGCACATCTCAACAACACTGGAAACAAAAACTTCGTCAAGCTAGAGCCCTCAGCCGGCCCCGGCTAGCCGAGGCCTCACCCCCTCGTTTCCTCGCACCACTAAAGACCCTTCCAAGAACAGGAGAGGTCTTCGCGAACAAAGTTTATGCAAACTCGGCCTATACCCCTGATGTGATATCGAAGTAGACGAACCCAAGGCGTCCCTCCTTACCAAGGTGCCCCCACTGTGGCAGCAACGAGAAACCCAACCTTTTCCACCTTATTTGGTCATGTGCAGCCTTCTCAGACTGCCGTACGCAGTTGCTAGCAAGCGCCACGGTTCCGACGTCGGCGTTAGAGCATGTCGAGTATGTTAGGGTCAACCCAGAAATGTTAGAAAAAATCACAGACTTTGCTTTAAAAAATGGTCTATATAAGATGGTTTAATGGCTGACCGACTACCTGTTCAAGCTCACCAGTCACAAATGAACACCGGTGCGCATCCGTCTTGCCCCACCAACCGTAATGTGCCATCAAGAACTATGCCGGATACCCCCTCCCCTCAGGGGAAGGCCAGTGTGTGTGTGTTGCTCTAACGGAACCTCGAGAGACAGCTACAGTGACCGCTACAGTGAAGCTTGAACATTACTTAGTTGTACTACAACTACTTAGTGGCGTCTTTCCCAATCCTACTTTCCATTCCCTACCCACAGGGCTTTATAGCCTCCTCCCTGAAATAAAGTCATTCATTCATTCACTTTTTTGAGTGCCCCTCACGTGGCGTAAGCCCACGCGCAAGCCTGTATGATGCCGGGCGCTCCTCACGTGATTCACGCCCAGATGTGCTTGTATTTTCTGCCCTTAGTATTTTCTTTTTTGTGAGCCCCTGACGTGAGGGAAGCCCACAAAAGCCTGTATGAAGCCGCGCGCTCTTCACGAAATGCACGCTTATGTGCGCACGGAATTTTGTTGGTATTTTTTCGCTTCTAACCAAGAGCTTAATAAACAGCCCGGCAGTGAAAAAAATTTCCCCGAGGGGAAGAATGTGAAAGTGCGAATGCACGAGTTGAATTTGCGCGGTTCGGTAATATTCGCGAAAGAGAGATCACACACACACACACACACACAACTACAAAGAAAGAAAGATGCATTTATTCACAGACACCTATTTGTGTTGTCGTTGTACTTGATTGCTAGAGCGGATCTCAGCTTTGAAATTTCGTGTCAGTACTCCTTTAAGCGGGTGCATTAGCCCTTCTCACGCCCGATTCCTGGCCAATCCCCCACGTGGGTATATGCCATGCACAGACACCTATTTGTG
Organism: Haemaphysalis longicornis; assembly: GCF_048455015.1. NCBI lineage: Eukaryota > Metazoa > Arthropoda > Arachnida > Ixodida > Ixodidae > Haemaphysalis > Haemaphysalis longicornis. Next base: position 1,446,791 of record NW_027526319.1, read on the forward strand.
TTGTCGTTGTACTTGATTGCTAGAGCGGATCTCAGCTTTGAAATTTCGTGTCAGTACTCTAGCCCTTCTCACGCCCGATTCCTGGCCAATCCCCCACGTGGGTATGTGCCATGTCAGCGGCCAGGCAGCGCGCACCCATCTCCCCCCGTTGCCGAGGAAGACGAGGAGCGCGCGCACCCGCAGCTGTTGCTATGTGGACGGACGGCGGTCGCCGGAATTTAGGGTCGCTTATAAAGTGCATTCGCACTTAATATCTGAAAGTTGAGTAAAAAATATCAAAAGGCGTTTTTAATGTCCATCAATGTTTTTCTGTAAAAAAACGCTTTGCCATGTTTTGAAAGCAATTCTAGCAGCACCCAGTCGAACATACGGGCTCGAAGGCAGGTGAAATACCCTGTTTGAAAAAGGCATCGCTGAATTTAAAAATTAGCAGACCCTCAAGGTTGGCAGTCACTTTAGGATTTTGTAAATTCAGAGCATTTATGACTCACTGGAGTTAATTGTAGTCCCCAGCTTTACTATCTCACTTCTGGAGCATCACAACTAATACCACAACTTTGGAAAGCTCAATGTCCTTGAAAGTGTTCCGTGTGAGTGTTCAGCTTGGTTCTAATATTAAAATATTTTGCGACACAAACTGGAGTGGTCACTTATTAAAGACGTGAAGCAAACATTTTATGGTAAGTGACCTCCAGACGTCATGCACTCCGTGCATTGGGCTCAGCTACTTCCCATGGCTTAGTAAAAGTCTATGCTGCCACAAAAAAATAGGAGTGTCCATGTGTGCTTCCCCAAAATCTGACACCTTTTGTTCTTTTGCGCCTTAATAGTCAGTAGAAAAATACTACATTCTTAAGCATCATACACGTGTGTTTCACAAATTCTAAAAGCAAAAGGAGCCGATAATGAAGCTAGCGCACTTCCCTGAAAAAAAAAAAAAAAACGTGTGCTGCAGTCGGGATCGCTCACGAGGCTTAATAAGCGGCTGAGATAGGAAATGGACGTTCCTAGTATTGGTTTAAGAAGTAAGACGTTAGCTTTATGAGTTATATTTTCAATTTAAACTTATATACACGTAATGTCTTGAGATATCAAACGTACAACCTGCGCTCTTTTGATTCTGTTGTTTGAATTTCGCGCCATTTGCGTATGTTGGGCTACACGAATTAGCAATGCGAGATATAGGCAGATACATCATCTTTATTTTATTTTAGTCAGCAAAATTCCCTACAAAGAACGGATTTTATTTGAGGCTCGAGGTTCGCGGCCAACGATGTTCTTTTATTTGTATCAGAGCCATGAGCGCCGTCTGCTTCGTTATTGGCGGTGAGCGCGACCACGGGCGGCGCTGCGGAGCGCGCCTCCGTGACGTCGGATTAGGGATTCTCGCATTTGTCGTCTGCTTCACTCGGGCTCGCTCTCTGAGAGAGAGAGAGAGAAAAGACTTTATTCACAGGATCCTGCGTGGGGTAGGTGCCGGCCTCGCAGGGCGCGGTCTACCCTTCTAATGTTCTAGTCTATGCAGTCCTAGAAACACTGGGCCTAGAACTCGAGGGTTGAACCTGACCCGACAGAGGATACTTGGGTTCCCGCGCCCCGCGCTGCTGTTTCTTTGCGCCCGGTTGAGATTTTGTGCTTGTCCGCAGCAGATCTCGCGAATGCGGAACTTTTTTTTCGTAACAAAAGATTTAAAATAGCGTAAACTAGCTCAAGGCGTGATTTTAAGTATAGTTGTTGATACCGCTCCGGAAAAAAATATTGCCGGCGTCGTCCCTGCATTGCTGCGAAGCTGGTCCTTGGCGGAGCGCGAAGAGTCGGAGCTAGGCGTCAGCCTCTGTATTCAGTAGTCTTTCGAACAAAGGTAACAGCTGGAGGCCCACAACCGAAAACAGCAAAAATGGAAGACCAAAACAAATTCCAGGCCTTCGGGGCTGTCGGCTTTGGCAGAAGGCATTACGATTCCAGCTAATCGTATGTAAGGTAAAACAGATGGCAACCTTGTCTAACGCTTGAAACTATTGTATCAAGTCACTTTACGTAGTAACGGCATGAAAATGTGCCGACATGCACTATGAGGCACAAATAATGTAGGTTGATTTCCAAATAACCTGCTGTGTGTATAGGCGCGTGTTGGTTTTATACCAGGCTCCTAGCCATTATGCAGGCTTATTGAGCAAAACGAGTAACCTGTATGGCAAACATACAGTAAGACTATGTTTGTTCAGATTTGGAGGGATATTTCGGTACATTTGCCACAGCCATATCATCCCAATATTTAGATAGGCGTTATAGTAAAACTGCACTCAAGAGGAGGAGAATCCAGGAGGAGGAGAAAAATCGAGCTGGTCAGTGGGCAGGCTCCTCAGCCAAGACGATAGAATAAGATTCATTCTTCAATTCACCGAACGTCATGCCGAGTAGGCCAGGATTTGTTCTTTGCGACTGAAGGGGTTGGAAAACAATAAAGAGCTGTCTGGACATATTCATTGGTTTCGAATTGTGTTATACTGAAAATTAGCATGTATACTATTTATTGCGTTAGTTAGCGAGTATGTCAAGTTTTCAGCACCATAATCATGTAACTGTTCGGGTTGAGATTTAGTTCGTTACGATAACGATGGTTGGATAGAAATTAGGTGCACAAAAGCCGCCTTGGAGTACTGTGGACAACGTTATCTGCGCCGTAGCACAAATCTCATTGCATTGCATATCCACACGAACTTTGTGAGCCTCGCAAACATCCCCAAACCTCCTAGGACGTTTGGGACGGTGCAGAAAAATGAATGCGTTGGGCACAGAAAAAAGAAGCATTCATCTAACACAAGTCAACCACAAAAAAGAAACAGAAGACACCCGTTTTATTTCCTGCTGTGCGACCCGCTGCTTGATGCGTAGCATTAGTTTGTTGAGTCTTTATAAGGGCATCTCAGAAATAGTTAAGGGAAGCCTACGTATTTTGAATACTTATCGAGGAGCTCTGAGCACTGAAACTCGGAAATAAGCTAGATAGGACGAGTTACACACTATTGTCTGAGCGATGCTCTGAAAGTCGTTCTCTCTCTCCTCGTGGGTTGTAAACTTGTGCGGGATAAAGCTTGAAATTATTCAGAGCTGTCTGAATCTGATTGAAAACACGCTTTTTCAAGCACCGAAGCATCAAAGCGGGCGATTTCTAGCAAAACACTGCTGCCAGTCACAACCGGAGGACCGCGGCGCGGGTGTAGCAGCTGCGCGAATGTAGCAGACGATAGCGGAGCGGGTGCATCCCTAAGCCGACGTCAGATCCAGGGGCGCCACTCAAACATCTCACTGCCAATACCCACAATGCCCGAAGTGGGGCATGAATTCCTCCTGTTAAGATAAAAACTACATAAAACACACAAAATGTGTACTAACGCTACAGTTTGAACCATTGAAAAGTTCATTGTTTGATGTGTTCTTTTGAGACCCCAAAATAACGACGGTGCCATAGAGTTAATACTACTAAGCCACATCATATGAGCCAATCCAATCCACTGGTCATGACCTTCGGCGTTCAAAACAAGTGCAACTGTAAGACGCATGCGGCGCCGTTCAGTTTAAACGTGTAACAGGATGAGAGCCTTGAATTTTACTCAAATGTCTACTGTTACTACTTGTGAATGAATGAAGACTGTGTGCAGCCGTCTGAATTGTGTTGTGAACGCGATTCGTCTGCAACAGCTCAGCGAGTCGAAAGCGCGACGACAGTTGTCACCGATGCAACGCTATTTAGACCGTTGCCGTTGCGACCTTGTTCATCGCCTTCCCCTCGTGAGTATTGTGCATCTCAACGCCATTACTGATGAAATATCACGCTTTATTAGTTTTGCCAGCATATCTGTGAAAATGCATATGGGTTGTACTTTGTTGCTGGCGTTGTGGGAAACGTACCTTTGAAATAAAGCGGTGGCGTTACAGACGGGACGGAGCGATAAGTAGATAAACACTTGCGCTTTGTTTCCGCCCCGTCCGCTCCGTTGGCTTCCGCCTTCTCTCGAACCAACCAGCCGAAGTTCAAACTCTTGTAAAGCGCGCCTCAACAAAAACGGTTGTTGGCGACACGATCTTCAATGGATTAACAGCGCACGCAGACGAGGACATAACAGGAAGAGAAGATAGGACAAAGCGCTGAACTGTAACTGAGTTTTATTCAGACACCGGGACACATCTGTTAGGAATGGAAACACCACATGACGTAAACATCATATCGCGCACTGCCAGCTATACCCGTTGCTCGTACTGGCTGCGCAATGCTGATTTGCCACTGTGGCCTAGCTGTGTGGATGTTTGGTCCATATTCTTTAGCGCAGCTTCGTTTCCCACTCGTGCGTAAAGGCGCAACGCCTTAGAAGTGTCTTTAGATCTGTTTGTGTTCGCAGCATAGAAGGCGCCTTTGGTACAGTCAATAAAAAAAAATCAGAACCAGAGATTGTTTACCAGAACGAGGAAACCCTGATGGTGTGCGGCAGTGATGTAATGAACACGAGTGGCAGGTATTTCCTTTTTTACATCCTGTGTGTATATATTTCTGCGATTTGGGCGGAGAAACAGTAGAATGACAAAATTTGTGCGATGGTACTCAGCACGCAATGGAACGGAAGCGCCCAACCACTAAGCGCGCAATCGAACGGAAGAGGATAGGTATAACTGAAAAAGTGTGTTGGTGCGGGCTTGTTGGTACATAACTGAATATGGAAAAACAGCGCTAAAACGGGACAAAGAACGTGACAAGACTGGGCGCTGACTAACAACAACGAGTTTTATTTCGCCGTGGCGGAATATATACCCTCGGAAAACACGAAAAGAAAAGAGAAAGGGAGACAAACAATCAACTGATATACAAGGCGCATGTGCGAGAAAAACTTTCATTGGTCAAGGTATCTGTGTTCTCTTTCCAACAATTCAATGGATGCCTTACTGACGGACGAATCACCCCGCTTGTGGATGACATGTGCTTCGTAGATTTCTCTGGCACTTTTTCCTTTATACTTTTTTAGCACACGTGTCTGCTCGAAAAGAGGAGTACATTTACGATCTGCGCACTCCGCACAATGGAGAGCCAAATTACTGCCAGTTTTATTTTTCACTGTGTTCGCGTGTTCTCGCAGCCTATCGTTCAGACACCGCCCTGTTTGGCCCGTGTATGATTTACCACAGGACAACGGAATGTCATAGACCACACCAGACGAGCATTCAACGAAACGCTGGGCGTGGTTCTTCAAGCAGACCTTGGTGCCAGTTCCTTCCCCGTTTACTCTGGCGCACAACCCACTTAGTTTGTTTGGTGCACTAAACACAGCGGTCACTCCGGCTCGTGCTGCAGCCTTTTTTAGCCGGTGGGAAACACCGTGAACGTAGGGGATCACTGTCAACTTCTTCCGGTCGATCTCTTGGCGTTCTTTTGCAGGGTTTTGGTTGCGTATTTCCTTCAGGAGGGTCTCACATACATTGAACAAGAAATGTTCAGGGAAACCAGCCCTCGTCAACCTCTCAGCTTGCGCGGAAAAGCTGACCCCCATTTGATGAGAGCACGACCTAATGAGGGCGTTCCTGAGTGCCGAGGTGGCAATGCCTCTTTTTACGATTTTTGAGTGGGCCGACGTGAAGGGCAATAGATTCTTCTTCGAGCGGGGACAATATTTCCAGCAGACGTGGTCCGGATGCAGGGTCAATTCTACGTCCAGAAACTTGAGGCGATCATGACAGGGTTCCTCCGTCGTCAACGTGAAGCCCCCAAGCGTTGAAGAAAACATTCTCACAATGCTCTGGACTTGTTGCTGGCTGTCCAAAGATGAAGTACACTTGAAAATCACCAAAAAATCATCAACATAGCGGAAGACCCGCTCAACTTGACTACTTGCGAGGTTCGCCTCAAGCCTCCTGTCATAACGCGCTAGTAAAAGGTCACTGAGCAACGGAGCAAGGCAAGCGCCAATGCAGACGCCTTTGCTCTGGACATAGTAGTCTCCTTGAAAAGCCATAACAGACGACTCCAGGTAGAACCTCAGGAGTTGCAGAAACTTTCCTATGGTCGTCCCCGTGGCGTTCTGGAACCGAACACCTCCATATCTATCTATGCCTTCTTCCACAACATCTATGAGCGCGTCATGCGGCAACGAAAAATACAAGTCCTTGACGTCGATAGAAAAAGCACTCACTTCTGTAGGACTCCGATCTTGCAGGTACTCAGACACTTCCGCTGGACTTCGAACAAGGAAAGGGTCATCGATAGTGAGCAAGGACAAGGAAGTCTGCAAGAATCGTCCGATGTGACGCTGCCATGTTCCACGCTCGGTGATTATTAGTCGAAAGGGGACGCCTTCCTTATGCTTTTTGGCCGAAAAAAAACGGTTGCAAGCATAGTCTGTCGGCATTCTTGACGGACCCCACAAGTTTTGTAAGGCCGGCTTCCTCAAATATCTTCACGGCTTGAATCCTGATTTTCTTCGGTGCATGTTCCGCAGGGCGGAAGTGAGCCATTACTGCTTGACCCGCTTTTTCATTGTACGTGCCTGTTGATGCAACCACGAAGCCGCCCTCTTTGTCTGACAACATCAATTTCTGTTCAGCCTGTCGTAGAGTGGTAGCGATCTGCGCTAACGTTGTGCCATGTGCCTTACTTGTTCTTGTCGGGAGGCTGTCCACAGCCTCAAGAATGCATCTGCTTGCTTCTTGTGGAGGTGCTTTGTAAGCAATGGTCCTAACCAGAGACAACAGCTCGGTTTTATCCAACCTTGGAGGCAGAACAAACTTCGGGCCCAACTTCAGCACTTCCTCTGCATCCTGGGGTACGACGGGAAGGGGATCCCCGACGAGCGTCACATCGTTAGCCGACGGACGAGGGCGCGCCTTCCTGGGAAGATGCACGAAGATGCTCTGCCACAAGAAGTTCGATACGTGGTGGGCCGTCTGAAGTTCCTTGATGAACCGTTGATGGTGGCGTTCTAAGGGGCACTCACGGAGACAGCCTTGAAACAGTGCTTCCTTAAGCAGCACGATCTGCCTGTGAGTTTCTGCGCGAAGCAGACGACACATTCGCATCCCATGGTTTTGCGACAAAGGGAACGGGCCCCCTGCGAAGGCGATGTCTGGTGGTCAACATCCTTGTCTGATGGAGAACGTTAGAAGGCGGACTCGGCAATTCGCAGCTGCGAGTAAAGTAGTGCACGAAGAAACTTGGTTGAGAGAAGGAAGGAATAAAGGGCCCACTGAGCGTGACATGAACTGAAAAAGTGTGTTGGTGCGGGCTTGTTGGTACATAACTGAATATGGAAAAACAGCGTTTTTCCATATTCCAAAAACACCGTTTTAGCGCTGTTTTTCCATATTCAGTTATGTACCAACAAGCCCGCACCAACACACTTTTTCAGTTCATGTCACGCTCAGTGGGCCCTTTATTCCTTCCTTCTCTCAACCAAGTTTCTTCGTGCACTACTTTACTCGCAGCTGCGAATTGCCGAGTCCGCCTTCTAACGTTCTCCATCAGACAAAAATGTTTACCACCAGACATCGCCTTCGCAGGGGGCCCGTTCCCTTTGTCGCAAAACCATGGGATGCGAATGTGTCGTCTGCTTCGCGCAGAAACTCACAGGCAGATCGTGCTGCTTAAGGAAGCACTGTTTCAAGGCTGTCTCCGTGAGTGCCCCTTAGAACGCCACCATCAACGGTTCATCAAGGAACTTCAGACGGCCCACCACGTATCGAACTTCTTGTGGCAGAGCATCTTCGTGCATCTTCCCAGGAAGGCGCGCCCTCGTCCGTCGGCTAACGATGTGACGCTCGTCGGGGATCCCCTTCCCGTCGTACCCCAGGATGCAGAGGAAGTGCTGAAGTTGGGCCCGAAGTTTGTTCTGCCTCCAAGGTTGGATAAAACCGAGCTGTTGTCTCTGGTTAGGACCATTGCTTACAAAGCACCTCCACAAGAAGCAAGCAGATGCATTCTTGAGGCTATGGACAGCCTCCCGACAAGAACAAGTAAGGCACATGGCACAACGTTAGCGCAGGTCGCTACCACTCTACGACAGGCTGAACAGAAATTGATGTTGTCAGACAAAGAGGGCGGCTTCGTGGTTGCATCAACAGGCACGTACAATGAAAAAGCGGGTCAAGCAGTAATGGCTCACTTCCGCCCTGCGGAACATGCACCGAAGAAAATCAGGATTCAAGCCGTGAAGATATGTGATGAAGCCGGCCTTACAAAACTTGCGGGGTCCGTCAAGAATGCCGACAGACTATGCTTGCAACCGTTTTTTTCGGCCAAAAAGCATAAGGAAGGCGTCCCCTTTCGACTAATAATCACCGAGCGTGGAACATGGCAGCGTCACATCGGACGATTCTTGCAGACTTCCTTGTCCTTGCTCACTATCGATGACCCTTTCCTTGTTCGAAGTCCAGCGGAAGTGTCTGAGTACCTGCAAGATCGGAGTCCTACAGAAGTGAGTGCTTTTTCTATCGACGTCAAGGACTTGTATTTTTCGTTGCCGCATGACGCGCTCATAGATGTTGTGGAAGAAGGCATAGATGGATATGGAGGTGTTCGGTTCCAGAACGCCACGGGGACGACCATAGGAAAGTTTCTGCAACTCCTGAGGTTCTACCTGGAGTCGTCTGTTATGGCTTTTCAAGGAGACTACTATGTCCAGACCAAAGGCGTCTGCATTGGCGCTTGCCTTGCTCCGTTGCTCAGTGACCTTTTACTAGCGCGTTATGACAGGAGGCTTGAGGCGAACCTCGCAAGTAGTCAAGTTGAGCGGGTCTTCCGCTATGTTGATGATTTTTTGGTGATTTTCAAGTGTACTTCATCTTTGGACAGCCAGCAACAAGTCCAGAGCATTGTGAGAATGTTTTCTTCAACGCTTGGGGGCTTCACGTTGACGACGGAGGAACCCTGTCATGATCGCCTCAAGTTTCTGGACGTAGAATTGACCCTGCATCCGGACCACGTCTGCTGGAAATATTGTCCCCGCTCGAAGAAGAATCTATTGCCCTTCACGTCGGCCCACTCAAAAATCGTAAAAAGAGGCATTGCCACCTCGGCACTCAGGAACGCCCTCATTAGGTCGTGCTCTCATCAAATGGGGGTCAGCTTTTCCGCGCAAGCTGAGAGGTTGACGAGGGCTGGTTTCCCTGAACATTTCTTGTTCAATGTATGTGAGACCCTCCTGAAGGAAATACGCAACCAAAACCCTGCAAAAGAACGCCAAGAGATCGACCGGAAGAAGTTGACAGTGATCCCCTACGTTCACGGTGTTTCCCACCGGCTAAAAAAGGCTGCAGCACGAGCCGGAGTGACCGCTGTGTTTAGTGCACCAAACAAACTAAGTGGGTTGTGCGCCAGAGTAAACGGGGAAGGAACTGGCACCAAGGTCTGCTTGAAGAACCACGCCCAGCGTTTCGTTGAATGCTCGTCTGGTGTGGTCTATGACATTCCGTTGTCCTGTGGTAAATCATACACGGGCCAAACAGGGCGGTGTCTGAACGATAGGCTGCGAGAACACGCGAACACAGTGAAAAATAAAACTGGCAGTAATTTGGCTCTCCATTGTGCGGAGTGCGCAGATCGTAAATGTACTCCTCTTTTCGAGCAGACACGTGTGCTAAAAAAGTATAAAGGAAAAAGTGCCAGAGAAATCTACGAAGCACATGTCATCCACAAGCGGGGTGATTCGTCCGTCAGTAAGGCATCCATTGAATTGTTGGAAAGAGAACACAGATACCTTGACCAATGAAAGTTTTTCTCGCACATGCGCCTTGTATATCAGTTGATTGTTTGTCTCCCTTTCTCTTTTCTTTTCGTGTTTTCCGAGGGTATATATTCCGCCACGGCGAAATAAAACTCGTTGTTGTTAGTCAGCGCCCAGTCTTGTCACGTTCTTTGTCCCGTTTTAGCGCTGTTTTTCCATATTCTATTAGGTATATAGGTATAACATTAAGCGACAAGAAGAGAACGGAGTGGATCAGGGAACGAACGCGTGTTAAGGACAGTAGAAATAAAGAAAAAAAGGACTTCTGCAGGGCATGTAATGCGAAGGCAAGATAACCGTTGGTCATTAGGGGTAACTGAGTGGATCCCTAGAGAAGGGAAGCGGGCAGGGGGCGGCAGAAATTAAGTTAGATGCGCAGATGTGATCAAGAAGTGTGCGGAGGTAAATTGATCGCAGTTAGCGCCGGACCGGGGTATATTGACGATCTATGGGAGAGGCCTTTGCCCTGCAGTGGGCGTAGATTGGCTGGTGATGATGATGACTCACTTTAAGTCCTTCAGCATTTTAAGCGTAAGCCGCTTAAAAGAATGCAATTGTGACATTTCTATTTGTAGTACACCGTTCCGCTGAATATAGCAACCTTGTTTTCGCAAAAGTTGGTGTCTCTTTTATGTCTAGCGCTTTACTGCAAATGCAACACCAAACTCGTAACAAGACTGACTGCCAACTTTTACTTGGGGAAGACCTACCCCGAATAGCATGCTATACAGTCAAGTCATCCCACCTACGCAACAAACAAAGCCTGCTGTATGCCCTAAAATTGAGCCAGTATCGATTGCAGATTGCAGGTATCATGTTTTACTTCACGTGCATCTTGTATGCGTCCTGATTATCCCGTCTTCCAGTCATGTTTGTTGCGTAAATGCCACCCAAGTCCTTATATTTTGCATGTGCTTCATTGCTGAGACAAAGATTTCTTAACTTGTTTTCCCCATGTAGCTCCTGGTGCGAGCCAATGCCGTCACATGCCCCACCCTGCACTGCAGTGTAGGAATTGTGCGGTAGGTGTTCTTATGTGGCCTCATTAACTGCGCATTGATGCAAAGTGGGATTGCAAAGATATTCAGCTTGCTTGGAATCAGGGTATAGTAGGTGCAGTAGTAGCCAAAGTGAGTGGGGGGATCTATTATTTTGGTTTCATTCTCACCCGGTTTTTAAGCAATGCCGCAGCCACCACTGTCACATGGCCGTTGTTTAAACGCAAAGTATACTGAAAGGACATACGCGAAATGCGCCTAATTTAATGAAAACCTGCCTAAACAACTCACTACAATCGAATTCTAACCTCAGCAATTCGAATACAGTGGCCACTGGAAATTTGCCACAGAGTTTAAATTAAGGGAAGACTATGTTTAAATGTGATTTTGCAGTGAAAATTTCTAGCACTACTTTCATGCTTCCTGCTGTACAACGTATACTTCAACTAAAAATGTAGGCCTAACAGGACAAGCGAACGGGACAACAGGGGGAGTTTTTCAGTGATGTGCTCTTTAAAGGTTTAGTTATGCATATATACCAATTAGCCGACCTCGACCTTCTGCTGCAGGATGTATACGCTCATGGCAGTGACGCTGCTCGGGTTTGTGCGTGTTTCCTTTTGCCACATTTTGTGGACATGGCTTCATTCGTGTATATATTGTCACTTCAATCAACCAGGCGGTTAGGATAGACACAGAAAAATATTTTGCAAGTTCAGGTGGGACCTCTAGCTGGGCTAGCTGGGCTACTCACGAAATATAGTTCTTATATATAGTGGTACCTTACATTAGCTGTCATAGTTAGTGTTAAGGTTGCCTTAGTAGGGCCAATTCTGACATTAAATTATATTCACTCGGCTCTCTTCCTGTCCCTTAATGTTACACCCATCATCTAGTGTTCTATTGTCTGCTAAGTCGTCCTTAATTTAAGGTAGACCCTTTTAGTGAGCCTGGAAGTTTCTACCGCGTAGGTGAGTACCGGTAAGGTGCAGCTGTCATACACTGTCTTTTTCAGGGACAGTGGTAGGGGGCCATTCTGTTTTATACCAGTCTTAAAAGCTGTATTAACAATACAGATGTTTCTGTACCCATTCCTAGATTGAAGAACTCGCTTGCAAGGGAGGTGCTACTGCAACAGTCTGCACAAAGCGCCTGCTCAAGCTACTGTTGACGGTCAACTTGGCGCAGGAGTTCTCCCGGTTTGGGAAAAAGAGAAGCACGCTTTTTTTTCACCTGCGAGTGGCATCCTGCATTGTATGTAACTAGATATATTCGTGTTGTTACATACATCAAATGCTTTCACCAGACAATGTATAGGTCCCAGATTTTTATTGTCAGTCACATTTTGCGCAAATATCAGCTTTGTCGACAACCTGCGGCTTCTTAGTTTTTATTGCTAGAAAAGGTATTAATTAAATTCCTTTCAGCCTTTGGACCATGAAATGTTTACTCACTTTCCAACCAATCCGGTCTGCAACTATTTTGGCAGTTTCTGGCACCACAACGAAAATGCAAACTGTTCAAGAATCCCAACCATAACTGATGATGGAGGCATGCACTATTGAACCACCATTGAATCATTTCCGTCCTTCCATGAGTTTTTATTTCGTGTTATTGTTTTTTGAGCGTATCACTTGGTGTCAATTACGTAGTCGTGTAAATCTGTCTTGTTGTAACTATTATTCAATCATTTCCGTGCTTCCCGTTTTTTCGTTTGTTCCCCAATCATATCACTTTGTGTGAAATATTAAAATAGTGTAACTTGGTATTGTTTTCCTAACCAGAATTCAATAGGTTGTTTCTAAACTTTTTTGTTGTTTTGTTGTTGTACTACCATTTCACTTAGTGGGAATCGGTTCATCACGTACATTTCTACAGCTCTTGTAACCGCCGTACAGCCATTTCTGTATACACACCTTTTCTAGTGTTATTAACCATTTCCCTAGATGTTGGTTCTTTAAAGTAGCTTAAATTTGTATGGCCCTCACAACCACCACTCAACACCACTTCTGTGTTTCCAAGGTACTTTTGTTTTATTGTTCCCCAAACTTTTCACTAGATGTGAAATATTTAGTTTCGTAAACTTTATTTTTGTAACCACCATTCAATCATTTTTTTTTGTTTACACACTATTCTTGCGTTGGTTTCCACCCATTTCACTTAATGTGAGATATTGCAAGTTGCATAACTATCTTCTGCTTGTACCCTGGGTTTACAAGTTTGCTTTTTTTCCATTTTTTGTTAACCTTTTTGCTGTGTGTGCCTTATTTATAGTAATAAATATTTGTACTATTCTTGTAATTATACAGTGTGTACCCTGTGGGCCTTGGCAGATAGGAATAAAAATTAAAGTGGTTGTGTTGCGAAACCATATTACTTAATTTGGAAGTCGATATAAACTGCTTTACCTGAACTCTTTTGTGTTTTATGTGTACTTTGAAAGCTTTCTTACTACCAAGCTGCACTTACAAAGCTAGGTTGGCAAGACTGTCATTTTAATTAGGTTAATTGTTGAATGGTTTGTCTGATAGTTTATTTGCAGAAGGCCTGTACAGCCGTGCTGTGTGGTACAATTCGATGCCACTACTGTGGTTGCCTTAGTGTCAAGGGGGCTTGTGCTGATCAGGACTGGTTTGCTGTTACTTACTGCCACTTGTTTTTGATGCGACATTTCTTGTTTAGAGCTGTGCTACGTGTGCTTCTGCAAGAGTGTGTGGTCAGCTTGGTACTTCACATATGAGACTTCACGCAGTATGCAGCACTTCAAAAATGGAAACACATTAAACTAGAAACCAGGTGTTAGGTAACAGCAAACAGTGCTGAATAGCTAGCAAGACATGTATTTGAATTATAAATGCCCACAACACGTAGGCAACTTTGGAAAGGGGGCTGGCCAAACTCCCAAATAATGTATAAAGAATGTAAATTTCAAGCATACACATTCATCTCAACCATATCATACTAACCTACAGAAGTCATGAATATAACAAACTAATACTTGTGCCAAAGACAAAAAAAAAACAATGTAGAACAGACATCTATATACGTCTTGCATGCGTACCACTACAATATCCATTAGACGTACCACTAAGGTAACGTTTCGTAAACAGCATATAAAAGTACCATGAGAGGTGTATTCTACGTTATCATTTGTGTGATTTGGATGGGTTTTTTGCAGTTGTAGCAACGTTGAATATATGTAATTTCAACCCCAACGGTACGTCTCCTGTACATCTGCAATGTCGATTGCTGACGTCTCCGGGATATCTGCACGACGTAAAGGGGTTTGCTGGGAATCTCATGCTGCTTTCACGTAAACCAACTCTTGCAGTCTCAAACTCATACTTTTACTTCTCCAGATCCCACTAAGTCATCTCCGATGCTCACCAGTTTAAGTAGACCGAGATCTGTCTTTTCAAGTGAACGTGGCTCTACAGTTCGCCTGTCACCAGTAGTTTTCAGAGTATCACCCAGGCGAGAAGGATAGGCAAACGAAAACAACGTACATAAAACTAACATTTAACAGCAACAGTGCACCAGAATCCCCCACCTAAGACTTCGATGGGTGTTATGGCGATAAATATACTATGCGTAGTTTACATACAGGTTGATAGGAAGCGTAATGCGGTCGACAAGCGGCGACTTGCGCGCGGCCTTGTTAGACAATGTGACATTCTGCATAGCTGGCCTTCTAGAATGCGTTTCTCGCTGCAGACTTTGCTGGTTCCCGTACGCACCGGCGAGCGTCGGTGCGGCTTGATGGCGGAGTTAACATTTTTTAAAAGTTATTGTAATCGTGGACTTCGCGTCTGACTTGTCGTGTGTGCCAACCTGCAGCCATTACTTAGTCCCAAGAAATCGCACATATAGGTTGTTTAATTCTATTTGGATTGGTGACCGTAAACTAGCTCGCTTTTCACGCGTTTCGTCCGCCATAAAAGTCTCCGACTGTTATAATGTTAATCCAAAAGTGTTTTATGCCAGGGTACACAAGTCTCACTGACGTCATACCCGTCACGGAAATGACATCACCAGAAAAAGTTGCGTTGACGCGGCGGCCCTAGGATCCGATCCCACGATCACTGTGGCCGCAACGGGAGGTGTGAAACGCTCTGCGAACTGGGCTATGAAGTCAAGCGCGCATGGCTGTACGAACGCGCCTTACGTCCTTCCCTCTAAATTCTCCATTAAGATGGTGCTGCTGGCTAGGAGAGGGGACGCGAAGTAGTATGTCATGATACTAATAAGCGCCGATAGTTGGCGCCTCGATAGGGCAGCCTATATAAGCGTAAGCTGCTGTGTTTATCCGTCCGCCGAACTCTGCGAACCTAGCTACAAACTCTACCTCTCGCGTTCCACAAGCTGAGCCCGTCGCAACGCAGGCGTCGGGCGTACACGCCACGGATAAGAGCCATTGTGGCTGCCCCTTCGGTGAAGCGACCCGTTGGAAGGTCGTCGCTCGCCAGGCACACCCACAAGACTGCTGCTGACCCGCAAATCATGACCCTTTCGCTGTAGCGGACCGTGACTTCACCAAACGATTCTCTGACAACCCGTTCGGTTTCGTTCGCATGGTTCGCGAGCACCTGGGGTTTCAGTCGGATTTACGCAATGCTCCGGCGAATGTAATCGAGTGTAACGTTGATGCGTCTAATGATGCCATACCTACGAACCATATATAGCGATGTGCAAGTTCATACCGATGCACTATAAACATTGAACGGCTCCTGTGAAAGTACATTTCACTTCCGTGTTTTGCGATTCCTATGAAAGAAGGATCAACCACATTTTTGTGTATCTACGTACTCTGGTACAAAGCAACCCGTAATGGCTGTAGGTGCATAGAAGATGAGTTGACGTTTACTATAACATTAATATGTTTCTAAACCTTCGTTTCGAAAGCTTTTCTTTCCAGCGTACGTAAAGTGGTTGGCTGTGGCCGCACGATTTTGTGAATTTGAAGGGCTGTAATAACCCTGTATGGGCGAAGAAGTTGTATGTTTATATTAAACCCTTCTCATGTTTCGACGTGCGATGAAAAAGAGGACGTTCTCCGCTTTAGTTTTCAGCTGACGTACAGCAGACACGGGCAGCCTTCCCTACCTGTTACATGTTTCTACCTGTTCCTGTTCGGTGTGTGCTACATTGCGCCTATATAAACACACATTGTGAGACTGCCATTGTATGCATGCAGTGGATATAACATCTCATATGCGCGGCAATTAAATAAAAGCGCACTCCTGCGCAAACACGAAGTAATACTTACCGTACAAGTGAAGCATCAAAACGTTCAAAATAGAGTGATCAAGCGTTGTTAGCGCATGAAAAAATTTCCTCATCTGGCCCATAAGGCTGGTAACACGATCAGTTCTTTGCATTTTGTGTTATACATTAGAGTATGAATCGTTTAGGCAGCGAATTTGACGCAATAATTTTTGGTCGTCTTTACCTTTTTTGCTTATGTCTTCGTGTGTTTTTTCTTCAGAATTTCTTCCGTAAGTTTCATTTGTCTGTGTCATGATGGTTTGTAACTGCGATGACCATGCCGGTTGAAAGGGACAAATTCACTTTCGGGGCAGATTTTACCCTGCCTCTGTCCACGCTAAAAAAATTCACGCATCTCCACGGAGTGAAATATGACGGGTGGGCGAAGCACTGGGGATCGTTCTTACCGTAAATCACCCGTGGCATTGCCCACTCGCGCATGCAAACGAGTGACAATGCGTGTGTACAGTATATACAATTCCAATCCAATCGCATCCAATCCGTACAATCCAATCCAATCTTTTTCAATCCATATCAATAGAACCCAAATTCAATCCAATCCAATCAATTTCAATCCAAATCCAATCTAATCCGTTTCAATCAAATTCAATCGAATCCAAATCCAATTCAGTCCAATCCAATCCAATGCTTCCCGCGCATTCGCAACACTGTGCTCAAAAACGCCAAGGGAAAAGACGCGGACAAAGCGGGGTCTCAAGGAGCTTCGCACCTAAAATGTTGCGGCTAATCCGCTTGAATGTTAACAAGACTTCCTCAACGAAATGTATCAGTCAAGATTTGAGGGGTACTTGACGGTTGGTTTCAAAAGGTACAGTAGGTACGCAGAGGGCGCCAACTGAAAACGTACTTTCGTACTGAGCAGCACTTGTAATCGATAAATGCGAAGGTTTCCTTGCTGATTTTCTCGTCTGGTTTTCCTGTCGTAATGAGCTCACAACCCTGGGTCTACCGAGGGAATCGAAACTGGGGAACTAATGGTCGAATAATTTTATAGTGGTGGGGGCTCGCCGAGGACGTGCCATGTTTCTGTACATTGGAGGGCATCCGCGAAAGTAGCGACGACCAACCAACATCCATGTCGGGACGACGACAGGAGCTCCAATCCCGTTGCAACATGAAATTCTGGGTTTTCGTAGTGTCTTCTGTAGGTTGCTAATGACGCATTTCATTACGGACTATGGAAGTCTACGGTGGAAACCGAAATTGCAGGTGCGCTGAGGACAGTAATGACGATTGCAGCGTCAGCGCCATCTCGTTTAGGCGGGACTAGCTTCTCGCTGCGAACGGCTGATACTTTTGTGCTTTTAGAACTATGTCGTGCATAGAGAAGTACCCTTTCTAAAAAGTGTAGCGTGAATATTTCAAACAATCGAATATGGGAGGTAATGTTACAATGCTTGCTTGAGTACCAGCGGAGTATTAGCATTGCAAAATATAAATTGTTTTTAAGTGTTTTGAAGTTGCAAAAGGTAAGTTTACAGTTAAATTAGGTATGGTACACTATTCTACGTCTTCAGGAAGAAAAGGAATGCCACGCTTGAAAAACACGCAGGATATCTACGTTCCAGTTGGTTGGATCGAAATACCTGCCCGACTTATCGATCTTTTAGCCTGCCACAGGTGCACCCCGCGGTTGATTGTAAATAATTCACATGGAGCAAGCATTAGCGTGCAACGTTAGGTGCGTTAGGGTTTCCACCTCAGCCTTTTGCTTTTTTGCATTTACATAGAAACGTTTTGTTTACAACAAAACACAACAACCATATTCGAAGATTTTGGGTACACCCGTCGTAGGTCAAGCTTCTCGCTTAAGCGTATGACGTGGGGGTTTTCTCTATGAACAAGGCAAGTGTCCTTCGTGTCCTTGAAATGGTGAAAATATTTGGTGTTGCAACAGGTAGCCTTGAAAACTGGTGAACGTGTGTGGTTTTGGCATTGCGATTGGTCGACAACCCCAAATATTTTCGCAAACGTCACTTGGGTTACTCATCTATTGAAGTATTTGGATACACTATTGGAGTTTTACAAAGGAGCCTTGTTGGCGCGCGCAAGCTCAGAAGCTGCATGAGAAGGCGAATTATTAAAGGCTAAGTTTTGTCTATGTTTGCTAGGATGAGTGCATGCAGCATTTTTCTGGCAAGCAAATTGTGGTTTCTTATGCAAGAGCTGCATTGTTCCCGGGTGAATATACAACGACTTCACGGCGTGGTCACTGTATTTGTATGCGCTTCTACTTTTTTTGCACTAAAAACTGGTATGCACCAAATTTTCCGGAATCGACCGATATTTCCGGCCGATAAAAGTTTCCGAATGCCTTAGGCCGATACTGCCCTCTCGACACAAAATTTGTAGCGGCGAAAGTGTACTAGAAATATCTTGAGTAATGCACGCATTTGATTTTTCTGCAGTTGGTGTTCGTACGTGCGGCTGAAATTTATTTATCAGCCGCTCTTATGCTCATTGTTTGGAGCGTAGCTTTGTCTTCGGGTTCGAGAGATCTATAGATGAAAGATGTCCGTAGGAGAGACTTTAAAAAAAGGCAAAAACATGTGCAGAAATCGGCGAATTGGCTACTAATGCCTTTGACAGATGTTTTTATTTATTTACCAATACTTTACGGGCTCGTCCTATTTACTCGTCCTTTGAGGAATATCTTGAAGCTTGAGTTAGAGTTAGCTCTAGAGTGTGGATAAGATATATCTTTGTGTATAAACCTTTGGTTGATCGTGTGTGTTAGTAGTTCCTCCTCACACTCTTTCGGGACAAGGCCATGATGGCGTCGTTTAAATGTAATAAAACCTAAGTGCCTGGTGTTTTGGGGTAGGATCCAAAGAAGCTAGAGACGAGAGTCAGTCGACCGAACAAGTGCAAACGAGGGCAGACGCAGGGCTACCCTCGCGACCTAAATACATTTAGTTAAGTGCATTTAGGTATTTCGCTGTTTTCGTTTTTATAAGCGACGTGTTTGTTAATGGGTTATTTGTTGTTAATTTGTTAATTTAAAAGATTTAAATATTTGTTAATTGGTATGACTTGAATTGTAACCAAATGTCGTCGTCACTAGATTCAAAAAGTGAAGCCCATGTTTGAAAAGCAGTCAAGGACTCTGGCGGTACTGAGCATGCTATCGCAGCGGCTGTGAACAAACGGAAGTAAATGAAAAACAACGTGAAAATGTTTTCTATAATGTTTCATAAACTGGGTACGTTATTCCACGAAGGGGCTAAATAGGAAAATACGAAACGGGAAGGTTCTTTCACCACGGGTTGAAATGGGAAGGAAAAAACAGGAAGGTTGAAATAGGAATGGGTTCAAACGGGAACGGGCCAAGTGGGAAAGGGTGAAACGGGAAGGTCGTTTTGCGCCGGGTTGAACCGGGAGGGAACAAGCGGGAAGGTTTAAATGGGAATGGGTTCAAACGGGAACCTCTCGTTGTCTCGCACCACAAATTAAAGTGTTCGCTACAGGAGACCTGATGAATGCCAGCGCTTCCCTCATTTCATGATCACTCAAGTCTCTCTGAAATTTAAAGGTGCCCGTTCATCAACCTTGGTACCGTGGTGAAGTTTTTTTAATGCGTGAGAGTTCTCAGCCACCAGTACCCTAAGGACGTAACGTGGAATGACGTAGTTGCGCGAAGAAGGCGGATTGGCCCCATCAGTCGTACAATTGGTGTTACGGGGTAAACGTAAATTATAGTGGAAGAAACTTAGAAGCTAATTACAGAAAACAGCGCGTGGTTTATTATTTCTGAATACAAGGAAATCCTCCATTAAAAGCCTCAAAAAGAAGAGGAAGGGCATAGAAAGGCTTACGCATTAGGAGAACCTTATGGGAATTTCTGTAGCCTTTTTTGTCATTCCACAACCGCTGACAGAGTGTGTGAATGTCCCATCACGTTTTACCAAAGCGTGCCCCTTGGTGTGTTGCCAACCCTTCCCTGTATTCCCTCGGATGTGATATGAATGTAGCCGGAACTTTCCTGGGGAGCTGCCTAGAGTCTAAATAAAAGTGGAAAAGAACTCGCAGAGCTAAAGCACTAAGCTTTCGGCATCCTGCAGGTACACGTAAGTAAACAGAAATGACAATTTATCGGAGAAAGTGCTTCCAGCACTTTGTTCTTTAATATCTTGTAACATTTGTGTGCTGTGATGCAACAGTGAAGAGCTTGTTGGGTATTTGGTTTTTCATAACGGGGAATGCAGATACTACTCGTGGTTTCTCTTGTCTTTTAAAGGGACACTGAAGTGAATTTGTCAAGCTCCAGTTTTTGCTTGCACTGCGTAGACTGGCTCAAATTAGCACACTTTTCATCGTTTATCCGGTTGACAAATCGGTAATTATTTCACAAAGCGCGAAAGAAGAAAAACCACCATGCGCGGTTTGCGGCGGCCGCACCAACTAAGGCCGTGACGTTGGGAGGAGGGGGCACCGTGATTGGACGATGCCCAAGGTTAGCAATCAAACAAGTTTCGGTTTCGGTTCTGTAAAACAGAACCAATGGCGTTGTTGGATGGGCATTCTCAATATCTCAGTAATCATCGTACCGCGCTTCTGCCATATTGTCGGCTGTAAAATGCGTAAGATAAGCCTCTCAGGACGGCTTGGAATCGTAGCATTCACTAGCCGAGGCCTACGCAGTGTATGAACGCCCTCCACATCCCCGCAGACGCTCAAATGCATGCGCTTTCCCCCATATTTGGAGCTTGCCTTACTCATGCCTGTATCGTAAAAAGCGTGTTCGCACCAGGCCAAGGGTCTGTTGATTCTGGCCTGTGCCCACTGCCCGCAAGCAGTCGGTGCTTATGGCAACAGCACGCCAACGAGAACTCGCTAGCGCGCCAGTGCCAGCCTGCGCGCGTTCTGTGAACTAGTTCGTGGAGCAGTGAACGTTGCGGCCCAAAAAAAGGGGAACTCAGTATAGCAAACATCGGCGGAAAACGAAAAAGTTAACTTATAAAAAAGAAAAGCACGTACCCGCGGGGATTCGAACTTGTGACTCGCAAAGCAAACATCCTAGCGCCTTAGACCACTCAGCCACGAGCCAGCCAGGCCGCGGATGGATATATAAGGTATATAATGTATACCCAGTTTACACTTTTATTTAGTTTTAGCATTCCAAGCAGCTTAGGCGACTATTTGTTGTTTTGCGCTCGTGCAGTAAGCATCCCCCAAGTTTCCACAATATCTCACGTCTAGCAGTTGCATTTCTCAGACGGAAAAGCGTTCGCAGATGCGTAGTCGTGCTGCTGGCCGCTGTGCTTGCTCGTCCAGCGCAAAAAAGTGCTTCCCGCTCCCTAGTTTTACGCTGTACGGTACAAATGTCAGTTGATTTTATTTCCCTAGTAAACATACTGACTTCGCTGACTCTTCTCCCGCCTTCAAGAGGCCTTATATTTTCCTACTGGCGTACCAGTCAGCGGAGCGTCGCATGTGCGCTTGTGCAGCGCTTGTGTGAAGCGACCTTGACTTGGAGCTAGATACAGTGTACAAGCTAACCAAGTAAAGAAAGGCACATTCTTCCTTTCACAAACGTGTACTGGCTTTGTTTCAACTGAGCGAACGAATTGCGACGACTCGTCGGCGGCCGGCGGACAAAACGCTGGGCCGACTGACTCTGTCTGAAGGCCGGGGAGCCGTGCAGTAGAGCAGCCAATTGCGAGCTCGGCTCCTTCCGACGTCACACGAGAACGCCACAGAAAATGGGCGAGCGTAAAGCGAGGAGGACAGCATTTTCGAATTAATTTTTCTACTAAATAAAATCGCGTAAACGCGCCCAGAGTGGTCGAAACATGGCCTGAGGACTCCGGACTATAATTTGCGCTAGTAATCCCGCAATGTTTACGTACCACTTCAGTGTCCCTTTAAGGTGTCTTGGCGACGCTGTAAACTCTACAAGCGATTACTGGACCCTATCGAAAAAACCCTCGTGATTTTTATATGGGCCCCATAAAATTCATATGGGCCCGTAAGAATTCATATAGGAACCTATATGAATTTTTATGGGTCCATATGATACGGACCCATAAGAAGTTTAACCACATATGAATTCTTATGGGCCCATATTAGATTCCCATATGGCATCTTACGGGCACATATGATACGGACCCATAAGAAGTCTAACCCCATATGAATTCTAATGGGCCCATATTATATCTCCATATGGATTCTTACGGGCATATATTATACGGTCCCAAAAGGGATCTATCTCTATACGAATTATACGGGCTTCTTTCAACCACCATTCAGGGTTATATGTGGTTCACGAAGTCATGTGGGGGCATACGGGGCACCATGCAGCTTTCTGTGGAACTTTCTGTGAGTGATATAAAGCTATACACAGACCCACATTGTTACCACACTGTTGCAGATCGGGCCCGTAAGGTTGTAAATGTTTTAACACAAATTAGAATTCATGTGCTACACGAGTCCTTTGATTAACCCGTAATGTATACCCGCATCGCGGGCTCGATTCCTTGCGGCGGCGGCCGCTTTTCTGATGGAGGCGGTAAGCAAAAACGCTCGTGTGTAAGTGATTTCGGCGCACGTTAAAGATCCCCAGGTGGTCAAAATTAATCCGTAGCCCTCCACTACGGCGCGCCTCATCGCCTGCGCTGCGTCGGCGCGTTAAACCCAACAATCAGATCAAATCTAATCCATTCGTCTTTCTTGCACAGTTACCGGCCACACTGCTGCTGATACCAGCTGCTCAAGATGGAAGAAGTTAACCACAGCAAGGCCAACATAACGCAGCTCGTCTCCGAATTCAGTTTCTGTGTGTCGGGCGCGCCGCACATGTTCCAGCACAGCGGCTATCAGCGCGGAATCCTTACAGCGGCGACCTTCAGCGTCGACGCAGCATACGGCGGAGCACAGGGGGAGCACTTCGCGCCAAGCATATAGGCCGCGCGAGGATGACGGCGGAATAATGGGCACGGTAAAACCGCTGAAATAAAGACAATTCAGTTCGTCTTTCTTGAGAATGTAAGAAAACGTTATCGGAAATGCTAGCACTCTAACGATCTGTGCCTACTGGTGCTACCGTGCCCAAGGCTGCTTTCTTGATTTTTGTATGACTTGTCATCTCATGCTGTGCCTATCGTTGCTTGCTGGCGATGTCCAGAAAAATCCCCGTCCAGACTTGGCGCATCTCGAGAAACAACTGAAGGCAATTGCAGGCGACCTAAAAAAACAAAGAAGAAATGCTAACCGCCAAAGATAAGAAGCTTTAATTACTGGAATCACTTCATAGCAAAATAACAAGTTGCACGAATCAAGTAATGCAGCTGCAAAAAGTAATGCAAAGCTTGAACTAAAGGTTGACGACCTAGGAAAATTGTTCTAGAAGAGGGAATTGTTCGGCATACCCGAAAAGAACAATGAAAATGATGTCTCGCTCGAAAAAACAGTTAACGACGTGATTATTGAGGAAACACTGGGACATGAGCCTGTAACAACCGAAAGATTTCACAAGCTCGGAAAGCCAGATGCGAATAAGAGCCGTCCAGTTATAACTCGACACGCGGGACAAAACCAAAATTCCCAAAAAACTGCGATAAACTCCGAGGAACAAAATTAGCCATAAGTTAAGGCTTTTCAGCTCGTGTTGGAAGCATCAGAAAAATGCTGTACGATAGTGCCAAACATAACAGGGAATCTGGTGACAAGTATGGCTGTGTAGGACAAGATCAGTATCAGTCGAGTGCTGTACTGCTGGGATGATACTTCGGGAGATAAGGTTTCAATCAAAACAGAACCCGATATTCTATCCGAGCAAAAGAACCCAAAAAACCAACAAAAACACCAGCCATTCGCCCCCGCCACCAACAATCTCGTCCAAAAGAGCTTTGTGAATGTGAATTCACGCAGCGTACTGAAGAAACTCGACTCGCTAGAATCAGTACTACTTGCTGTCAACCCTGACTTCTTGGCTGTGATAGGAACGTGGCTTTCAAACGAGATTGGAGACACCGAAATAGCGCCTCCAAACTACGGCACTGTGAAAAAGGACCGAGCAACAATCGGCTGTGGAGTAGCCATTCTTATTAACAAATGTATTCGATCCACACAGGTGCCTGTTGTTAAAGGTGCTGAAGCGGGGTTCGGTAATTTATTATGTGGCTCATTTAAAATCGTAGTTGGTTGTGTTTATCGCAGTCCAGGGTGAGGCCATATGAATATGCAAGTAGTGCACGCATACACATGCAGCGCAATGTGAAAGGCACGAGGCTAATTCTTTTGGCGGAAATTATTCTGCCTCACATAAACTGGCAGACCATGCAGCACGAGTGCTTCAGCTGAGAAACCCTTTTTGATACACTTTTTACATCAATCAGACAATAATGGCGCCAACACAGGTGCAGGCTGAGAGCACCAATTAGCTGTCCTGGTATTCTCGAGCGACCATTTTACAAGTGATAAACACAGTGTAGAAATTGTTGATCGATTATTGGACCACAAGCCAATCATGTGCAGCGTATCAATTTGTGCGAAAAAAGTCAGTGACATTCACAAAAAACGTTCCAGATAATTAAGAACGCAGATGATACCAGCATAATTGGTCACAGGTTTATTGAAATCAGCACCATTTCTAGAAGCTCCACAATGCGCATCTATGTGTGTCGATGCACTGTGGCGAAAATATAAACATATCATAACACGCTTTATGAAATTACATGTACCAAATAAAAAAAAAGAACAAAGAAATATGACCCCTGGATCAATTGCGATATCATTCATTGCAAACCCAAAGTTCACAGACCTATAAAGTCAATAAAAATAAGTAATAACAAATCAAAAGCTGGTCTAACAACTGCCATCACCGACATGAAATGGAAAATAGGAACCACAAAAAAGACCTGTTGCACTAACACCCTCCCTAGTTTAATAAGAAATTCGCTGCAAAACATTTGGGGCTTTAGGAATATTCAAATACCAGCGAAAACGCTATTCCTTCTCACGATGGCCTTATGCGTCTTTCGCTTAATCAAGAGTTCCAATCAGTTTTTACCGCTGATGACGGCAAACAACCACCATTTGGCATTTCAAGGGAATAACCATTGGAACTGCCCCTGATAAAAGAAAAAAGTTGACCACATCTTTCCGCGGGGGGAAACCATGGGGTAATGCGACGCATCTGGGCGGTGCTTGTTACGGTTGCGCCGACCATCGCGGTAGCAGACCTGTTAGTCTCCATTCAAATCATCGGTGGTCATCGGATGCCATCGGAGCGGCGGCGGTGGAGCGACTCAGCGGAGCGGCGCAGTTATCGCGTTTATATGTACTGCGAGTTAACGGTGAAGGGAATGAGAGAGAGCAGCGCATGCGCATGTGTTAACCGAGCGCTAACGCGCGCTGACGCACAGATGGCGTTGCGGTGAGAGCGGGCGCTAACACACAGATGGCGCTGCGGTGAGAGCGGCGTTACCACGCAGCTGGGGTGGCGAGGAGAATGTGGGAGGGATGCGGACTACGGATGGACGCCGGAGGGACAAGGCGAGTTAAAGAGATGCGTCACATCTAAAAGGTATATTGCATCTGCTCCTCCAACTAGTCGTAAAAAAGGCTCAGGACCCCACGACATTGCAGATTTGTTTCTCAACCAATATACTGAGCGGATGGCCAAATATCGGTATATGATGTTTAATAAATCTCTAGAAACGTGTATATACCGGATGAGTGGAAAAAAGCCGAAGTTACACCGACACACAACTAAGGCCCAAAAGATGCCGTAAATAACTTCAGGCCTATATCTCTTACTTGCGCTACCACAAAACTTCTTCAACACATCTTGTATTATATACGTTGAGCACGAACGCATCATGTCGCCTTCTAAACATGGTTTCCGTAGGGGGCTTTCTACAGTCACGCAACTTACCCAACCTTCTAAACATGGTTTCCGTAGGGGGCTTTCTACAGTCACGCAACTTACCCAACTAGCATATGATTTCTCCTTAAGTGTGGACAGCCCAAAAGCAGGTCTTCCTTATTACTAATAGAATTTTCTAAAGCCTTTCATAAGGTTTTGCATAAAAACTGGCACAAAAGTTCGAATGTACCTTAGGCAATGGCTCCGTTACGAAACGGATCATGAACTACTTTACCCGCCGCACACACGTTGTTAATTTCAATGGCCAAGTATCCACAACAGTTCCCGTCACATCCGATGTTCTCCAGGGTTGCGTTCTTGCTCCGACCTTATTGCTAATTTTTTTTTCGCTGATGATTGTATAATTTATCATGAAATAAACTCTCCAAAAGATCATCTCACCTTAAACGAAGCCCTAGAAATAGTATCAAATTGGTGTTCTGATTGACAAAATTTACTGAATGTAAAAAAAATCAGCCATAATGACAGTAACAAGAAAAAGGAAATGCTCAGAGTTCTCATATGCCAATAATACCATCCCACATCCTACAGCAAGTCATCATAAGTACATAAACGTCATCGCATGCCGATCCCATTCACGAGAAAGGATGCGGCAATACTCGCCTCATCAACCGCATGGAACGCGCAGATGTCTATCTGGACTGATGCAAGGCAGGAATACGCACCTCTTCATGAGATTGACCCCAAGTGCACCTTCAGAATGCCACCTGGACTTAGCAAGCGCGAGGAGGCCATTCTGCATAGGCTGCTCTTGAATGTGGCCTACACGGGACATTACCTGTACAAAATCCAGCAGAGATCTTCACCTCTTTGCTCCAAATGTGACTCACGAGAAGACATCCATCATGTTATATGCGTGTGTCCAAAGTACACCGTGCACAGACAGAAACTAATATTATCTTTGTGCAGGCAGCTTGGTGCGGGACTTGAGCTGAGGGCTGTTTTGGGTCCATGGTCGGGTCCCAGTCAGGCTGCGCGTGCAATCAAAGCTCTTTTGGAGTTTCTTCGGAGCACAGAACTGGACAGAGTTTTGTGATTGAAAACTTTGGCCGCATCAAATGACATCATTTCGTTTTCACATTTTTTTCTCTCTTTTTTTTCTTTTTGTTTTTCTTCTCTCATCTAGCGTAGCAAGCCAGCCCGACGGCTCGGCTAACATCGCTGGTTTTCATTAAAGTTATTCTCTCTCTCTCTCTCTCTCTCTCTCTCATAAGTACATTGGCCTTAGATTTACGCGGTATCTCAGATGGGATGCCTGCGTCTATAACCTTACAACAGCCGCGTTGAAACGACTATTTTTTCGGAAACGATGCCTTGGGCTACAACCTTCCGAAACAAAACTGTTAGACTATAACACGTACCTCAGATATTTCTTAAATATGCGAACTTTGTTTGGTTCCCGTACACAAAAAAAATCATACTGCAAAGCTATGAGGCATCTAAAGAAAAGCCGTGCGATTAATTTCCAACAAGTTCAGGCAAACGGACCGCCAACCGAAATGCTTGAAAAAGCAGGCATGCAAGCCCTGCAAACACGAGCAAGACTAGCACGCCTACTATTCATGTACCAACTCCGCCATCAGCAAATCAAAATCGACGTTCCTAAATACATTACCGTCACACAATCAAGAGCCACGCATTAACAGCACTCGGAAAAACAGCAAGAATACGCATTCCGCATGGAATTTTTCAAACACTCATTCTTCCCAGGAACAATAAGGGTATGGTACGCCTAGCAGGAGTGATTTTTAGGAGCAATTCTTTAAATATATTTTCATCTGTTGTTGAAGAACGTTTGCCTTCGGAACTCTTACACAGCGCTATTGTAGAGATCTTTGCAAAAATGAATTGTTTTAGCCTGTGTAATTTGTTTGACTATTTCATACGGCATTCATTTGGATGTAGAACAATTGTTGTGTTAAAACTTGGTTATTATTTGGTTAAAACTTGTTTGAATTTGGCTGTTAGAAATTGTCAAAACTTGGTACCATCAACGTAACGCGTATCCTGAACGATGTATAACTTGCGCGTGTTTTCATTGTGTGTTTTTGTGCGTTTTTCTAATGTCCTTCCTGCGAATATCCCGAAAACGGATTGGCAGTATTTTGTTAAATATGAAGTTTTCAAGTAAACCACCAGCAAACACACATTTTTTTTGAGTCACCACATGCGTCGATGCGGCCCCATATAGGTAATAAGCCGAGGTGAGAAAAAAAACGTTGCAGGTCTGCGACATTTCGTTCCCAGGTAAACCAGGCACTGCCTGCACACACCCGGCGCCACCTATGCGTTCGCTTGGTCGCTCCTTTTAAGTGCAGAGCACTTTAGGCGCTCGCCTTGTCGTCCTAGCTCGCTCGCTCGACCCAAGTATATGGAGCTCGAAGGTGGCATCCCGGGGTAACGCGGGTGTTCGCGGCGTACCCCAGATGCCTCGAAAGCCAAGCGGTTTATTTAGACATACGCGTACGAAACTCGTGTAACGCTGGCGCTTGTCATACATCTTCCCGTTGTTTGGCGCAAAGAAAACTATAGGTACATTTAAGAGGAAAATATACGTAATTAACCGGCAGCGCCCGCGATCATTTAGGTAAAGGCCCCCGGTGGGTTGCTTTGTACGATAGTAAACGGAAAATGTGGCAGTGCAACGCAGGCACATGGGCGGAGAAAAGCACAAAGAGAACAGAACTCCCGCTGGCGCAGTTTCAGGCAGGGGGCGCGGGAGCACTGCGAAGGCGGGAAATTCGAATTGCATGGGGTGGTAGCAGTAAAGGCTGCTTTCTTCTTAGTCCGACTGAGCCCGACATGGTCCGACTGGGCCTGTCGTGCCCTGTCGGCGAGGCCCTGTCGGGCCAAGTTGGATGGCGAGGCCGAATTCGCTCGGCAAGCGAATTCATCCGGCTCAGCCGTCCGGCTCGGCCCTCCGACTCGAGTTGGCTCCGCCCATCGGCCTTCGGCAACATGGCGGCGGCAGCCTGCGGGGACGGTGTGCGTTGCACAACTTGATTGTGATATCAAAACCACAAGCACTTGCAGAATTTACGACAAACCATGCCGGTCTTGAGTAGTTCCTGCGATACGCGTTTATCGTTGGTCAATTTCAAATGTTCGCGCTTTGTGTGGAGCCAAGGCAAAAAAGGCACCAGTACCAGCGTCTGCAGTGTGGTGCGCCGTGTTTTCGTTTTCTATCAGATGTATAGAGATACGCTCGTCGTGCCCATCGCTAGCGCGACACGAAAGATAAGTCCAATTCATCGTGGCCCGGCTCTCGCGCGCTCCGAGCTGTCAAGGTCTGTCTCCGCGCTTGGATCATCGATAACCTTCAAAATGCGGCCACTGTGAGTGAAATCAACGCGCAGTGCCGGTCAGCGCTTGTGTACAGTGCAAGTTTTCGTATCAAGTGTGTACGCCGTACTGTTATCTACGTTTGATGTATCGAAGTTCAGCTGTCGCAATAAGCCGTGTGCGCCAAAATTCACCATAATGCGATTGACGTGTGTGGTACGTCGCAGTTCTCCCGGAGTTCAATGTGCGTGCGTGAAGCTACGGCGCCGCAATCTCAGGCACTGCAAGAAACACATCGCATCCAAGAGGTGCACCTTTTACATTATTTTCTCTGCGTATACCTACGCAGTTGGTAGTGGTGTGTGGAGTTTTTTCTGTGTTTTAAAATGTGGGTGCCGCTGATGCTTTGGTGCCACTCGCGTTCAACACTGCCTGGTTACGTGATGTGTGCTTCATGCGAGATGCTGTTTCCGTTTGGGACAAGTTTTCGTGATCATTTCACTTGCAGCTGTTGCTTGTTTAGGCATGCCGCTTATAGGCACTAGGTAAAGCTTCCATGCACCACTATTCGGAAAAGTACCTTTACTAATGAAGCACATGGTTATTGTTACTTTAATCATGCAGGCATGACATATTCCTGTGAGTAGTGTTTACACACCATGTTCACAAAATGGTTTCTATCATACAACTTTTCAAATGCCCATTTACGCTTTTGTTATTGTTTTTTGCTTTGAGCCACACCAAAGTTGGCTATGTTGTGGTCTTCCCTGAACTCTTAAAATGCCAGCACTGTCAATAATCAGTGAGCAATCTTAAAGCTGAGTTGAGGGTAATTCGTTTTCTGTGGCTAGCACACGTGACTTCTTTTGAGAATACCTCTTTGCTTCCAACGTATCCAGTATTGTTCCGCTTGATTAAGCTCGTCGGATATGAAGGGTCCCAATTTGCTGCTTTGTTGTTTGGTTCGAGCGATGAACTGAAAAACCGAGCTGTGACTCTGATTAGCTTAAAGATTATGCCGTAGTGTTCCAGATCGATCATGCCCGTCCCAGAAGTTGGCGATGCCATCGCTGGCAATGATCTTGTTTTCTTCCTCTCTCCTAGTTCGATTTCATTGTATATCGCTTTCGGAAGCACTCATTCCCAATATGCATGCGGGGCAAATCCACAGTGCTTTGCTCCGCTACAGTACGTTTTTGGCCAGCTGCGTGGCTGGGATCTCACGTGCTGGGTTTTCTTTCCCGGATAATGTCTACATACGAACTTGTCCGCGAGGTGTTCAATTTTAGTGACTCAATTGCGCGCGAACTGCATCAAGCAGGCAACATCTTCATGAATCCAATAGAGTGCTGTTGAATCTGTCCGTAGGTAGGTGTTTGAAGGCTGTTGCCTGAGTGTTTCCAAAACATAGCTACACAATCGACCAACAAGCAGGCATGCCATCAGTTCCAGTCTCGCCAGTGTAATTTCCTTGACTGGTGCCACCCTTTGTTTGCTTACCAGAGTTGTCGATCTTGTACCGTTTTCACCCTACAGGGTGAGGTAGGCAACTGCCTGATATTCTATTGGACGGGTATCGGCTGAAATGTGAAAGCAGTCCGTCCTCCCTCCATTAGTTTGCGACCTGTAGTACCGGGGTACTTGAGCTACACCTTTCAGGATGCCGTGATGTTGTTAGGAGCGTGTTCAAGTCGATGTTTTTACGCCAGAGCAGTGTTGTACACGTTCCTCTAAAATAGGAACGAAAGCCCGTTCCCCGTTCCTTCCTAATTTTGAAACGAGTTCCCGTTACAAGTTCCTTTATTGCGAAAGGAACGCGTTCCAGTTCCACTTCGAAAATTGGAACGTGCCGTTACATTAACGTTACAATTAGGTTATTAAATTAAAATATATCGGATAATCCTGGGGCAAAATTAAGAGAGACATTTAAAACTCACATCGAATGACGTATATTATACGAATATTAACACCGCCAGCCGCAGATAATCTGGAGATAAAAATAATCAAAAGAAACGCTCCGAGGCGATTTTTTTCAGGGAGCACAGAACAAACTTCAGACGGGTCTAGGACACTTCGGTGCAGGTTGTTTCGGTGAGGACATTTCGGTGCACGGACATTTCGGTTACGGACATTTCGGTGCGCAAACTTTTCGGCGACCAAATTATCCGGTTCTTGTCTGTTTGCGACAGCCGTTATATTTTTATTTCCGCTAAACATGGGTTATGGACAACAATCTGGAGCAGTGAATTTGTTTTGATTGATGCCCTCTTTGATCTTTTCCAGGCATTTTTAGATATTCTACATTTATATATTTTGTTTATTGCCTCCTCCTGCGGACACCTGTTATGCAGCTGATTGAATTCGTTAGCACAAGTTATTTTTTTTCATTTACGACAGGTTGTTCATTTATATTCGCTCCTTTTTGGCTAAGGCAATAAACCGGTGTTTACGATGGTCTAACGCCGTTTTGTATTTTTTTAAAATCAACCACCCTTAAATTACATGAATTACATGCACACTCTCAATATCCAAAACGTAACAAACATTAGCTAGCCCCCCAGAATGAAAACCTTATGAAGAGTATTACGTAGGCTGGGCTGCCTTGCTAAAATTAATATGCGAGAACTGGTCTAGGATATTGTCGTGGAGGAAGAA
Source organism: Haemaphysalis longicornis (assembly GCF_048455015.1). Taxonomy (NCBI): domain Eukaryota; kingdom Metazoa; phylum Arthropoda; class Arachnida; order Ixodida; family Ixodidae; genus Haemaphysalis; species Haemaphysalis longicornis. Next base: position 1,478,665 of record NW_027526319.1, read on the forward strand.
CGGGTATTTTTGAAAACAGCCGCAGCTTCTAATGTCCTAAATGCTGATTAAGCGCGTACTGGTTGTGCATACAAATTCCACCCATTCTGTTCGGGACAACCAACCTTCGTTTTATACTTCAACAAGGTGGAAATTTGGGCTGGTTGGTACATTTTTTGATGAGCGAAAAAACAGCGCGAAGAACGGGACAAGGAAGGACAAACGGACGAAGCGCTTCGTCCGTTTGTCCTTCCTTGTCCCGTTCTTCGCGCTGTTTTTTCGCTTCGTTTTATGTTTACATGCCTACATTCGCCACATTTTAATTCTTTGTCCTAGCGACCCCCCCCACCTCCCCGCCTGTACGCTCGAATCTCGACCAGATTTCTTTTTCAGTCCTATTATTTTCGGTTTCTCCTGAAAATCCTACAGGCGTGGTGGAGTTCACGGTTTCCGAAGCGTCACCGCAGTGATACAGGAAAAAGCTTTACATTCACCATGGGCGCAGGAAACCTCTATAATGTGCAACAAAAAGCCACCCAAAAAGCCCTCGAGAACACAATGGCCACTATTGTTTGCTGGCTACGCCCTTCCACGTGTCGCGGTCATACCGACGGTGCCCCCCTCCAGGAATCGCTCTTTCTTCGCCTTCAGTCGCCCCCTTGGGAATCACCTCTTCAAGTCGCGCATATCATGGACTCCCCAGGCATGCATCCCTTCCTCACATTATAAGGAGCAAAAAATTGAGTAGGCTAGTGTGCCGAGAGCGGCAACGGTCGTCTTCAAGTTTTCGAAGTCCAGTCGACGCAATGGTGGAGCGCAAGTGACACCCCTCTCTCTCTACCAAGGGGGCTGGTAGCCGGCGGGGCTCAGCCTTCCCCTTCACTAAGTAACGTCACCGTAGGTGCGGTCGTTCAACGACCGCACTTACGGTGGCCAAAACTAACCAACCAGTGGTTGGTTAGTTTTAAGTAGAACTGACACCGAATGCAACGAAGGCGAGATTGATTGAGAGAATAATTAAAACGAAATGCACACGCGCTTAATCGCCCTCGTTTTTCTTTTGTTGTTTTTTTCTCGGATGTTTTGCTTTAGGCGGGGGGGGGGGAGGATAGACTAAAAGCAGCAGCGTCTTGCACCGTTGGGTGAAGTGAAAGCAAAGCGCTTTGGTAACACTTAAAGTATTAGGGTTGTTCACATGAATGTTAAAATAACGAAAAAAGTTTGAACGGATGCAAATTAACAACGTTAATTTTTACCATCTGTTACAGAAATTGGGTTTTACTTGGCAATGCTCCGCCAGGGTTTAGCGTTGGTTTCCACGCACGGCGGCGCAAAATGTCTGGGCCAAGACGTCGTGTACCAAAATGTCCCTTGCACCGAAATGTCCGCACCGAAAGGTCCTGGACGGAAATTCCGACACCGAAATGCCCGGATTCCGTTGCAGTCCATCCGTTCTGTTGGTTACGTTGTTACCGGGTTTACCGGGACCGGTCTGCGCCTCCGCGCGCGGAAGGGCGAGGAGGCGCGGACATGGCGAAGGCACGCCTGCGGAACTAATCCCCCTACCGCGACAAATGCCCAAGTGCGCAGACGGGTCCCGGCCAACACGGTAACAACGCATACGACAGAACGGACGGACTGCTAAAACTCTCTAATCTTTCCCCGGCAGGGAACAATTCTATCGGCCATACACGCATCCTGGCCTCCCCAAACAAACGATGGAAGGTGAAAAGCATTCTCGCGGCTACGCTATTCACCCTTCGAACGCCGCGTGAGTAACCAGCATGAAAGCAAGCACAAGCTGCGGCCTGCTGCGTGGTTATTCTTGTGCCTTTGACTTTCGAGGAAGCACGTACGGCTGAAGGGCGGGCAAACTGAGAAACGCAGTAGCGCCTTGGGGATTTTTGTACTCGAGCCTTGGCATCAAAAACAGCCAAATCCTAGCGATGTAACGGCAGGAACGCCGTTCCTGCCGTTCCTTCAAAACCCTAACGAGTTACCGTTACAGTTCCACCGACCCTTAATGAAATGGTGGCGTTCTTCCGTTCCTCCAAAAAGGAACTAGTTCCAGGAACGCCGTTCCTTGTAACGCCGTTCCGTACAACACTGCGCCAGAGTTTGTGGAACAGCACCTTGGCATAGACAGTAAAGGGAGAAAGCCCCCCCGCAGTACGATAGCAACAGGACACACGAAGCGCTGCTGTGTCCGGTCGTTTGCGCTAGGGTTCAACATGCATCACCAACTCTCCCAAGTTTTCACGTTGCGGCCTAGTGGGTCACATATCCACGCTATAGTTTGTAGCATGGGCCAATTTATGAATGGTTCTATGCCATGAATACAATCCATGCATGGAGAGAATGTTAAGTGGTCAGCACACAGGTCCCACGTAAGTCGCAAAACCTTCAGCACACCCGACAAATAACCGAGATGCATGGTAGCCCGGGAGTCACGTTTAAATCACTGGCGTAGCATTTTACTGTTTCAAACATTTCAGTTGCATTGTTGTAGAGCTTCACTGCAGCTTTATCGCTTCCAGCTCCTGTGAGCACGTCATCCGTGTATGTCTCACAGTTTGAGGGTACTGCTTTTTGTTTAAGTGGTGTTGAAGCATTTCGGAAAGTACAAATGGGTTAGATATATCATTTTGAAAGGGATGCAGGTCATGCATGCTATGCAGAGACCGCCGCTCTTCCGAGGGGGACAGCACAAGAAGTCGTCACGTTCTTCATAAACCAAGTTGTGCTGCGACATGGAGCCCCTGAAGCCCTAATGACGGACCTCAGAACGACATTCTCTGCAAAGCATATGCAAGAAATAACTTGCTACAGCAACACGGATCACTGAAGAACGACAGCGTGCCACCCCCAAACGAACGCACTACCGGAAGGTCTGAACAAGACGATCGCGGATATGCTATGTACTTCGACATTGAACATAAGACTTGGGACAAAGTCCTTCTATATGTCACGTTTGCGTACAACACGGCTGTTCAGGAAACTACGCAGATGATACCGTTGCTTGTCTACGGAAGACACAGCCGACTACGATGCTTGACGCCTTGTTTCCGCACGTAGAAGACGATGACCTTAACACTGATTTTCATGGATACCTTCAGGGTGCGGAGGAGGTCGACCAGTTCGCTCGACTTCGCACTAAAAACTGGCACCTGGTGGTTGCCGGACGCTACAACCTCCGACGCCGAGACGCCGAGTACCGTCCATGGAATCGTGTGTGGGTTTGGACTTCCATCCAACGACGTTTGCTCGGTGAGAAGTTTATGCGATGGTATTTCGGACCCTACCAGATTGTACAACGTGTTCGCCCACTTACCTACGAGGTGATCCCCGATGGTGATTCCGGAACATCACGACGACGCACGCGGCCCGAAGTCGTCCACGTGGTTCGCTTAAAACCTTACTACGTAAGATGACAGACTTTCCTCTGTTGTTTGTTCCGACTGTCTTTTATTTTAGCATTGGTTTGTTGTCCCTTTAGAGGGGGGTAGTACCACAAACCATGTTGTTGATTTTTATGTTTTTTTTTGTTTTTGCTGACCAACAGCGCCAGGCTATGTTACCTGTGTTATATGTGGTGCACGTGAAGCGACTGCAACATTCTTTATGCCGCACGTGTTATCTCCTTTTATAGGGAGATTGCTTCCAACTGCCTCACCAGCCTAGAATAATACCTGTTGATCTACAGTTTTCTGGATACAATTCGACTATTCTAGTAACGCTCGCGCATAAAGATAAATACCCTCAGAGCAGATGTCGCGGCATTTGATTCGCCGAGACTCGGCTGTGAGCGTCACGTTGGTGACTGATGATTCGCCGCCTGTGTATCCTTTGAGTTGTTAGGGGAGCAGAATTTTGTTTCAATCAACTTCTTTTGTCCTTGAATACAGCTGCGTCGTGTTTGTCTACATGACAATATATTATGAGAAAGCATTTCAGTCAGTCGAAACCACCGCAGTCATTCACGCATTACGAAGCAGGGTGTAGACGATTATTATGTAAGAATTCTAGAGGATAACTACAATGGGTCTACAGCTACCCTCATCCTCTATTAAGAGAGCAGTAAAATCTCTTTAAGCAAGGGCATCAGAAAAAGATACGCAATCTCTCTAATGTTATTCACTGCATGTTGACAAGCCGTATTCCAAACACTGGATCGGGAACAGGTTTGAGTAAGGTAATGGAGAATACCTCGGTAACCTCGTATTTTCTGTTGACGCTGGCATGCTAAGTAACTCTGTTGACTTATTGCAAAGCATGCTTACTGCACTGGAAAAACAGAGTAGAACTGTGGGCATGAATATTTATATGCAGAAAACTAAGGAATGATAAAAAACCTCAGGAGTGCAGAGCGGTTTGAGATAAGTGGCGAAGCAGTGGCGAATATATCTACTTAGGCCAAGTTGTGGCCCGGATCCCAACCGTGATGCATAGATCATTAGAAAGATAAGAATCTGGTGGAGGGCACTCGAGAGCCATTCTCAGAAAATAAATGGCCGCCTAATATTGTCAGTAAAGAACAAATATGGCAGCAGCATCTTACCGGTACTCACCTACGGGGCAGAAACATGAAGGCTGGATTCAAATTTAATTTAGGACAACTCAGCCAGGACTTCAATGGAGGACTATAGGTGTAACATTGAGGGATAAGAAGAGAGCACAGTGGGTCAGGAAACAAACGCGTGTTAATGACATATTAGTAGAAATTAAGAAGAAATGGTCGTGGGCAGGACATGTAAAATGAAGGCAAGATAACCGTTGGTCATTATTAGTAACAGAGTGGATCCCTAGAGAAGGCGAGCGCTGCAGGGGCGGCAGAAGGTTAGATGGGCAGATGAGGTCAAGAAGGTTGCAGACATAAAAAAATTACAGTTATCAGAGGATCGGGATAATGTGAGATTAATCAAAGGCCGTTGCCCTCAGTGAGCGGAGATAGTCTGAGGATGATGATGATGGTCATGTAATGGTGCAATAAATGCAATATGACAGTTATTTTTTTCTAATTTACGATTAACCATTTTTCTGCAAAACGACATCCTTAGGTACCACAAACTCTCATGACTGGGAAATTCTCGCAATTGTATCCAGCTACAAATATCTAGTCGTTTCTTACAAAAATGACTTTTCCTGAAATGGCGATATTGATTATATACTAGCGAAGGCTAGTCTTGCACTCAACTTTCCAAAGCGAAACATTAAGCCAGCTCCTCCTATGCTGAAAGAAATTCTTTTCCTTTCAATAATTGCCCACTATATTAGAATATGGATGTTCTGCTTGGGACAGCGGTAAAAAGATGTATTGCCGAATTAGAGTGCATCCAAAAGCGTGCAGCATGATTTGTCTCAGCGAACTGCGATTTCACGAAAAGCTGTTTCGACATACGAGACAATCTGAATGGCTGGTATTTCAGAAAAGACTGAAATACATGCGCCTAAAACTACCCCGCAAATTTGTTATCGCTGCAAAAGACTTAAGCAAAGAAACCTACATGCTAGATGCTACCAACAGATGTGCCCTGAAGGTTAGAGAATATAGGTGTCCGTTCCACCCATGTAAATATTCTTTTTTTTTCGAAAACAGTCCATCATTGGAATGATCTCCCGGAGGAAGCTGTATTGTCGTTGCCGACTTCCTTTGATGGTGCCCTTGTAGAAGTCTTGTGTAACTATGTTTTACGTGACATATGTGTAACAATTGAACTTCATCTAACCATTTACAACTTGTATCAATATTGTTTTGTAGTCTGTGTTTTGATAAAGTTATTTCTTTTTAAATTGTTGATGTTATCTCTTATTTTAATATTATGTTTTGTTGCTTCTCGTGTTGTGCAACTGTATCAACCTCTTACAAATGTGTTGTTTTGTACTGTCCTTTTTAATGTTATTTATGTGTAGCAGTGCTGTCATCTCCTAATTCTACATCACGTTCGTTGCTTTTCATGTTGTATTATACTACGTCTATCTTTTGATCTTTGTTTGCCCCTGCAATAATGACCACGTGGGTGCTGTAAATGTCCAAATGAATAAATAATGAATCAATAAATAAATACCCCCTCTGGTATGCTGTGAACAGTTTTGGCGATATTATATCACACTTTATTACTTCCTTTTGTAACGGGAATTTGTGTCGGTGCTTGTGAAGGATTACCCTGCCCATACACCCTGTAGATAGGTGGTTTAAAAGACATATGTATTCCAAGATATATCTTTTCCAAGGACTTTACGTATTTTCCAAAGACAAATATTCATAGGACTTTGCGTTCATCTATATAGGAGTAGCTTCATAATGAAAGCACACAACAACCTATTCCACTTCAAGAATATACTTACAATGTTCTTGAAGTATGTTCTTACAATGTTCATACTTACAACAGACAACTCACCTAATATATTTTTAGTAGGCGGTTCCATAAACAGTTGTTTTTACTATACACGCTGAACCAGTATGACTTGCAGTTGTTTATTTTCCAGAAATCAAGAGTTCAAGTCTTCACACCACTGCAATTTGAAAACTTCTGGCAACAAACGCCTTTGTTTGTTGAAACGGGACGTTTTATGCTGCCTTTAAAATCATACACAATACACACAATGTGCCAAAAGAAAAAAATATTCATACGTTTACAAGGTCAGCAGACAGCGCACTTGCCACGTGTATTTAATGCAGCTATTTTCACTCTACACGCTTTACAATGTGGTCTGTGCCTTTTTATTTCACACGAAACATCAAACCACGCACATTTCTATCAGGCATAGCACTAGAAGATCCGAAGTTTTAAATACCGAAGACCCACATTTTGGAAACCGAACTACATACACACGAACCAGCTTAAAAATCGACGTAACATGGTGGTGAAAATTAAAAACTTTTTTGAAAACATACTGCACAGTCAAAAAATTTATATAATTCCGGGTGCTCGTTTATTACCTTGTCATTTCATTTAAAGAAGGTTCACGACTGTGACTTCTGCGTGTTTGTTTCCACTAATATACTATCTAACATACAGTTACCTCTGGGATAGCACTGGAACCTCTCAGATTGCACATAGTGGGGCATACTGTTTAGGCAACACCTTTCTGTATCTGCAAACAATTTTTGCATGCACAGGTTATGCCCATGAACGTAACAATTGAAATGTTATTTTGTGGCGCACGTGTGTTATCTATTCATTTTCAGTCGACACGGTTCCCCCATGAAAGTTTCAAACCTTTGTTTTTCATAAAAATCTCACCTAACACAAAGTTTGGTTTAGCGCGACGGAGCAAAGCTAAAAACTCCCAAACATCGAAGGCTGGTATCTTTTTAAAGCAACACTACTGGATGTAATGAATATAATAAACAGTGCGCATACAATACCCATAGCATCTCGGATATGTTCGCGAGAGTCTGAAGAGACAACGCACATCTATTTATAGTTGAGGATACTGGTGATCGCCGACCAAATGTATAGTTAAAAAGGCTAAAAAGACGTGTCGGCTTCCATACGGAAGCCTTGCTCATCTTGTACAATTTTTTAGTTAAAGCGCATCTGGTATAGCTACGTTAAATATTGCAAACACAGCAGAAGCATGCACGCTAATGGATATTTATGTTCAAGAAAAAGCTTACCACATGCAGTTGTAACCATAAAGCAGCAGGAAAACCTGTGTACATCTGAATTTTGCCTTTTTGAAGCATCAAATTCGCACACGTTGATCATCTAGACAATACACGCAATTTCCTAGTGATCATAAGAGATGTTTTCGTGCATGTTGTAAAACAACGGTTCTTTTGACGACACACAATTTCACCGTTTGGGTTGTGGGTCCAAAAGGTAGTATTACGTTGGCCGTTATTGGCATAGCTTGTGTGTACTTGCCTCAAAGAAAAAAATCACAATAGTCAAAATTTTAGTGCGCGACTTAGAAAACGATACAAACAAGAACGACAGCACGAGCCCTTATGAGCAACTACATGTTATCTGAAGCATCATCTCGCATTTATACAGGCACAGTCACTGGAAGCATGCGCACTGAAATAACCTATGCAAAAAAAAGAAACACACACAAATGGTCGCCACAATCCTAACCAGAAATACGTAACCACTATCAATTGAAATGATTCAGAAAAGAGCAACCCGGTTGATATCACGTAACTACCATACCAACTCCAGCATAACACAAATAACACTACACCTGCAACTGCCACCGTTAGATATCCGCCGTAATGTTGCTGCTTTGTGCCTTTTCCACAAATATATTTCCACCCATAAACGAAACCGGGCTACCACTTCGAATACCTTATTCTTTTTCCCGCAGATTTCATAATCAGTCCAGTGTCATGCGCATATACGGTAAAACCAATGCATTTAATTCATCTGCACTGCCTCGTGTCATTCGCCTTTGGAATGATCTGCCTGATAACATTGCCACCATATCTAACCCCGAATCAATTCGCAGTCAGCTACTCGTGCTTTACACTATTTAATGCTGTTAAAACTTTTTTGTAACGCCTATTGCCAGGATTTGCGTCTATGTTGCGTTTTTAAATGCTGAGCATTTCTTAGCCTCACCTCTTCCTGCGTCGGACGGCGTCAACAGCTCCGCGTCCGCAGCAGGTGCGCCTCTCCTCCTCCCCTCCTCTCTCTTAACAGCCGCTGGCGCGCGCATGCGTCGTAGTCAGCCCGTTGGCTCCGTCGCGGTCCCGGCGTAACATGTGCGTGAAAGCAGCGCGGTGGGGCATGGAAGGGCGCGCGCTCTCCCCCCCCCCCCCCCCCCCCCCGTACTGCTCTCCCTCTACTGCGCGCGCTGCAAAGATAAAGCGGCTAGCGGTCGCTCGTGCTTCAGTCACTGCGTTGCTCCTTCCTGATTTGGTTGACGCTCGCTCCCACGTTTACACGTGTCTGCTACTCCAGCATCACGGAAGAAGCAATGGAAGCAACACTGCCTTCAACCAGTACTGAGGCCCCAATGCTCTGCATTTACAAGTGTTCCCCTCGCGGGAAGGCGCGGAAGTTTTTTTCTTTTTTTCTCTCACAGTTTTATGCTTTTCCGCTCCGTTAACGGCCACAAGTGTTCATGTATGGTCGAAAAGCGATCGCTTTGTATTTTGAAATATGTATATTGCGTTTACATTTTGTTGTTACAATGTTTCTGTCTTCAATTTATGGTTTGTATTGTTATTACCTTTTCAAATGCTTCCAATTACTCTATGCCCTCCAATAGGGCCTGTCAGGTTTTTATGAATAATAATAATCAAAGTAAACTTTCCAAGAATTGAAGCTCAGTGGCACGCAGAAGCACAGATGGGTCACTGACGCACTGGTCCCCTGTTTTCTCAATAAAATAGGGTTCCAAGTGCTACGTCGCTACTGAATTACCACGCATGCCAAAAATTTTAGTATGCTAATAGAAATGTCGGCACTTTGTTCCCAAAGATATTGCACCGTTCATAATGCGCTGCTAAATTCCAGCATTATGAACAGTGTTGAAACATTAATCCGAGCGTGCATTTACCCGCGCATTGTGAACAGTGTAGGTCTCTAAGATCTTTCGAAACAAAATGCCGAACTTCGTTTGACAGTGTAAAATTCTTGGCAGGAGTGTTAATATAGTAGTTATTGAGCGCATAGAACACTCATAAATTAATATAAAAGGGGGGAATAGCGCGCCGGGAACTCATCCGTGCTTTTGCGTGCCACCAAGTTCCATGTTTTGAAAAATTCACTTTGATTGTGCCTTTATTTGTTGTTGTTTTTCTGCATAGTTTATTTTATATCATCGGCTTACAGTGATCCGACATGTATAAATAGGCGGCTATGTTTGATATAAAAATTTGTTGCGAGTGAGCGCTTATCCTGTTGTTCATCCTTTTGTCCTTGTCCATGTCGCACTCCAAATTTTTTATCATGATAGACCAGCTTACCCAACAGCTTGTTTTAATTAAACAATCACTGCAAGCACTTTTCTAGCATTAACAACATCGCTTTCGCAACACCAATACTGCATCTTTTTATAAAAAAACCTTTTGTCATGCATGAAACATTTTTAATATTTCAAGAAATACTCTGATAAATGTCAAGAATGTTTCTTATAGGAAACCAAACCGGCAGTTCTGGGGAACAGAGTAAAACGACAGTATCTTGACGGCACATGGTTAACAATTTTGGTTTGTGCATGTTTGTTTCGCACCTTATTTTAGGGCGCCAAGTGCTGTAGTCCCCACAGCACAAAACTGTTACATATAGTGAAAATCAGAGAGCATCAACTGTTTTTGAAACGATGCCTTTGCATGCTTTGAAGATTGTTAAAACTTGTACACAATGTCTCAACAACATCGAGGATGCGTTTGGTGATGGTCTGCACGAGCACCGCACTCGTATTTATTTTTTGTCCCCGTTTCAAAGGTTCAGTCGTCTTCACTCGGATAGCGTGGGTAGTGTAACTTGGTTATGCACATAACATTTAACGCACGCAGTGTTCCAGTCCACAAATAAGTGCAACTTCAAAGCCTTTAACAAATTGACACCTTGTTTGAAACGGCACCTCTCCCTATTATGAACATTCTCAAACAGTGGTTATTTCTCGAAAAGTGACTATCAGCTTTGAACTGACAGGACGCTGTGAAGGCGATGTATCAAAGTTTTCTTCTAGTGCATACTTTACACGGCAGTCGCCTTCTCTCAACACACATTTAAAACCTGTGTTGTGAAACAGTATTTAGCATAAAACGTGCAACACACACAGTGTTTGGGTGCGGAAAACGCTGCCAAGTTGCACATTCTAAATGAACTGAATTGTTCAGCTATCAACGGTTTTTCTGTGTGTTATATAGTGATAGAATATTGTGAGAGTGGTATGACCTGTTTTTTGTAAAAATTCTACGATATCCATAAGAGAGTTGTAGTTCTAAGCATCGTTGAAGACGCTAGAAGTAACGTACATACAATTCTTCCGGTAACATGACAAACCAGCCGGACGTTTACTGTTGGTGTGAGCTTGGATGCATGTAGCAAAATATTTCCGTATAAACAAGGTTGCAAAATTTGGTGGTCAAACCGTCTACCAAAGCGTCCTAATAGTGCACCGCACAAAACCTTCGCCGAGCAGTATAATCTGAAAAGGCTGTTACTGCTGTGCGATAAATTGCAGCCTATGACAAAATTTTAATATTATGTTAGCACCCTTGAAATTCAAGTTGTGGCCTTGGCCAAAAAAGTGAGTGTTCTTGCAGCTTAAACATTATTGCTGTGTTATAACTGCCGTGTTTTTCTCCAATTGCACTCCGTGCTCTGTAGGACGACGTGAATTCAAAACGAATATTTGGGGTGAAATTTGAGAAATAAGGAACCTGCCAGATTTTCATCAATTTGCGGAGTTTAATGCCATAGACAGAAAAGTGTCAGTGCGAATGCCCCTTCGTAAGAATAATCTCACAAAAGCTAGAGAAGATGTCATCGATAGGTGATTGTATGGCTGGCCATTGAGGCTCCTGTATAATGGTGACCACTCGAGGCTTTCTCTGAGGAGCCCACAGCAGAAACTTTCCGTGCTCTGGAATTTCCGCTGTTCTCACTGCGAATCCGTTATCTCAGAATAAGAAAGCAAGAGCAAAAATCACAACCATGACTACAGTCAACATAAGATATTTGTGGTAGCGAATGCCCTGCAGCTCTCGTTTATTGGATGTCGTCTTTAGGCTCAGTAAAACAGTGCGGGTGCAGTGCAATTACCGCTGTGCCGAAAAAGCCCGTTATGTCTGCAGATAAAGTGAGTATATGTAATGAAGCACCAGAAATGATCGGGCAAACTGTTGCTAGCCTAAACTCGGTACGGTACGTAGCTAACAATAATGGGCGAGCATATTGAGAGGGTCCTCATGAATCCATCCCTGGAGGTTCAGCATCCAGCGCGAGCTTGATCCAGAGAGTACTGGACACGTCTGTCGAGTAGGTGACTGAGGCAGAAAATGTACGGTCTGCACAAAGGAATCAGCTGGCAACAGGGAAGTGTTCTGTGGGAACGCTCAAGGAATGTTTAAATGTGCACGCCGAGAATTCTAAGCCGCTAGCTTGATAGGAAGCTTATCGGTTTGTATCCTTGTGTCGGAAGTGATGAAGTGATTAGTTTGGTATATTACAGCAAATACGCTGTTATCTTTACAAGAATAGAGATAAGATTGCATCAGTGGGAACTTAATGACTCGACAAAAATATTTCGGGAATCGGGGTCTTGGAGTGCCTCAGATTAATTGTTTCGAAAAAATTCTCGGCAGAGGGGAAAACAAATCCCTCAGTATTCAGGTAATGTCTTTACAATAACTAAATATGGTTCAAGACTGCGGTTATCAGCGTGTCATTGCCAATCAACGAAAAATGGGTGCTTGCGAAACCGCCGCCTCCTTCACTTTCGCTGTGGCTCTCCGTATATTCGGGCTTTCCTTAGCCTATCAAGCTGTTCGCTCTTGTAGTGTTGTGAATCACTAGTTATGGACCATAACGGAGCCGTAGCGTATGCGCGACTGTTTCGTCCAGGATGCGGGGATTGCGGATTATTATTCACGAGAACGCGCTATTCGCCCGGAAGTAGAAAGCAGTGAGCGCTTCCAAACCAGTCACGAAGCGTTCACAGTGCCGCAGCTTTGAAAGTTCCCGCAAGACTACCAATTGTAACCTTTCAGCGGTAAAGTTGGAGGTCTTTACCTTTTTCATTGACTCAGGAATCACTATTCAATTCACAATAATATTTTTCTTCTTCCTACCGTCTTGACCTTAAATGACCATGCCTTTAGGGTGAAGCGTGTACATTGCCGAACTTGCAGTTATTTACAATCATTCTTACTGCTCTCCATGGTTGATTTAAATGCTCTGCCATCTTATATTGCCACTGTCACTGATCTTGTCAAGTTCGAAGATGCATACGCGCTAACATTGCATTTTACATTCATAAAGGCGTTTTTTGTGTGTATGAATCCCTTTCTCAACATTCAGTTTTATTATCAGTACGCTTATTTTTTTTAGTTTTTAGCCTTACACCCTCTCGTAATTTTTTTTGTGCTTACGGCCTTTTGACAGATTTGCAGCGCTCTGCTTTCTTGTTATGTGTGCCCACCCAAATAAAACACCATTCCAGTGAGGTCCCGCTGGAGTATATTGAGTAAATAAATCTATAAACCAACAAAAAATTAACGTGTGCACTACTCTATACCTAAAAATGGTTCATGAAAACATTATATTTCCTGGCTTGTAGAGAGCACCAATGCAATTATCCTCAAACAATAAATCGTAGCCGCACGAGCGGGCGTCGTGTTTCGGTGCCCAGAAGTTGTGTAACATCACGTACGATGACCCTTCATGTTTTTAAAACGTAGAGGGAATAAAACCTAGTGACGCAGAAATTGGAGGGAAATGATGTTAGCATACCATTACAGTTTATGTCGCGTTTATCGAAGTATTAACGTCTCGGTTATTGTAGAAATCGCACTGGGAAATGACCTAAATTATTTGGGGGAATATGATTACTATCACCTATACCACTCGGAGATTCGTACGGGTAGAGTGAGACAGCTTGAAACAGGTGACACCGTCAGCAGGGGAGACCGTGCGTAGAGTTTATTTTGAGGATTATTGGATTATTCGTCACAGACACATACTACAGCAGAACCAACTTAAAACGGGCGGAACCGAGGTTACATACTGATGCTAAGTATCACTTCTGCAGCTTTTCACTACGCAAGTCGAATAAAAAAGGTGTCCGCATTACGAAGTCCATCTCCGAAACTAAGCACTTAGGCTGATAGATTTTTTCGAGGAGTCTCAAATATTCTGCGTCGTCTAAGCAAGCGTGTATTTTCCAAGCGTATACAAATTCTGATTTTACAAATAGAAATAAAGATCTGATTTTAGAACTGGCACTGAACGAAACGAGATAACAAAATTTACAATTTCAGGTTGAAAAATAACGAAGTACGAAAATATTCAGTAATAACAGAGCCAGTCGGTAAATGTTTTTTACGTTACTTATTTTATAAGCCGCATATATACAAGCTGCATAGACAAATCATGAAGCAGAGACGGGAAACGCGAAACAAGTTGGGCGTAGGATATTTTTATCGTGCACGAAGGGGCTGTTTCAGAACCGGACAATTTGCACGGGCTGAATGTTTCAATAACACACGTGTACGGGCCTTTCGAAATGAGGGGATACAAAGGAGGGGGGGAGTTCTCGGATGAGGCAGTTGAGGTGAGAATTTTGAGATTGTAGGCTTTCTTGAGCTACGCGCTGCACTCTTCTGCAGTGTTGCGAATGGTATTGGGTACTTTTTTAAGCGTGACGTGGTTGTTACTAAAATTCAAGCGTTATCTACGATTATCTACGTTATCTATTGTGTGGGCTATGACGGAAGCTGTGCATGCCCATACACTTGCCACTCGATTGTAAATTGCGCTAGTCACATCTTGCAAGCAAAAATATTCTTCTTCTCAGGAGCCATGATGAATTGGCTGATGAAAATACAAAGCGTATTTTACACCATCTATACTGCCTGGGTCTTAAACGTCTGCAGTTTTTAAGCAAGAATGCGGTGCTTTATCTTATCGTTATCGCCAAACCAGACCGCGTAAAATGAGAGGACATACTATAGCAAACGATTCAGTCTCATATTCTGGTTTAGCGATTCCCGCCATGCAAGTCGCGACACCTGAAGAATTATTCTGAATTCAAGTGACACAAAAGTTTCTTCCCAATAAATGTTCGCTTGTTTGTAGGATAAATTAAACCTTGAACTTTTGAATTAGATGCCTACAACACAATTATTTTCTTTTGGAATATCTGTAGGCACGTTCCGTGCATCTTTAAATAAAACAATGTAAACGCCACGATCCAGTACACGCAATTGAGATCAAATAACGCAAACAAATGCTGACCCCTTAGCGACATATTTTTGGGTAAACATAATAGGAAATGGTGTAATAAATACGGAGCAACCTGCATAAACTTGCTAAACACGCTTTCGAAGTGTAACAGCACTTTGCAGGCTAAGACTCATTACTCTTTCGGCGTCCAACTCTGAGCAACACCAATGGGGGTGGGGACACATCCTTCGCTACATTTTTCATATTGCGCTGCCCTGCACAACCATCACTTGACAAACAGCATAATCAACGAATATTTGTATTGACACCTTCAATACTTAGAAATAGAAAAGTTATTTTCACGGGTTTTTCGCATGCCTACGAGAGATGTATACGACACACGGGCTGTGCATGGAGAATGCGTTTTCCATGAAACGCTTTGCACGATAGCGAACGTCCAGTGAGAATGTTCGTACCACTGTACGCGATCGCTTGTTGTTGAACGGTTCAAAAAGTTGCCTTCGTGGTGCTGCTGACGGGGAAACGGAGTCACTCCGTCTGCGGAAAAATGGTTCGGCAGGCGCCCGCCTACTTCCGCCTGGAGCGACGTGTGAGCAGGTTTACAAGGCCCTCCTTTGCAATCATACCACATAGATGGACCGAATAAACGGCAAAATCTCCTCAATGTAAATTCAAACCGAAACAAGGCTCGTGAAGTTTGAAATGCAGCAAATGGTAGAAAAAATGGCGCAATAAATTTGCCCTCATCGGTACATTGAATGCATAGATTAGCACTTTCGCACATTTGTTGCCAGTAGTCGCAAATAGGGCTTCAACGAAGCGAAGGTGGTGAACAGGAAAAATAACTTTAGTATTATGTTACGTCTGGCCCCGAAACTAGCAAGCTATTTCCGGCCACTTCACGCGCTAGAAGGACAGTGCGTAAACATGTTGCTATCTGTATAAACAGCAGGGGAACTGAAGTGGTTGGGTTCCTACATTTGCAGAAATTTTCGTGCACACTCAAACACTTTGCACCCCCCACAAAAGACATTCCAGTTGGTGGCAGTTGCTGGCTGGGAACTCCTCCTTTACATCCCAATCATTTACTAATCTTTCTGGAAAATTCGGAATTCTGATTTCACAAAAAACTGAAATTTAGGAGTTTTTCTAGAAATTTTGTAACTGGTGGGGAAATTATATATTAACCTTTTTACCATAAAAATACTTACTTTATTTTTGTTCCCTTTTTTGGTGGTGTGCTATACAACATTAGAAGCAAAGCAAGAGTATGTTCAGTGCTATTCACGGCCAAATTAGAGAGTTGAAATGCCGCAAGCCCTTTTATTGGTTGCAGAACAACTGCGTTTGAACAGGGCGAAAAGTAGTTGTAATGTTATCATAAGTTTTTTTATACATTTCTTTCCGTTTTTAGAGAATTGATGTACATCTGCAATTTTATTAGTTATCGTCTAAAAACAATTATGATAGCGAAGTATAGGCTTCCATCCACCGTTGTCAAACAAATGTGTCAGGGTCACGGGAGGTGTAAAAACCGCTATTACAAATGCATATTTCCCCTGCCCAGTTGCCTGTTCTCGAAAACACCCACAAAATTGCAGCAGCTAAAAAATGTATTTTCCAGAAATTGGTGCAATCTTGCATATTTTGCTAGTGAAAAAACGTCGTCTTCTCTTATTTCGTAACTTTGCATTAAAATAAAACGAATTTTTTTTTGTCTTCTTACAAAAAAGAACAAAATTAACGTGAACAGTGTTTGTTCCATGGTAGTGACCGTCTTTTCCCAATTGTTTTTGAGCTTGCAGTGCATTTATTCCCAAATAGGTATGGATGACTAAAGTAATATAGTAAACGCATCAGTTCTGACATTTCAAAAACAACCACTGCGCAGTCGCGAGCGGCCTGTGGCGACTTCAAGGCAGAACACTGCTAAAGAGAACAAGTGCAATGCAATAAAAAAAAAGAAAAAATGAACGCAGCTCAGAAAGTTTCAGTGTTTCCTTCCCAGTGATTTCCTCACTAGCATACAAACGTCGTTCATTCGCGGTTGGGTCGCCCAACTTTCTTTGGGCGTTATGGACTTTGAGGAACAAGCCTGTTTCCGCTATTCTTTGCATTAAATTCCGATAGGCTCTCATTTCAGGGGAATTTGTCCTAACGGGATATGAAACCAGGCTAAGGCAAAGGTGGTCGCGCGATTCTATGGTGTTCTTACGGATAAATCCACGAGCGTCATGTAAAGTTTTGTGGAGGCACACAAAACCGGGTTTTGTTGCGCAGTATTGCAAGCAGTCTTCGAAAGAAAGAAACCGCATTGTAGGGTTGCTTGGGTTGTTAAAGGCGTCCCGAACTTTTGAATGTATACCGCCATGAGACGATTCCCACTTATACGACAGCCGAATGAATTGAGGCTCTTGCACTGTACACGACACAATCGCTTTCAACTCTAGGAGTCTCAAAAGTTCATCTAACGTGTCGACGGGATCCGGAGCCACGTAGACAGATATGCGTGAAGTGAGCACAGCACGGAAGTAGATTAACAATGGTATCATTCCCATAAGCCATACAGTGACGACAATGAGTGTAGTTCTACTTGGACAACGAGAATGACATGTGACCCCTTGAAACCGTGTTAATGCTGATGTAGATAACAGGGATGAGATGGTGAATGTTGCTGCATCTAAAATTACGTACCAGTTTACACGGAATGTGAATTTTGTACGGGACATTCTGCAACCAGCAACTGAGACAGCCAGCCACGTAACCACAGCAGAGAGCAGCAACAAAGCCAACACCGTCTGAGAGTGTTCCAAAAGCGTGAAGAATGAGACCCAACGCTTTCCTTCTGGCGAGTAGGTGTAAAACCTGTCGTATGTGTGAAATATAATATACGGAAACGACACTAACTGTACTTGAGGATAGTCTACTCTTTCTTTCAGCGCAGCAATATCAACTCCCCCAAGGTGCATTTCCTTTATAGCGCTATAGTTTTCGCGATATTGCTTAGCAGTAACTGTTGCGTTGGCATGCAGAAGAGCTTGGTAAATGGCACGAAAGTACGGTTCATCGCACGTGTTCTCCGTTCCTTCGCCTGGTGAATGTGAATGGTATTCCAACCATACACAGGCGATGGTCACCTCTTCAAGCATGTCAGTCCATGTTGACAGCCCACCTCTCTTTTGAGAAAGGCATCTACGTGAGAGTACAACTGGATTTCCTTTCTTAGAAATGTTTTTTTCTGCTATGTTCGGCCGGGCATGTACGGAAGGAACAATGCAGAAGGCAAATGTGCGAATGTGTAAAAGATACTCCTTCAACCTTTTAGCAGTGCCATCAACATCATTGAAGATTATCCAGTCAACATAGAGAAAAAGGGCATGTTCAGATAAAACGCCGCTGAGGCACTTGTTTTGCCCGGCTGTAACGGTTGGAAACACGACGGCCGTTTTCTTGCTTTCTATTGCACTCTTCAACAACAATGTCCCACAGTTGTTTCTGACACGTCTGACACAAGAAGACCAAGTCAAGACTTTTATCGGAGCATTCTGCAACAGGGAGACATCGAATGGCTCCCAGTGTTCGTCGCATGTGGCAAAGACAACTTCGTCGTTTAGAGCCGTCCACTTCGGAAGCCACCATAATGCAAGCTGTTTGTGCGTATCGTTGAACACGATGCAGAGCGTGCTCTCCAAAACCCCTAACAGTACCAAGGCTATCGCTGAACGGTTCATCGCGTCTCTTTTTGCAATAAAAATTATATACGATGAAAACGTCCGCTTGATAAGCCCAACATACTCTCACAGTTTCGCTTGAAAAATCAAACAAATTTCTGAGAAAGTTTTTACTACCAGGTAGGTTTAAAATTAATGCTACTTATTTCTTCATGCCAAACTACCACTGAACAATGCAAGAGTAACCCTACTTTCCGTTTACCATTCTTGATAAATCTCGCCTGTAATTAATACTGAGGAATATAAACGCGCCATAAAGCTTAAATCACGGATATTTTATACCATGTATTTCAGTGTGAATAACGTGTGTCGAAATATTTTGAAACAAGAAAGAATATACGATACAAACTAAAAATATTCGTAGGCAAGATTTAACCAGTCAAGGTGAATATCCTCACTTGCAAACATCTATAATATGCATGTGTACAGATGAGTCATTAGTGACCAAAAATAAAAATGTCGTTAAGCAAAACTTTTACGCAAATGAAAAATTATAAATATACTGTTTCGGAGAAATATTTACATGCCAACTCCAGCAGGATTTATAGCCAATAGTTCTCAATACTGCTGCCTGAGCTCACTGCGTTTGCATCGGTTTTTTTGGTGCGCCCAGCAGATGATGGTTAGTATTGAAGTGTCGGCTGTCCTAATGGTGCTGCGTCTTTGGAACTTGCCAACAGTACCCTTCGTCTTGCTGTTCACTTAGAACTTTGTCACGTTGAGCTTTGTGTACGCTTGTACAGCTTCGCAACACCTGTAAAAATTCAGGACAGAAAGAATTAGAGGTAATTGGGACAACCATTCATCGGTGCTCTTGTGTCTTGCTAAGCGCTGGGAAGGAAAAGCCTGGGCGTGCGTGTAACACTCTTTGTATAGCCATTCTTTCTGCTTAAATTTTGCTTTCATTCCTTAAATTATTGTGCTTAAGATACTTCGGCAGCCCCCTAATTCGTTCACCGTGTTTGCGTTTGCTTCTTCGCTACTTGTGTTTTTGTTGCAAATCCATTCAACCATGACGCAGCTAGCACGCGCCGCAACTTCGAGGGACTGACGTGTGCAAGATTGTTCTACTCAAGAACCGTCATGTTGACAAGTAAGGCGGCGTGGCGGGCACACTATTCTATCTTTCTAATACGAGAGCCTTTGGTGACCCGTTCTGCGAAAAAACCGCCGTTGTAAATTTCTACTTTCGGAAATGTGAGCCGCTGTATCACGTAAAATAACACTGTCGAGTTTGTGTGAGATCCGAGCTAGGGTGTCCAGAGAAGAGCAGAATAAGTTAACAGCGAGCTCTCCACGTGACTTTTCTGTTGGAAAATTCACCGCAGGTTGGCAGCGGTGGATCAAAATTTGTGTCTCCTTGTGTGACAGATTAGGAGCTGGCCGAAAATGAGCAACTTTAGGCAATTAGTCTGCCCAATTTAGCGAACCGTGAACAAACAGCATGAAGTTTGTAGAAAAATGTGTTCCGCGTCACACTGGAACGTAAGTCACCTGAAAAGAAAGGTGCACACCACACACGCTAAACGCGGATTCTAGGAAAGCTGTGGCGGGTGCCAGTCAGAAGACTGTTACGCCCAGACAGATGAAGAAACAAATGGTCAGGAACAAGGGCAAACCCGATGTTGTGACTTCCTCTACGTCATTCCTTCTAGCAGACGACGCTAATCATCATCATTTCATTACGCTTGTGACGACGTGCCGCATGCTCATGTGGCTGCATCGGCTCGCGTCACTTCTAATAGTTTCCATAAAAGCCTGATCCTCTTCATGCGTGTCGCTCCGCTTTCTGAGCATCGCGCCGCAGCTGAAGGACCCAGAGGTCCAATGCACCCAATGTCACACTAAAGATCCTGACAAAGCATTCTGCACCAAACCTCAAAGAAAAAAAGTAAAGAAACTGATATACCATGAGGCCATTTAAATAATTGGCAACTATTGCTAGGCTTTTGGCTTCACTGCACGTGGGCATACTGAATTCAAGCAACGATTTTTTTTCCGCCGCTGTCAACGTGCAGGATAGTGTGGTGGTACGGCGCGCGGCATCTTCTCGCAAAACCCAGGGTGAAATCCGCCACAAACTAAAGTGCTTTTTCAGCGTTTACAGCGGCGGTTTTTATGTCTACTGGACAAAAACTACATCTTCAATTTTTTTCATTGTAGTCCACTTGAAGTTCTGGCAATTTTAAGCATATCAGTATGTTTTCTTTCCAATACTGATTGTTATAATGGGGTCTACCGCTATAATGGGGTTCGTTATAATGGGATCGTTATAATGGGGTCATGATCGCTATAATGGGGTCTACCGCCGCTTTCCGCTTACTGCTACCACCACGTGCGATTTGAATTCCCCTCCTGCGCAGTGCACGCTCGCCCCCTGCCTGAAACTGCGCGAGCGGGAGTTATGTTCTCTATCAAGAGGATTCGGAAGGAAGCCTCTTATCGTTCTTTTCAAAGGAAGAGGACGATATCGATGAATACTGCTAGTGCAGTGCAAAGGGGCGACGGAACAAATATGAATAAATGATTTCAATCTTGTGCGAAGGCGTGGTGATGTCTGCGTCATTGCACACAGAGAAATAAATCCTGCCGCTTCGCCATGGTTCAAGACTTGCGCGACTTAGGGCAAGCTTTGCAAACTTTTTTGCAGGTTTAAGCCGCCTCTAAGAAAACGTTTCTGAGACGTATTTTTGTCAGAATGTGTAGGCGAAAGCAAGCCTGGACCTTTGAAATCTGTGATTAGTTACCTTGAAACGCCATAGCGATGCCCTCCACACTATCCTCACCCCTCCGGACAACACCCTTCTACGCTAATTCTGTTCTCTTGGCCTCGGCTGGAGCCTTCAATTGTCCTGCTGTGGAACATTTTGATAACCTTCCCTGCAACTCCCGTCACAGCAGTACCACCCTTCGCAAAGAGCTGCCGCGTATTGTTCGCCTCGGTAGCCGTCGCGATGTCGCAGCTGGGCCTGCAATCCCCTTCTCAGTGACTTTTCCGACTGTCTTTCCGCACTGATGTTCTCAGTGAAGGAAAGTTTGACATCCACCTAAATGCAGCCAAACGGCTACAAAGGAAAGCTATACAGCTTTCCTTTGTAGCCGTTTGGCTGCATTTAGGTGGATGTCAAACTTTCCTTCACAGAAACTTACTCCACCTTGGGGATTTCCCCTAAATCTGGTCGATTAACTGATGTTCTCAGTTCCTAGCGTGTAGTCAACAGATCGCACTCCCCGGCTCGCATTACGTTAACTTTTACTTCACCTACACTTAAAAGAAAAGTTAACCCAAATCTCAGCTTGTACCTAAAACTAAAATTTAACTGAGAGCGTAACTTAAAATAAACTTCGAGCATCATAATCAGCGCTGTAGATAAAAAGTTTTGGTGATTCCGCTATAAAAAGTAAAAATGAATGAGAAGCTCTCTTGCAAATCATCCCTCAGGTAAAGCTGCACCTCCAACTGTTTTTTTTATCCGCCGCGGTGGCTCAGTGGCTAGCGCGTTGTGCTGCTGAGCGCGAGCTCGCTGGTTCGATTCCCGGCCTCGGCACACGTTAAAGGTTCCCAGGTTGTCAAAAATAATCAGAAGCATTTCACTACGGCGCGCCTCATCGCCTGCGTTACCTGGGCGTGTTAAACCCTACAATCAATCGAGAACTGATTTTTATTTCGCCATGAAACACGTACAAATCAAGACACATCCAATAACAAGGCCCAAAAATATGACGTAAACACTTATCTCGCGCCCCGCCTTCTATGGTCCTTGCTCGAGATACTGTTTTTCTTTTGAGAGTGCAACAGATAGCCTGCTGACGCAGTTTTTATCAAGACATTCAATCTCGAGTGCCTCGATTACGTCTCGGGTATGCCTGTCCTTCCATCTTGCAATGACTGAGCACTCCCCGAACAGCGGCACGAAGCCGAAACCTTTCCAGTGCGCAGCTAGGTAGCCTCAAACCGCCGTCTTTCCTACGATGTTTTTATGTTCCCGCAAAGTATTGTTAACGCATCTACCCGTCTGGGCGAAATAGGTTTTTCCACAATCCAATAAGAGAATAAATAACGCCTCCCTTACATTCAACAAATTGTTCCCGGTGTTTCTTCGAGCACCCTCCTCTTTCTCTACCACCGCCATTCACCATCGGACACAGCTTCAAAAGCATGTTAGGAGCAGAGAAAATTACATCAACACCGGCGCGCATGCCAATCACTTGAGGTTATGCGCAACCCTGTGCATATAAGGAAGCTCCACAATTTCTTCTTTCCTTCGCCTTATCCTCGGGAAGTTCTGGTCCCCACGTTTTAACTCTTTCAATAAGTCACGAGCCACTGTGGTCAGCAAATGTTGCGGGTATCCAGGCGGTTGATTTGAGCCATGAAGCTTTTTTCTTCTGAATGTGCCCATTACTTCAAAAATAAATTTTTTAGACAAGACTTAACAATGCCCGTTCAACCATTTTTGTGTGGTTGGAGAAATCGGGAAGTAGCAGCTTTGACGCACAGGGCTCGTACAGCGAACGTATATTCTCTTGAGTAAAATTAACAATCATATCAAGAAACTTGAGAGAACCGTCCAGTGGAGCCTCATGCCTCAATTCCAAGGGCGTAAAAAGTCGTTGAAAATCGCCAAAACACGGGATACCCAATCGTCAAACTTAACAGTTTTACAATTTAAAACAACTAGGTAGTCGTCGACATACCTAAACACTAGTTTAACATTCTACCCAGATGAATTCTCGCTTAAAACACCATCCGGATAGGCAAAAACAAGTTACTTAAAATAGGCGCAATGCATGACCCGATGCACATTTCATTTTGTTACAGAACTTGCCCCCTTCTCAAGAGATGAACGTTGAAGTAAGGTAAAAGGTTAAAAGCTGTAAAAGGAAGCGTCCGTCATACCAGCTGAGTTCTGGAAGCCCACAACACCGTGGTTGTCATTTGCTCTTTGAACGCAGTTTAAAAGCTCTTTCAGGGGAAGTGAATAAAAAGGTCCTTAATATAGTTCGGTATCCAGTGTTTTGGCGATTTTCAACGACTGTCTTCGCCCTTGATATTGACGGATGAGTTTCCATTGGACAGCTGCCTCAAGTTTCGTGATATGATGTTTAATTTTATTCAAGAACATGTGTGTTGGGTGTACGAGCCCGGTGCGTCAAAGCCGCTACTTTCTTATTCCTCTAACCCCACAAAACTGGTAAAACGGGGCATTGTTAGGCCTTGTCGAAAAAGTTTGTTTGTGAAGTCATGTGTCCATTCATGTGTCCATTCAGCTTCATGGCTCAAATCAACCGCCCGTTGTCTGCTGGGTACCCGCAACATTTGCTGACCGCAGGGAGCTCATGACATATTGCAAGATTTGAAACGTGTGACCAGAACTGCACGGAGATAGGGCGAAGGAACCAAAAATTTGTGGTGGTTCCTTACATGCACAGGGTTGCGGATAACCTCAAGAAGATTCTCATGCGTGCAGGTGTTGCAGTAATTTTATCTGCTCCTAACATGATTTCGAAGCTGTATCCAATGGTGAATGGGGGTTGCAGAGAAAGAGGGGGGAGCTCGAAGAAACAACGGGAAGAATGTTTTGAGTGTAATGAAGGCGTTATTTATTATCTCCCATTGCATTGTAGAAAACCCTATGTCGGTCACACGGGTAAATGCCTTAACGATAGACTGAAGAACCATAAATACCTCGTAAGAAAGATGGCAGTTTCGGGCCACGTAGCTGCACACTGCAAAGATTGCGGCTTCGTGCCGCTGTTCGGGCAGTGCTCAGACATTGCTAGAGAGAAGGACAGACATACGCGAGAGGCAATCGAGGCACTCGAGATTGAACGTCTTGATGAAAACTGCGTCAGCAGGCCAACAGTTGCACTCTCAGAAAAAGAAAAACAGTATCTCGAACAACGAGCCCAGAAGGCGGGACGCGAGATGATTGTTTATGTCATATTTTTGGGCCTTGTCATTGGGTGTGTATTGGTTTTTATGTCTTTCACGGCGAAATAAAAAAAAATCAGTTGTAGTTCAGCGCTTGCCCTGTCATCACTTTGTTGCGTGTCGTCGTCTTTGCGCGCGGTTGACGCTTTATTACGTATTTTTTATAATGACAAGTCCAGAAAAAAGCGCCAAAAAAAAACAAGTAGGTGTGACTGTCATTATACGCCTATGGTATGACACTGGGGCCGAAAAGGAGATTCTAAAACAGACTACTCACTGAGCTAGAAGTGGTTGTGAACTCCGTAGATGTAAGCGCACCGTAGCTCCAACTTGAGCGCGGCCCTGCAAAGCAGAAATCCTGGTGGTTCAAAGGAGAAGGGTACTCACTCCACAAATGGCACGGCGGTCTACATAAGGGCACTGAAGTTCAATGGACTCGTAATCACGTACTACCCCATTATGTTGCATTGGGCCGTTGCAATAGCCCCTATTTGCGAATAAAACTGCTTAATCTGCCAGAGTTAGCGAGCATATATATATATATATATATATATATATATATATACGTAAAGTTGAAGTACGCACTTCGGAGACCTTATTTCCAACGTTTCGACCTGAGAGAGGTCTGTCTCAGGTCGAAACGAAACGTTGGAAATAAGGTCTCCGAAGAGCGTACTTCTACTTTGTGCGTATTCCTGCAGCAACTAAGGACTCTACTTCACGACTATATATATATATATATATATATATATATATATATATATATATATATATATATATATATATATATATATATATATATATATATATATATATATATATGGCGCAGTAAATCTTTGATGATGGTAGAGACCACAAGACAAAAAACATTTCGACCAAGGTAGAAACCACGATTGTTGCCAACGTTTCGTTAAAGAGACTTGGCTTCATCCGGGTAACCTCTCGCCTGACTGGAAAGAAAGAAGTTGGATTGAGAAAGCGGATTGGTTTCTTAGTATGTCGGTGGAGATATTGAGGGGAAAGAAGATTGTACAGCTTCTGACGCAAAGTAGGTCAGAGGGAATTCAGCCGGGTGTTGATATTCCGGGACATTCTGGGAGATAAAGGATGAGAGGGTGTTCGTTGACCCTCCGCGGCATACCGAAAGGTTCTCAGAACCGCCGAAAGCAGAACTGGCGGTGAGAGGGTGCTTATCAGAAACTATCTGCAAGACTCAGGTCAATAGAAAAGGTCGAGAAGGGGGGAATAACTAGGCCCAGGAAAAGAGAAGAAAAAAATTACACTATCTTCCCGAAGGGAACTATGTGGTGATGCAAAGCATGGGTGTTCTGTGTAGGTTCCACACCGGAGCACAACCGGCGCAGGCGGTGTCCCGGAGGAGAGTGAACGCCGTGTAGCGCGCGCACCTTTTTATACAGCAGGAGGAGAGGAGAATGGAGGAGAGACGCGCATGCGCAGTGGGGGTGTGGACGGCGCAACAACAATGGAGGGACATAGCCCGACCATTGGATGACTCCTGGAGCGACAGTGTCGCCGGTGTCTTCCTGGGCTGGCACGAGACGAGCCGAGCGGCGAGGAGGAGAGCGGCGTTATCACAGCTGGTTAGGGCTCCTGGAGCGACAGTTTTGCCGGTGTCTTCCTTAGCCGGCACGAGACGAACCGAGCGGCGAGGAGAATAGCGGCATTATCACAGCTGGCGTGGAGAGGGGGGACAAGAGGAGAAGTGCGGACACCGGACGCCGAGGGACGATGGAGGGTCGAGTAAGAGATGCTTTGCATCTAAAAGAAACAGGGAGGAAAACCACACAAACACACACACAAAAGAAAAAGCAATAACCCAACAACTGAAATGGCACGTGTCGCCAAAAGCAACATTCCTGGAACAGGCCTGTCCTGAGACTGAAAAACGAAAAGATAAAGTTAGAGTGACTTACCGGGCACAATACAAAGCGGAGCAAAAGAAGAGAAATAAAATGGAAATCCTCACAAAAGGTTGGAAGGACATGGGTGCGTACTAAACTGGAAGCTAAGGAATGAAACAAAAAGAATTACGTGACCAAGTAAGGAGCAGAGGGAGGAGAAGCAGGAGGAAAAACTTTATTTGTCCCATCCGTTGAGTGCAGTCACTCCGGACCAGTGAGGGGTGTCCTCAGTCCAGGACTCCCTGGCTGTATCCGGCCTGCCGGGCCCTATTCACCAGCCGAAGCTGGGAGCAGGGGTCGGAGCTGGTCAGCGCCGCCGCCCACTGTGAAGGCGTAGGGTTGGTATTGGGAGGGAGGTCTGGGATGTTCGGGCATTCCCACACTATGTGGTATAGTGTTCCTGATGTGGGGCAGAAGATGAACTCAGGGGAGAATTGGGTGGGCAATATTTCGTGCCAGAGCGTGTTGGGGAAAGGTGTTAGTTTGGAGCTGGCGAAGTATAACTCCTTCCTCTTTGGTCAGTTGCTTATAAGGGGGAGGAAACTGTTGGCGGGATAGTCGGCAGTGAGAGAGGATGTCGTTGTATGTTAGAAGGGTTGGGATGTATAGTTAGTGGGGGTGGTTGGCATGGGGTTGTGGCTGTCCGCAATGGCCCGGTGTACTGCTTTTCGAGCCGCGGTATGCGCCGCTTCATTGCTGACTACGCCTGAATGACTTGGTGCCCAGATAATGCAGAGGTCAAGTAGTTGAGTTTTAGTTTTGACAATATTGAGGGTTGCTGGTGAGAGAGTGCCTCGCAGAAAGTTGCGGCAAGCCTCTTGAGAATCGGTCAGCATCGTAACGTAGTCGCTCTGTGTTGTGGTGGCTGCCACGGCTATTGCTGCTTCCTCTGCAATGGCGGTGTCCGTGGTGAGGACAGTGGCTGTGGCTACGGTCTGAAGTGTATTATTTACAACTGAAATTTCATAGGCGTTTTTGGTGACGTAGGGAGATGCATCTGTGTACAGCACCTCCTTTTGATTTTGAAATTGTGCCTGAAGATAGTTGGCGCGGACCCTCCGTCTTCCAATGTGATGAGTAGGATGCATATTTCTAGGAATTCGGGTAACGCGGATGTTTCCGTATAGACAGTGGAACACGTATTCTGTATCTGGAGACCGGAGGCGGTGGATATCCAAGGCGCACTAGGGTCGCACGTCCAGCATTAGTGAGTTGGAGCCGTTGGAGTTGTGAAGTGTGTTGCGCCTCACAGAGCTCTTCCCAGGTGTTGTGTAAGCCCAGTTGCAACAGCTTGGCGTTCGATGTGCATGTAGGAAGTCCAAAGGCCGTCTTGTATGTTTGTCGGATAAGAATATTTAGCTTTCACCGTTCGACTGGCTTGAGGGACAGGTAAGGCGTACCGTACGTAGCACGGCTGATAATCACGGCTTGAATGAGTCGGATGAGGTCTGGTTCTTTCAGTCCAGTCCGTTTGTGCGTGATACGGCGAATTAATTGAGTTACCTGAGTCATGGTGCGTTGAAGTTGTATGATTGTTTGGGAGCCCGAACCGTCCTGTGGGATGGTGAGTCCGAGTATGCGCAAGTGGGTAACAGTTGGAATGGGAAAGTTTTGAATATGGAGTTTAGGGTCTGGTACTGGGGAGATTCATCTGTCCTTTGTGCGTTGTTGAAGGGTATGCGGGGTCGATTGCTCTGGTGCGCATGTAAGACCGCGCTCCTGTAAGTACCTGAATGTGTAATACACAGCTTTAAGGGCTTCTTGCTGGTCTCCGATGGATCCTGTGGTAGTCCATAAAGTTCAGTCATCTGCGTACAAAGCATGCTTGAGGTCCAGTATGGCAGAGAGTTGTGCAGATAGATCTTTGATAGCGATCTTGAAAAGGAGTGGGGAAATGACAGACCCCTGTAAGGTACCACGTAGAATAGTGGTAAACTTAGGTGAGCGTAGGTGCCCAAGTCCCACTGTCGCCGTGCGCTCTGTTAGAAACGCCTTAACGTAGTTGTAGGTGTTCGAATCGGGGTTGAGGGTGGCGAGGCCGTGTAGGATGGCGTCGTGAGTGACGTTATCGAAGGCTCCTTGATATCCAAAGCAAGAATGCTGTATTTGTGATTTTTAGGAATACGAAGGACGATGTCTTCCTTAAGCTGAAGTAGAATATATTGAGTGGACAGATGTGGTCTGAAGCCGTACATAGTATTTAGTAGTAATGCGTTGTCTTCTATATAGTCAGTCAAGCGAGTGTGAACCAATTGTTCCATGAGCTTACCGACACACGAGGTAAGAGAAATAGGATGTAGGTTTGAAAGGGAGACGGATTTCTGAGGTTTTGGAATAAGTGCGATGTCGGCATGGCGCCACTGTGGTGGGAGCGTGCCGCGGGCCCAGTGGTCATTGATGTATTGGAGGAGATTCTCAAGAGCCAAGTCGTCCAGATTCCGGAGGAGCTTATTGGGGATGTGGTAGTGTCCCGGCGTAGTGTTGCGGATGAGTTTACTCAGTTCGGCTTCGAGTTCTTGCATGGTGAAGGGTGTGTCAAGGGCGGCATTGTGGCTGCCCGATTACACCGGATATTGAGGAGAAGGTTGTGACGGGTCAAGTGCGAATTGCTTTTGTAAGGTGTCAATTAATTCTTGCTCGGTGTCTGGGTGGTTGTGTATAAGGCGGTGTATGCGTTGTTCAGTGGCCGATTTTGTCTCTTTCATTCCTATTAGGGAGCGCATTAGGTGCCATGTTTTACGGGTGCCCAAAGTGCCCGGCAAGCGATCTCAGAATTGCATCCAGTTGAGTTGGCTCAAGGATTGTGCATATTCTTCAGCTTGCCGTGTAAGGTGCGCAATGCGTAATTTCTACTTCCGATTTGTCTTGTTGCGCTTCCAAAGCTTGATGAGGCTGTTTCTCGCAGTCCACAAGTTGTTGAGGCGTTGGTCGACGGCTGGATAATCGGTGGTGAGAGTGAATTCTTTTGAGTGGGCTTTCAGTACATCCGAAAGATCGGCCGTCCATCTATCGAGGTCTTTTATTTCTTCCGAGTGTAAATATTCGCGAAGGGCTTTCCAGTCCGTGAGTCGGGCTTCGCCTATGCGAGAAGGGGCAATACCTTGGATAGTTATGGATATATTGTGGTGGTCGCTACCAAAAGTGTCAGGGAGGCATTGCCATGTGTTCTCCGTCACGTTGCGGACAAAAGTGAGGTCTGGTGCAGTATCCCTTGATACACTGTTGCCTATCCTGGTGGGAGTGTTCGGGAGGTTGCAGAGCGTAAGCCGGTGTTGATTCATAGCGTCCCATACGATGGTGCCTTTGGGGCATTACGGGGGTAGCCCCAGGCCATATGCGCAGCATTAAAATCTCCAGTGATCACAAGCTGGTGGTGTTTAGCGAGGGAAAGTACATTATTAACACTATTGATTGATTGATTGATTGATTGATAATAATAATAATTAATATTATTATTATTATTATTATATTATGCAAACATGACTCCCACTAAAAATACGTGCGTTCTTTGATCCTGCGTTTTCTATGGAAAACAAGTTTCTACGTTGTGGTGAGTGCTACAAGCGTGCTCACGCTAAACGCAAAACTTTGCCCGATGAAGACCTCCACTTAAGTCAGGCGCGCACCGCTTCATCTGCAGTGCCTGCAAATCTGCTTCATCTCTGGGTGGACCGGCTAGCCCTGCGGCGAGGCCTAACTACGATTTAGGCATCTTCCCGGAAGCGGCGGCCCTTTCGTCGACCCCTAACCCCGTAGCCACGATGACCGCACCGGTTGACCTTGGCTCCGAGCTGATTTCCCTGCACGCCCTTCTCGTTGAAGCCCTTGAGGGCATTTCCTTTCTCTCCGACTAAGTCGGGACGTTAGGGGAAGACAACGAGCGGCCGCGACGGGAGAACGAAACAAAAGCTGAGGCTTACGCCGATGTCGTGAGGACCCTGCGGCTAGAGGTCTCGGATGCGCGGGGCACCTTCCCCCCTTCGGGCTAGCTGTGTTCCCACCGCTGCCAGCCTCGGCGGCAGCGGAAACACAAAACCCCCTGCCCTGTTGACGCCGAGCTCTTCACCTGCCGTGTCCCCGACCACCCTCGTCATCTCCACAGGCCCGAAGATGGTGTCGTTGACATCTCAGACTCGTTTGAAGATGTCTCCCCCTTCCGAAAACGTGCATCGGTTGTGACGCATTTTTCGCCACATCCGTTGGTGGTGGGCGCCTCTGAATAAACTGGGCTGGTGGCGGTCGACCGTTCCAAGCCCCAAAAAGCAGTGTTTGTGACTAAGTTGATCCTGACAACAAACTCGGCCGAAGTGTCTGCTCACCTGTCTGCTGCAGGAGTTGTGCCGCTTATGTGCAAACGGCTGCAAACTCCGCGCGACTCGAATGTTCCCTTCTGCGTTGCCGTTCACGATGCTGGTTTCAAGAGGCTGAGCAACCCTGCGCTCTGCCAAGACACTGTTTGTACAAAACTTTCCGTGGAGAGCTGCATGATAAATTATCCATGCAGAGAAGCATCCTGATTGCAAGTAAGGACGGTTTTGATTTTTTTACTAGCATATCCGTGGGATTCGCACTAAATCAGCTGAGTTTTTCGCTAACTTTGTCTCATCATGTTTTCCTATCATATTTCAGACAGTCTGTTTTATAAACGGTTTCAGAGTCAATTTGCAATAGAGCCTTACATCTCCTGCTACCGCCCCCCCCATTTCGCAGATCTTATCTCACTGGCCATATCTTTCAAGTTGCCCGTCAACGCTCCCGCACAGTTACTTTTGCTGTCTCATTTTTTCGTCGTGCACAAAAAGACTGGAATGACCTCCCTGACCACATTGCAACAATTACCTGTCCATCAACAGTTACGAAGAGCATCACAAGCCATTTTTCAAGATAATTCATGGCTTTTTATGTATCTATTTTTTTCTGTAACCCCACCGTTTATGTAATGTCCCTCCGGGGAAGTTGAAGGTAATCAAATCAAATTAAATTAGAGGCTTGGCTGTGCCCTGGCACTCGTTCGTCTTTCCTTTTCCGTCCAAATTATCGAGTTTTCCAGCGTGACCGTGATCGTTTTTGCAGGAAACAAACGGGTGGTGGTGTGCTTCTTGCCCTTCATGATTCGACAAAGTATATGCGCCGCATCGACCTTGAATACGCTGAGTCAACCGGGCAAGAGGTGCTATGTTCCCGGGGCGAACGCTTCTTGCTATGTGCGTATTACATATCACCCGGGATTCATCCGTCTAACTTTAAATAAACTCTAAATGCCAATTAAACTATTGTAACTTCTCACAGCAATCACAAATGTCTAATCACTGGGGATTTCAACGTCCCCGGGATTTCATGGGACACTCAGACGATTAATCAGCCATACCTTCCCATAGAAGTGTGACATTATACTCCAATTTATTTTCTTTACCTTAATACAGCAGTATAACTTCATTGAGAATTCACGTGGAAATGTTTTAAACTTGTGTCTGACTAACTTGGAACCCGCCAATGTTTCAGACAGCTTCACTGAACTGGTAAAGCCTGATAAAGTTTATCCACCTCTACTCATTTGTGTTTGTAACCTATCGTTCCTTCAGCACAGTCTGCCTGTTCGCACAACAGTAAATACTGGTTATAACTTTGCTTCCGGGGACTACATTGGTTTATTTCATTTTCTAAGTGTTGACAATGACTGGTCACCGGTAGCCAACATCAAAGACGCTGACGAGCAGACTGATTTTTTCACTGAAGTTCTACCCGATGACTTCAGCAGGTTTGTACCTAACGTAACACAAAACAAAGGCAATTTTTCATGCTGATTTTTGGCCGAGCTAAAAAGGGCCCTTCGAAGGAAAGATCGAAACAGCCTGAGAACACGGGGAAGGGAAACTGAAAGACTGAGTTTCGTCAACTCAGGTCCCACTGTAAATAATTGCTTAAACGTAATAGGTCTAATACATAACCGCAGTTGAAGCAAATGGAACACGGGCCCCTGAATTTTTTTGAGGCCACGTCCGTTCACAAACATCTAAAAATTCCCTTGGGAATTTTAACCTCCATGGCGAGCAGGGAGACAGCATATCTGACATTTCTAATTCCTTTGCATAACAATTCAATTCCGTTCCGTTTTGTTCCGTTCCTCAGCTGTATCTGGAATTGTATAAATGCTCATAAATGGTAACCTGAGATAGTCTTCTCTCGAAAGCTCTGAAGCAAAGGAAGGCGTCAATTTTTGAAGCCATGACGGCATTCCCTCAGAAGTACTTATGGCTTTGGGGAATCTCCTTGTACCTGTGTTGACGTCTATATTTCATATTTGTCTCAGAACTGGCCAATTTCCTGCATGCTGGAAGACTGCACGAGTTGTGCACACGAAACTACCGGGAAAACTCTATTCTATGCGCTCCTTCCAAGGTCTTTGAGATGGTATTGCATATGCTACTCACCTTCACTGTAAGACATTTGACATTTGCAGCTATTCCACTAACGCTGACCATACGCGAGCCCAAGTGTGACCCCGGGAATACAAGACGAATAGTAAGAAATATTAGGACAGCTGAAGAACACCGGCAAACGCTTGTCCTGCATTCTTCCTCCGTTCTGTTCTCTCCGCGTTGGGTGATATTGTTTCACAACCGTAACCAACGTGCCCATGTCGACGCTCTAACAAGTGGGTAGGAACCTACGTAAGACAAAACTGCGAGCCATATTCTCTATAATCTCTCAGCCACTGCTTCAAGACCTCCTATGAAAGCGGTGCGCTCTTCAGCACAGGGTACGTTCTGGCTTCGTCCTGATACAGACCTTCTTTAGGTATCACAAAATAACAAACCCAACGAGGACCACACTTCAGTGTTTCATTTTGATATCTGTCCGCTGAGCCGAGCCCCACCTACTTAACAACTCAATTTTCCCGATTGCTGGCTGGCCTGACCGCAGCCAAAAATTTCGAAGACTGGGGCCCATTCGTCGCTATATCAACGCTACCTCAGAAAGCTTCAACTTACGTCCTACGACACTTGGATTCAGCACACAACAGACTCTCTGGAGTCCAGTAATCTTACACTGGAGTCATACCTACCACCCCCAAACTTACATTAGAAAAACTTCCGACGTCTTTATAACAAAAAATAAGAATAATATTCGAAGGAGGGAAAAGCGTTACCCACAAAGGAATCAAACGTCCCAAGGTACGTTAGCGAAGAAAAAGGCCAAACAAGTGTTGAGAAGCTCACCACCCTCATTTAAGGCCAGACTAACTCCATATCTACCCATCCTGGACAGATCCCAAATCAAGTATCATAGCTATGGATACAAATGCAGAACAATGCTCACTATATCATATTGCAAGAACGCGCACGAGAGTAAACGAGAAGGGGTGGAAACATTTTCATAGTAAGCGTCTACTGCCGGCTGGAAAGATAAACTCGGGCCTGCTGGATATCGTTGAATGGACAAAGAGTCTAGCAGACACTAGCCCGTTTGTCGTCGTGGGGACCATATCTCCACGCACAATCTGGGGCTGCACAAATTACATCGGGAGAGACAGGGAAGTATTTGACATTATAGACAGTGCTAATCTGATGTTTAATGCAGATCCATTCACCAACAATAGTACCGACACCAGCACAACAAAAGAAACACACCGTACCTCCCGTTAATGGCAAACACCTACCGTCAGCAGGCAGAGATGTAAGGAAGACCTATGAACTGGTCCCATTATCATAAAAACCGTGGTAAATTGGCCATACTACATAATAAAATAAAAGCGACAATAAATAAAATCAGCCCTTCCACTTTGCAAAGAAGAATGTCCTGCAAAGCTGGACGCAATCCACGGAGTGCACGAGACAAAGCACGTTTTTTGTACTTTGCCATTGAACATACTTTTATCCAATGAAACATAGAAGGACCTGAGCTATATATTACCAGGCAGACGTGGAGCTGTCTCTTTCCCTGCCATGTCGTATTCGTGCTACTGTCTGAGTAACACACAACGCAAGCCGCTCGGCCACTGATGGCCATTAAAAGGTCTCAATGAGCCATTTGGCGTACGCGTTTATTCCTGTCGCCAGAAGAACTGACATGGCATTAGTAACAGCATAAAACCTATTCTGGCGCGTGAACGCGCCCCCTTCTCCCCACGTTATCTCCACTCCCAACCCATGCATGCATGAACCGGCGACCGGTCATGTGCGCATGCTTAGACGGGAAAGACACCGGAAAGCCCTTCGAGCTGAACAAATTATATTGGCTGTGTGTACGAGATTTCGGCGCACGTTAAAGATCCCCAGGCGGTCAAAATTAATCCGGAGCCCTCCACTACGGCACGCCTCATCGCCTGCGTTGCGTCGGCGTGTTAAACCCTACAATCAATCAATCAATCAAATTATATTGGCTGACGTAGGCGTTATAAACGGTCAAGTTCCTGTTCATCCGGGAAGCATTCGCCGCTATTCAACGAGCTAGAACTTGCGGCGAAAATGGCGCCCATTCGAGCGTTCGTTCGGGCTGACGTTACTTTAATTCGCGCTCTTCCTCCATGCGAACGACATGCGTCCGCCCCATACCGACTTTAAACATGGAAGGGATCGAGCTTTATTCTAGCGGACAAACATTTGACTGTCGATCTCAGTGCCACGACGTAGGCAAATTACTGTCTGTGAAGCACACGAACCCAGATTTAAACCACTCAGTTGCAGAGCGCAGCTGACAGTTTGAATTGAGGCCTAAAACTTCAGCGTGGAATTTTTCCACCAGCACAATGGGCCTAGCTGTGAGTTTACGCCCCCTCCTTCCTCCCCCAACTCGTGCGCACTTAACCTGGGAACCGGTGAAACGCGCATACTCTGGCATGAAAGACACCGGGAAAGTGTCGCTTCGAGAGCCTTTCCAGCTGAAGAATTATGGGTTCAAGCCGATATTCCAATTTCGCATGTTGGAATTCGACCCGATGTAATTTGCAGCCACATGGCTAGGTGGAAATGGAGGCGGCAACAGGGCCGGTTACATTTTCGGCGGCGTGGATTTTGGCCCTATTTACGCCCATCCGCGCATGTGTATATTCTCCGCAACCATCTGATAAAGGCGCTATCCCCCTTGTCAGCTGACTGCGCCACTTGGAAAAGAGGTATCCGTGATGGCGCGAGAAATAACACTTGTGATATAGGCCTTGTTGTGGTGAAAGGAGCCCCGAAGCGGGAACGAGTAAAGCGGTTTGACTGGAATAAAAACTAGCGGGGGGGGGGGGGGGAGGGCGGGGGGGTAAACATCTACTCTTTCGCAGCAATATGCCGACACAAATTGAAGATCGAAAAAACTAAATAGAAGACATTATCGCTAGAAGCCCCTAAAACTAATTTTTTGGACAAACAAAGGAAACCTCAAGGTCTGATAAAAAATTGGCGGTAGAAAATCACTCCGTTCAGCTGTAAAAAGCCGGTGCAGCCATTGCTGCGAAGGGGATAAAAGAGCAACGAACCGCCGCGGTGGCTCAGTGGCTAAGGCGTTGTGCTGCTGGGCACGAGGTCACGGGTTCGATTCCCGGCAGCGGTGCCCGCTTATCGGATGGAGTCGAAAAGCAAAATCGCCTCTGTGTACGAGATTTCCGCGCACGTTAAAGATCCTCAGGTGGTCAAAATTATTACGTAGCCCTCTATTACGGCGTGCCTCATCGCCTGCGTTGCATCGGCGCGTGAAACCCTACTGTTAAAGAGCCCTGGCGAGAACCGCGGAACGTGGGTGATTCTTTTTAATGGCAGATCGAACTCTACAATGACGATGTTAGCACTATCAGCGGGCAGCTTTTAATGGCCACCTCTTATTCTTTTGGGATTTTTTCAACATCCTCCCAGACCCGCGATAAATGACGGAGGGAGAATGGGCATGGCGTGAAGGATTGCTGTTTTCAATGGTCATCAAGCACTCGTATTTCACCACTTTCGTCTAAGGTCCCGTGATCATTTCAATGTGGTCACGTCGTAGCCGCCCGGTGTTAGTCCATACTTGCGTTTCTATCGATGCTTGGTGCGTTTGTGATACCTGCGCCTTGCAGAATGTAAACAGGGTAATCGACTCGATTGGACCGTCTTCCGTGCCGTATGACGACGTTGCAGACTTCGCACAAACTTCATGGGGCATGGGCGTAGGGTTGAGTTTCGGATCCTAAGGAAATTCAAGTAGCGGATGCGTCTCTTCAGGTGTATACAGGTCCTTCGACGTGAGCCTTTTAAATGCAGAGCATTTCCTTAACTCACGATGTCACCCGTTCTAGGCGTCCGTAGTAGTCCGCATCGCTCTCAGGTGCGCCCTCTCCCCCGCTCCTCCTCCCCTACTCTCCGCTCGCATCGCGCGCTGTCTCCGCGGTCAGTTCGTGCGAAACAGGTGGGGGCGCGCGCGTCGCGGGATCAACATCTGTGGCGTGATCGTGACGTCAGCATCTCGCGCGCGTGGCGCGATCGTGGCGTGATAACCCTTTCCTACCCAACAAAAAGATTTTAGAAAAAATGGCCACAAGTAATTAAACTTTGCGTATTTACCCCTTCTTAATGCTGCTTCTACAAGTGAAAATGGAAAGCTCAGGGTATTCACACAGAAAACCAACCCACACATATGTGTGGGCTGGGCTTCTATTCGTATGATCTGCGGACAGTAAAAATACACTAAAAACGGCATCAGGGGCCGAAAAACTTCATTTTTACGCATTATTTACAAGTTTTATATTGATCTCAGGAGTATGTATAATATAAGTGGGATTTTGTGAAAATAAATAATAATGAAGTTTTAATTAATATAATGAATAATTAAAATTAATAATATTATCACAAGTAATTACGGAACTATTTCAAGGTTAAGGCGCCAGAAAACATTCCCAATGAGCCAGCACAAAACCGCGAATAAATGAGACACCAAGAAAGCGAGAAAAAATTATTTATCGCTAGCGCAGCAGTGCACAAGCCCGCCACCTTGTACCGCCCAGCGAAATTTTCGTGACGACGAAAGCCCAGCCCACACATATGTGTGGGTGCATTTTTCATGCGTGATGACGTAACGCACAAGAAGAGAACGGGTGTATTTTTTAGCTGATCGTGTTTTTCGAATTCCTGCAAGTCGTGTCTTATGCTTGTTATTCAGAAAATACGAGAATAGGAAGAAGAAATACCAGTTTTCATCTTCAAGGCGGCTAGCGTGATCGCGCCGGCTGGGGCGCCGTTTTTAATGCGCGATTTCTCGCCCCTTGGTGGCGAAATGAGTGAACTACCGAAACCAATTAAGCCTCGGAAGCGTTCGCAGCGACTTCCCGGGGCTGTGAAACCGAAACCAAAACAGGTGCCACTTAGTAAAAGAATTGGTTGACCCACAGATTTGTGTGGGCCGGGCCGTAAAGGGAGAAAGGCGGGTGTCGGCGAGGCTGGAACGCACTCATCGCCGCGCTCTCTCGTCAGCAGTTGCCACAAGTGCAACAACATTAACGTGACGTAAATTACTTAACGTCGTGCGCCCCCGGAAATGCTCTGCATTTGATCGTGCCCCTCGCGAGGGGGATGTTTCACTGCGTCGCCATGCGAGCCGTTCTTTTTTTTTCTTGATTACTTGTTTTTAGTCTCACTCTCTACTTGATCACGCGTTTTGGTTGAGCCTTATTTGCGCTACTTGTACATGTTTGTCGTAGGGCTGTTCGGCTTCGCCAGTTTCGCCGTCGTTGTTTTGCCATCGGGGTTTTCAAGTCTTCACGTTTTGCTGTAGTAACCAAAATCCCCTTCGAAGTCGTGTTTCCGTGATGGCAACATATACTTGAACGATCGATGGGTGTGCCTGTAACTGAGTGAATGTGTCGATGCTTCGGCAGTGTTCTTTGGTTCACTTTCGGGGTTCCATGAAGTCGTTCGTTGTGCACAGAACACTTTTTAATCTCTTCGACATCTTGCACAGAAGACTTCTTTTTTTGGTACCTCCATTGTAGTGTCGTCGCTTCTATCCGTTGTTATATTTATTGGAGGTAATGACGCCGGTTCATGGTTTGCAGCGTCAACTGTAGGAAAAGCTCTTGTCAGTCCGTCTTAGCGAGCCTTAGGAGTGGCCGCCTGAACTTAGTCAATTTAGGCATTATGTTGTTCTTTGAAAGTAGCAGCTCGTTTGATGACATGGGGCTCCTGACGATAGCCCTTCGCAGGTGGCGCCAAAACGCTGGTTTTGTTAGGACGGCCACTGTTCTTTAGTGATGACTCTTTGTTCGTTATGGTGCTGTCGTGTTGTTCGGAGGCAGTGGCTACAGTGCCATTACTACGATACATTTGAAACTCCAGAAGAATCGCTCCATTCTAAACTTTGTCAGCAGGATCGAATCTTCGAATTCCTATGATGCTTCACGTTATTTCTCTAAATCACCCAGTTTGACAAGCTCTTCAATCTCACTGTCTAGTTTCTTCAGGACTTCATATTTTTTTAATAAACGTTTTTCAGGAAAATTCGCTCACCGATTGATGACGTCTCGTCAGTCATGCGTGATTTTATGTCGTCGATCAGTGCTTTGACGTCCTTTCGAATTATACTTTTTCTTTGGCAAAGCTCGGGCAGGTCCATTCTCGACGCCGTTAAAGTCTACGTGGTCGTCGAGAAGGATCCCGCTCGGTGGAATGTCGAAGCCGTTGTCGTTGTCTTAAAGTGGTCTACGCGAGGCGTCCACGGAGAATGGGTAAATCGTTGAGAGCATGGGGTCCGCTACAGGTTTGGGGCGTCCTCAATTCCTTGGGTTTTCTCCGCGGACGCTTTCGGTCAAAGGTCAGGAGCAGCAGCCTAGTCCCATCTATGCGGTCACCCACGTCATTGTTTTGGGGTGGTCCGCACTAAGTTCTTCGACTGTGTTATCCCTTGATCCTGGTCACGGCACCCTATTGTTAAAGAACCGAGTAGAGGACCGCGGAACGTGGGTAATTTGTTTAATGGCGTATGGAACTCTACAGTGACGATGATAGCACTACGAGCAGGCAGCTTCTAATGGCCACCTCTTCTACCTTTCCCAATTTTTACACCCACAAACAACACACAAAATAAAAGAGGAACGACGATAGTCGTATCTTTGTAAACACGAAAAAGTTTCTTCCTTAAAAACACGCAAATGGCCCAGAATGCGGCATACCTCAGCCTCCATGACCGGCTATATATGTTTGAGAGTCTTAACAAATTTTCTTCCTTAGAAAAGAGAAATTATTTTCTTTTCAAGCCTCACCGGGCTCACTGAACAGAATAGACAATGCATAAATAGGGGTCACTGATATCCCAAGAACGCGTGAGTGCGTACGGCTTCTTGATTGCGAACTTGCCACCGGAACATTTACCTCAAATTCAGAATCAGTATAATATATAAAATACATAGCACGTGCATGCTATACAAAATGAGGTCCGTAGTCTATGACAGTAAGGAGACCTTTCCTACAATGTACAAGTGAAAATATTTTAATATGCACAGCACACACACAGAGAAAATGGAAATGACATGGGTAATAATGGTAAGTGGCCAAAAAAACGAGTACACGTATGCAATACCAAAAAACAGTTAGCAATTAAGGTACAACATTCTTTGAAAAGGTAACATAAATAATAAGTGCACAAGAGCAACAAACAAAAGAAATTAAAATATTGAAACGGGCCAGCAAATAAGTATTGTATATTTTTTAGCTTATTTTAATTTCATTCGATGTACCTGATGTTTTAATATCCAGGGGTAAAGTATTCCAAATCACAGTTCCAAATAAATACGCTGTATGCTTGCTATTATTAGTACAAACATTCGGTAAGATAAACTAATTGTTCAGTGCCACACTTGTGACATTTGTGTTTTTAATGATAGAAATATCAGTCTCTAAGTGCCTCAACTGACTGTCTTATAAATTTAAATACCGACATGATATTCGATAAGTTCCTCAGCCGTTGATATGTTGATTTCATGAAGCAATTACTTAGCGTTAGCACGCAGTAGCGTACATGTTGTAATACGTATTGCTAGGATATCAATTGTCTCAATTGACGTACGTTGGGTGTTTGAAGTGCTACCCAATGAGAGAATGCCGTTAGAAATGTACGAATGAATGAACGAAGGAACATTACTGCTACCGGAGTGGAAGAACGGCGAGCTCTGACTATTATTCTCATGCCATACGTCATCTTTCTTTTTTGTGCGATGTGTCGATGGTATTTAAGGATAGAGTAGGGTTCAACACGGAGAATTCGATAATAATTGCTACAAGGATGTTTTTTACCTATTTAATTAGAGGAATAGAAGTTCAAAATTTTTGGGTGGCATTGAAGACGGCAAATTTTGTTTTGAGGCATTTAACTGCAACATATTTAGACCAACACGCCAACCTTCCTATATCGAACTTTACTTTCTCAGTTATGGATGTAATCCTATTAGCGGAGTTAAACATTGTGATCTCATTTGCGTATACTATGCATTCAGATAAAGATAGTCAATTAAATAAATCATTGATTTAATGTAAGAACATAAGCGGCTACAGAATACAACCTTGAGGTACAACGAATGCCAGTTATTTTTGATACAGGATATACATCAGAAATTGACACAATCTGGGTACGGTTACGGAGGTAGCTCTGCATTAGTACTATCGGTGGTCCTAATAGC